>NW_018744883.1:51547-357337 GCF_001683475.1 Chenopodium quinoa
TTTTTGTTCTAATGATTGTAGATTGTTGCTTTGAATAATCTTGGGGGTGTTAATATGTTTTTGTTTGGTGATTACTTAAGTTTGGTGTTGAGATTTGGCTGGTCTTTGCTTCACAATTTAGGATAACCACCAAATTTTATATTTTAAGCCTACCTTAACCCTTCTTGCCTTACGTTAAAACCTTGGGGAAGACCTTTGGACCTAGGAGTTGAGTCTTTCATCGGTGGAGGGAATCATTGGTTGTAGACTAAGGAAAGGGGATGCGAAATCAAGATGTCGAGTAGCCCAAAAATTTGATCCTTTTCCGGTTTCTTCGCGGAATCTATGAGATGCTCACTAAGAGGAGACATGAGATTAGTAGGGGGAACGCGATAAGACCGTTTGGGATGAAAGTGGAATGTGATAACTAGTTCCTATGCTTAGCATATTTATGTTTCAATCAACCTTAGGTATCTTATAACGTGCATACCATAATTCTCTTTAGAAAGGTTGTTATTCATTTGAATTATAGTCTCTTTGTAAAGTCCATTTCGTAAGATTTTGTTTCCTTTTTCCTCTTTCTTTTCCTTCTCTGGTTTGCCTCTTGGGGGTTTGGTGGAGAGTTATGGGTAAACTTTTAGGATACCCTTACGAGAGCATCACTCGTCCTCTAGAGCGATCTAGGGGTTTAAATGGCTTGTTGTAGCTAAAAACAACCGTGATTCCTACGACAGTGAGTCTTAGTGTAAATTCTCGCCCCTCTTTTTCTTTTTGCTTCGAATAAGCCCTTCTTATTCCTTTTAGCCTTTGTTTTGCTCGGGACGAGAAAAATTCTAGCTTGGGGGAATTTGATGAGTGTCATTTATGGCACTCATAGGGTAGTCTTTTAGGGTTATTTCTTTCCCCTTTTCATGCTTTCTTCTCTTATTTTTGGTCCATTTTCCTTTAGTTTCTCTTTTTCCTCTTTTCTTTATGATTCTCGTGTTTTTATCGTGTTTTCCTTTATTTGTGTCTTTTTTCCCTTTTATTTCCTTTCTTTGTGTACTTGTGTTGGTATTGTGAGAATCACTTTGGCAAAGGATTCAATTTGGGACTTTAATGATCAAGCAAGGAAGAAGCATTTGGCTAGAGAGGGCTTAGAGAGGGCTTGGAGAGGCCTTGGAGAGGTTTCCAAGGCAAATCCAGCAGGCCGCGGGCGCGGGCCCATGTTACTCAAAATTGCCAAAACTTGGCAGGAACTTGCCGCAGTTGCCCCGCAGGCTCTCCGCGGGCGCAAGTAAAATGGAGAGGCCGCTCCATTCAGAGAGACCGCAGCCCCCTGATCAGGCTTTGGGTGCAGGGGATTAGCCGCGGGCGAGGATCTCTGTTGCCGGGGCGCGGGGACTGACCAGATAGCCCGCGGAGGGTTCCATACCCATTTTTCCGCGGGCGCGGGTCTATCGAGAGAGGGCGCGGGAGCTGCCAATTTCTTCTTTGCTTATAAATAAAATTGTATTTCCTTTTCGAGGGGGACTTTTGATAATTTTCATTAGCTTAGTTTTAGAGAGAGAATCTAGAGAGAAGTTAGAGAGAAGTTCTTGGTTTTGGATTTGTAACTCAACATTTGATCAATCAAGTTTGGATTCCTTCATTTTCAATCATCAATATTAGTGAGAATCTCTTCCTTTTTTCATCTTTTACTTACTTGATATTTGATTTTTGCTTGTTACTTGTTCTTCTTTGGATTTGAATTTGATATTGTTGATTTTTTTTTAATTTCTCTTAAATTTTGATATAGAAATGAAGATTAAAGCACTTTCTAGTTATTTGTTCTTGAATTTCACCATAACTAGTGAGTAGATTAGTTGCTAGGGAAAGGGGGAAGCATGTTTAATTAATGAAATTGCTAGTTGATGCTCTTTCATTGATTGGTTTCTTGCAATTAAATTGGTTGACATAGTTTTGCTTGTGATTGATTAGACTAGGAGTGATCAACCTATAAGATTAATCTAGATTGCATTGCAACTCTTAATGACATGAACAATCGAATTGAAAGTTGCTCTAATTGATTGGGTTTGCTTGTGATTCTTCTTGATTTGCCTTTCATAGTGACACCTAGATTGGCCTATAGGAGACAGCATTTGAACTTTCTTGATTGCTACTATTGTTTGTCCATTGCAATACTTTAATTAATTGATTGAGCTCTAAACTAGCATTATCATTGAACTTGCATGTGGAACCCATATCCTTAGTGTTTAGACCTTTGTTTTACTTGATTAGACTTGCTTTTTTTTTACCATAGTGCCAACCATAATATCAACTCCATCTTCGAGGTAGCTTGACTTAGACTCTAGTTTTCAACATTGCATTCCCTATGGATCGACCCTTAACTTGCCCTATATTCATATAAGGTTGGTTAGGTGTTTAAAGATTTTGTTTGACTTGGGGAAAGGGTAGATAACGACATACATTTTCCCCCTCGTCAGCCTTATACCTTATTTTATCTAACTTGGAAGGATCCTCTTTTCTTTTATACACCCACTTACAACCAATAGCAGTCTTTCCCACGGGCAATGGGACTACTTCCCATGTTTTGTTTTTATGAAGAGATTGTATCTCTTCTTCCATATCAACCAACCAACTCTCGCTATTCTTGTCTTTGACAGCTTGTTTCAAGGTGACCGGCTCATCACCTCTACCGAGAGAGCATATTCTACCAAGTTTACCTGCCCGTAATGCCTCAGAGGTTTATTTGACCCAAACTTGTGAACTAATTTATAATTCCTCTTTCGCTTAGTGGATGCCTAAGAATCCTGTTGTTGTTGTTGTAGTACATGTGCATTTTCCTGCTGAATCTCCTCATGATCCAGATCATCCTCCTCCTCATCTTGAGAAACACCAGGATGCTCCACCTGAACATAACTAGAATCTTGTTGGTATTTAGATTCTATCTCCACCACTTGAGTATTTGTAGTCATTCCAACATCACCATCATTAGGCACCATAGCTTTTGATAAAGCTACCATAGATCTTTCATCAAAGGTAACATCCCTTCTAATTACAAATTTAGAATCTTCTACACTCCAAAGACGATAGCCTTGAACCCCTTTTGGATGCCCCAAAAAGATTGCTTTCTTGGCTCTTTCATCAAGCTTATTATCCTTAACATGATAATAAGCCGTGAACCCAAAGACTCTAAGTCTCGTGTAATCTGCATGTTCCCCTGAACACACCCTATAAGGCGTGTCATCATCTAAATAAGAATGCGGGGATCGATTTACTATATAACAAGCTTTAGCAACCGACTCCGCCCACCATTTTTCGCCTAATCCAGAATTAGAGCGCATACACCGCCTTCTCAAGTAGTGTATGATTCATTCTTTCCGCGACTCCGTTCTGTAGTGGTGTGTCTCTGACCGTCCAGCACCTCATAATGCCTTCCTGATCACAAAATTCCTTAAAAGCTCCTTCCGTGTATTCGGTACCATTATCAGACCGTACAATTTTTAGCTTTCGACCTATTCTGTTCTCAACCATTGCTTTCCACCGCTTGAAAATGTCGAATACCTCATTCTTATGCTTAAGAAAATAAATCCAAGCATATCTAGAATGATCATCAACAAATGTAACAAAATACCTGGAACCACCTTTGGAAGCAACTTTAGGCGGACCCCAAACATCCGTATGCACATAGTCAAACAATCCTCTGCTCTTGTGCTTGCTTGTAGAGAACTTCACCCTGTGTGCTATTCCGTACACACAATGCTCACAAAATTCCATTTGTGGCTTTTTCATGTTCTTTAACAAACCTTGTCCACTAAGCAACGATAGACCTTTTTCCGACATATACCCAAGGCGCATGTGCCATATTCTCGTGCATTCTGTTTGGTCTTTACTTCCACCAATTCTAACTGCTAAATCACCTGTAACAGTTGTCCCGAAAAGAGCATAAAGTTTACCGTGACGAATTCCCTTCATCACTACCAAGGAACCACGAACAACTTCTAAAATTCCATTCTCCAAGACTATTTTGCAACCATTTTTCTCTAATAAACCAAGAGAAATAAGGTTCTTCCGCAAATCTGGAATATGTCTCACATCCTTTAAGGTTATTATTGTTCCGTCATGCATCTTGACTCGGATAGTACCTAACCCGACAGTGTTACAAGCATGATCATTTCCCATCAAAACATTACCACCATCCAAACTCTGGTAAGTTGTAAACCACTTTCTGTTTGGGCACATATGGTGTGATGCACCTGAATCAAGCATCCATTTACCGGATATCTCATTGCATTGTTCTGAAACCGAGTAACAATAATTCTCCTCATCATTTGAGACAAAACTAGCTTCTTGTTTTACATGTTGTTTTCCTCTGGAGTTGTCGTTGTTGTTCTTCTTGAATATTACCCTCTTAGGGCAATTAACTTTAAAATGACCAAGCTCGCCACATTTAATACATGGCCTTTCCGCAAGAGGTCTAGATGTTGATCTAAACTTTCCTCCCTTGCCTCACCCTCTTTCATTAGTCCTTCCTCTGTTTGCAAACAATCCCTGAGCTTGTTCGTTGTGTTCTCTTCCATTACCAGACATCATTCCGCTTGTAGCAACCTTCCGAAGGTCATCCTCTAAAAGTGATGTTCTAGTTTCATCCATGGTTAGGGTATCACCCACAAGCATCAATGTTTGAACAAGATTTTCATAGGATTTCGGTAATGAAAGCAATAACATGAGTGCTTGGTCTTCCTCATCTACCTTCACGTCAATATCCTTCAAGTTTGATATAATCCTATCAAACTTATTAATATACTCCCGGATTAAGGTGCCTTCATCCATCTTGCATGTATACAATTTGAATTTTAAGTAGATCCTATTTGTTAGAGTTTTTGTCATAAAATTAGTCTCTAACTTTGTCCACACTCCAGCGGTTGTTGCTTCTTCATCTACCAAGAATGAAACGTCCCTCTCAAGGCATAAGATTATAGCTGCTCGTGCTTCAAGATCTAACTATTCCCAATCCTCATCCTTCATGTCCTCGGGTTTTTTTTCTTTTCCTGCCAATACCTTATGCAACTTTTGTGATACAAGCAAATTTTTCATTTGCATCCTCCAATAGGAAAAATCATTTTTACCATTGAATTTTTTGATTTCATATTTCCCAACTTTAACTGTTCCACTAGTAGATGCCGATATAATTAATTTCAAAAAATCAAAAAAATTAATCACTTATGATTTTGACGTCGGCTCTGATACCAATTGTTAGAGCACTCTCAGCGGAAATGTGGCTTCTACTAGATAATATGAAATCGATACCTCACAAAAATAAGCAATATATGGGATAGACAAATAACCACTATGAAGGAAATAATAAATATAAGAAAAAACTTTCTTGATGCTAAAACTTTTGACCTGAAAAATGAATAATTGTTTTTAAAAAAAGTATTTCTACATTGTGATTCTGGATATTTATAATGAATATAATGCTAATTAAACAATGATTCAGATTGTTTCTCTAACAATCACTAATATTGTTTCTTTTAATTAGCAAATTAAAAAAACTTAACAAAAGGTAATCGTCCCTATTACCCTCCTTATATTTCTCTCCTCCAATTAGTTCTTTAATTTTCTCACAGAAAGGTTTTTGAATCGAATGAAAGTCAAATACATTCAAACAAAGCTTTTTGAATGAAATTAAATTCAAACACATTCAAACAAAGCTTTTTTGAATCAAATTAAAGTCAAACACATTCAAACACAGCTTTTTTAATAGAATAAAGTTAAATGCATTCATCATAGTTAATTGGATGAAATGAAAGTCAAACACATTCAAATAAAGCTTTTTTATTCTATTGATAGTCAAACACATTCAAATATATCTTTTTGAATCAAATGAAAGTCATATGATTTCAAAGAAGCTAGTTGAATCAAATGAAAGTTGTACACATTACAAAATATCTTTTTAAATCAATTGAAAGTCAAACACATTCAAACAAAGCTTTTGAATCGAATGAAAGTCAAATGCATTCAATCAAAGATTTTTGAATCAAATGAAAGTCAAACACATTCAAACAAAGGTTTGATAATCAAAGGAAATTCAAACACAGTCAAACAAAGATTTTTTAATCAAATTAAAGTAAAAAATATTCAAACAAAGCTTTTTGAATCAAATGAAAGTAAAACACATTCAAACATAGCTTTTTGAATCAAATAAAAGTCAAACACATTCAAACAAAGGTTTTTAAATCGAATGAAAGTTATATGCATTCAAAGAAGCTAATTCAATCAAATAAAAACAGAACACATTAACACAAAGCTTTTTTTATCAATTAAAATTCAATCACATTCAAACAAAGCTTTTTAAATCGAATGAATGTTAACTGCTTTCAAACAAATCTTTTAGAATGAAATGAAAGTCAAACACATTCAAACAAAGATTTTTGAACCATATGAAATTCAAACACATTCAAACAAAGCTTTTTAAATCAAATGAAAGTTAAACACACTAAACAAAGATTTTTAAATCGATTGAAAGTCAAACGCATACAATGAAGCTAATTGATTAAGACGAAAGTCGAACACATTAAAACAAAGTTTTTTGAATCAACTGAAAGTCTAACACATTCAAACAAAGCTTTTTGAATCGAAGGAAAGTCAAACACATTAAAACATTGCGCTTTTATTCAAATTAAAGTTAAACACATTCAAACAAAGCTTTTTGAGATAAAGGAAAGTCAAACACATTCAAAAAAAGCTTTTTTAATCAAATTAAAGTCAAATACATTCAAACAAAGCTTTCTGAATCGAATGAAAGTCATATGCATTCAAGGAAGCTAATAAAATCAAATGAAAGCTGAACACATTAAAAGAAATCTTTTTGAATCAATTGAAAGAAATAAACATTCAAAGAAAGGTTTTTGAATCGAATGAAAGTCAAATACATTCAAATAAAGCTTTTTAATGAAATGAAATTCAAACACATTCAATGAAAGCTTGTTGAATCAAATGAATGTTAAACAAATTCAAGCACATCTTTTTGAATCGAATAAAGTGAAATGCATTTAAAACAGTTAATTGAATGAAATGAAAGTCAAACACTTTCAAATAAAGCTTTTTGATTCTAATGATAGTCAAACACATTCAAATATAGCTTTTTAAATCAAATGAAAGTCATATGATTTCAAAGAAGCTAGTTAAATCAAAAGAATGTTGTACACATTAAAAAATATCATTTTAAATCAATTGAAAGTCAAACACATTCAAACAAAGCTTTTGAATTGAATGAAAGTCAAATGCATTCAATCAAAGATTTTTGAATCAAATGAAAGTCAAACACATTCAAACAAAGATTTGATAATCAAAGGAAAGTCATCAAACACAGTCAAACAAAGCTTTTTTAATCAAATTAAAGTAAAAAATATTGAAACAAAGCTTGTTGAATCAAATGATATTAAAACACATTCAAACATAGCTTTTTGAATCAAATAAAAGTCATACACATTCAAACAAAGGTTTTTGAATCGAATGAAAGTTATATGCATTCAAAGAAGCTAATTCAATCAAATGAAAACAGAACACATTAAGACAAAGCTTTTTGAATCAAATAAAAGTCAATCACATTCAAACAAAGCTTTTTAAATCGAATGAATGTTAACTGCATTCAAACAAATCTTTTAGAATCAAATGAAAGTCAAACACATTCAAACAAAGATTTTTGAACCATATTAAATTCGAACACATTCAAACAAAGCTTTTTGAATCAAATGAAAGTTAAACACACTAAACAAATATTTTTAAATCGATTGAAAGTCAAATGCATACAATGACGCTAATTGATTAAAACGAAAGTCGAACACATTCAAACAAAGTTTTTTGAATCAAATGAAAGTCTAACACATTCAAACAAAGCTTTTTGAATCGAAGGAAAGTCAAATACATTAAAACATTGCTTTTTTTATTCAAATTAATGTTAAACACATTCAAACAAAGCTTTTTGAATTAAAGGAAAGACAAACACATTCAAATAAAGCTTTTTTAATCAAATTAAAGTCAAACACATTGAAGCAAAGCTTTTTGAATCGAATGAAAGTCATATGCATTCAAAGAAGCTAATAAAATCAAATGAAAGCTGAACACATTAAAAGCAATCTCTTTGAATCGATTGAAAGAAATAAACATTAAAAAAAAAAAGGTTTTTGAATCGAATGAAAGTCAAATACATTCAAACAAAGCTTTTTGAATGAAATGAAATTCAAACACATTCTATGAAAGCTTTTTGAATCAAATGAAAGTTAAACAAATTCAAACACATCTTTTTGAATTGAATAAAGTCAAATGCATTCAACATAGTTAATTGGATGAAATGAAAGTCAAACACATTCAAATAAAGCTTTTTGATTCTAATAATAGTCAAACACATTCAAATATAGCTTTTTGAATCAATTGAATGTCATATGATTTCAAAGAAGATAGTTGAATCAAATGAAAGTTTTACACATTACAAAATATCTTATTAAATAAATTGAAAGTCAAACATATTCAAACAAAGCTTTTGAATCGAATGAAAGTTAAATGCATTCAATCAAAGATTTTTGAATCAAATGAAAGTCAAACACATTCAAACAAAGGTTTGATAATCAAAGGAATGTCAAACACAGTCAAACAAAGCTTTTTTAATCAAATTAAAGTAAAAAAAATATATAAAAAAAAAAAAAAAGCATTTTGAATCAAATGAAGGTAAAACACATTCAAACATAGCTTTTTGAATCAAATAAAAGTCAAACACATTCAAACAAAGGTTTTTGAATCGAATGAAAGTTATATGCATTCAAAGAAGCTAATTCAATCAAATGAAAACAGAACACATTAAGATAAAGCTTTTTGAATCAAATGAAAGTCAATCACATTCAAACAAAGCTTTTTAAATCGAATGAATGTTTATATGCTTTCAAACAAATCTTTTAGAATCAAATGAAAGTCAAACACATTCAAACAAAGATTTTTGAACCATATGAAATTCAAACACATTCAAACAAAGCTTTTTGAATAAAATTAATGTTAAACACACTAAACAAAGATTTTTAAATCGATTGAAAGTCAAATGCATACAATGAAGCTAATTGATTAAAACGAAAGTCGAACACATTCAAACAAAGTTTTTTGAATAAACTGAAAGTCTAACACATTCAAACAAAGCTTTTTGAGTCGAAGGAAAGTCAAACACATTAAAACATTGCTTTTTTATTAAAATTAAAGTCAAATACATTCAAACAAAGCTTTTTGAATTAAAGGAAAGTCAAACACATTCAAATAATGCTTTTTTAATCAAATTAAAGTCAAACACATTCAAACAAAGCTTTTTAAATCGAATGAAAGTCATATGCATTCAAAGAAGCTAATAAAATCAAATGAAAGCTGAACACATTAAAGGTAATCTTTTTTTATCAACTGAAAGAAATAAACATTCAAAGAAAGGTTTTTGAATCGAGTGAAAGTCAAATACATTCAAACAAAGCTTTTTGAATGAAATGAAATTCAAACACATTCAATGAAAGCTTTTTGAATCAAATGAAAGTTAAACAAATTAAAACACATCTTTTTGAATCGAATAAAGTCAAATGCACAACACAGTTAATTGAATGAAATGAAAGTCAATCACATTCAAACAAAGCTTTTTTATTCTTATGAAAGTCAAATACACTCAAATAAAGCTTTTTGAATCAAATGAAAGTCATATGCAGTCAAAGAAGCTAGTTGAATCAAATGAAAGTTGTACACATTACAAAATATCTTATTGAATCTATTGAAAGTCAAACACATTCAAACTAATCTTTTGAATCGAATGAAAGTCAAATGCATTCAATTAAAGTTTTTTGAATCACGTGAAACTGAAACACATTCAAACAAAGGTTTGTTAATCAAAGCAAACTCAAACACAATCAAACAAAGCTTTTTTAATCAAATTAAAGTCAAGAATATTCATACAAAGCCTTTTGAATCAAATGAAAGTAAAACACATTCAAACAAAGCTTTTTGAATCAAATGTAAGTCAAACACATTCAAACAAAGCTTTTTGAATCGAATGAAAGTTATATGCATTTGAAGAAGCTAATTGAATCAAATGAAAACAGAACACATTAAAACAAAGCTTTTTGAATCAAATGAAATTCAAACACATTCAAACAATGCTTTTTGAATCTAATGAAAGTAAAACACATTCAAGCAAATTTTTTTGAATCTAACAAAAGTCAAACACATTGAAACAAAGCTTTTTAACCGAATGACAGTCATATGCACTCAAAGAATCTAATTGAATCGAATGAAAGGTTAATGCATTAAAACAAAGCTTTTTGAATCAAATGAAAGTAAAACACATTCAAACAAAGCTTTTTGAATCAAATGTAAGTCAAACACATTCAAAGAAAGCTTTTTGAATCGAATGATAGTTATATGCATTCAAAGACGCTAAATAAATCAGTGAAAACATAACATATTAAAACAAAGCTTTTTGAATTAAATGAAAGTCAAATACATTTAAACAAAGCTTTTTGAATCGAATAAATGTTAACTGCACTCAAACAAAACTTTTTGAATCAAATAAAGTTAAACACTTAAAAAAAAGATTTTTAAATTGATCGAAAGTCAAATTGCATACAATGAAGCTAATTGATTAAAATGAAAGTCGAACACATTCAGACAAAGTATTTTGAATCAACAGAAAGCCTAATACATTCAAACAAATCTCTTTGAATCGAAGGAAAGTCAAACACATTTAAACATTGCTTTTTTTATTCAAATTAAAGTCCAACACATTCAAACAAAGCTTTTTGAATCAAAGGAAAGTCAAACACATTCAAATAAAGCTTCTTTAATCAAATTAAAGTAAAACACATTCAAACAAAGCTTTTTAAATCGAATAAAAGTCATATGCATTCAAAGAAGCTATTAAAATCAAATGAAAGCTGAACACATTATAAGTAATCTTTTTGAATCAATTAAAAGTAATAAACTTTCAAAGAAAGGTTTTTGAATCGAATGAAAGTCAAATACATTCAAACAAAGCTTTTGTAGTGAAATGAAATTCAAACACATTCAAACAAAGCTTTTTGAATCAAATGAAAGTCAAACACATCTTTTTGAATCAAATAAAGTCAAATGCATTCAACATACTTAATTGAATGAAATGAAAGTCAAACACATTCAAACAAAGCTTTTGTATTCTAATGAAAGTCAAACACATTTAAATAAAGCTTTTTTAATCAAATGAAAGTCATATGCATTCAAAGATGCTAGTTTAATCAAACGAAAGTTGTACACATTACAAAATACCTTATTGAATCTAATTAAAGTCAAACACATTCAAATAAATCTTTTGAATCTAATAAAAGTGAAATCCATTAAATCAAAGATTTTTTAATCACATGAAAGTCAAACACATTCAAACAAAGGTTTGTTAATCAAAGGAAACTCAAACACATTCAAACAAAGCTTTTTTAATCAAATGAAAGTAAAGAATATTCACACAAAGCTTTTTTAATCAAATGAAAGTAAAACACATTCAAACAAAGCTTTTTGAATCAAATGTAAGTCAAAAACATTCAAACAAAGCTTTTTGAATCGAATGAAAGTTATATGAATTCAAAGAAGCAAATTGAATCAAATGAAAACATAACACATTAAAACAACGCTTTTTGAATCGAATGAAAGATAATTGTATTCAATCAAAGGTTTTACAATCAAATGAAAGGGAAACTCATTCAAACACATTCAAACAAATTCAAACATATTCAAACAAAGCTTTTTGAAAGTTAAAACATTTGAACAAAGATTTTTTAATCAAATGAAAGTCAAACACATTTAAACAAAGTTTTTTGAATCAAATGAAAGTCAAACACATTCAAATAAAGCTTTGTGAATGAAATGAAATTCAAACACATTCAAAAAAGCTTTTTGAATCGAATGAAAGACAAACAAATACAAACAAAGCTTTTTGAATCGAAGGAAAGTCATATGCAGTCAAAAAAGCTTATAGAATCAAATGAAAATAGGAGAGAGAAACTCTAGAGAGAGAAAGTAGGAGAGAGATACTATAGGGAGAGAAAGAAACCCGCCATTTTCAGCTTGAGTTTTAAGCTTTTTGGAAGCCGATTTCCATGGCAAAAAGGAGGAAAGGGAAGTGGAAGAAATCCTCGGGCTAAAACTCGAAAGGGAAGAAGAAAACAAAGCCAAGAACGAGGAACCTCGAAGAGCAAAAACAGAGCATGACCATGGATGATGTTTCGGTTGAAAGCTGGCTTGATGGGGAGGCGATTGAGGAGATTCTGGTGAGAATGGTGACGGAGGAGGATAAAGCTCTACATAGTGAAGAGTTCAATCGATGGTTGAAGGTAATTAGAACCCCTAGTCCTGTGCATTTCAATGGAACAGTAGATTCTGATGTTAGTACTGGGTCTATTAATCCGACTCCATTTTTGATGATTAATAAGTCTGATAGGTTAGGGAATGATTTTCATGTGAATTTGGAGAAAAACTTTTTGAACCCCCAATTTCGAAACCCACGTTTTGAAACCCCTATTTCTGCCATTCCTAATGAATCGGGGGGTATTAGCTGCAGTAGTATTTTTAAGAACACGATTGATGAGGGTTTTAATCTTGCTGGTAAGGCTGGAGTTGAGTGTAATCCATGTTGGGTAATAGGGAAGAGGTGAAAGTCAAGTTAACTGAGGAAGATGTCCTACCTGAAATTGAATTTTGGAAATCTGCAATTGTATGTTATGTTCTTTGTGGTAAACCTTCATTATCTGTAATGAGTGGGTTTGTGCGAAGAATTTGGGGAAAATATGGAATAGATAGGATTTCTGCTATGAATAATGGGGTTTTCCTTGTTCGATTCAAGACAATGGTAGGAAGGGAAAAGGTGATGAACTCTGGACCTATTATGTTTGATGGTAGACCTGTAATGATGAAGAGGTGGGAGCCAGGTTTGGATTTAGGAAATGAGAAGGTGTTTGAAGTTCCCACTTGGGTTAGATTGCTAGGATTGAATTTAAAATTCTGGGGTCAATCCTCTCTAATGAAGATAGCTGGTTTAATTAGAGATCCAGTTAAGACTGATAGATGCACAGCTACCGAGGAAATGCTTGAGTATGCTAGGATAACGGTCAAGGTGAAAATAAATGGTGAGCTACTAGATGAGATTGAGTTCCAGGATGAATGTGGTGTTGATGTTAAGCAAAAAGTGATATATGAAAGGAAGCCTATCATTTGTAATATCTATAGAGGTATGGGGCATGGATATAGTGAATGTCCTAATCATAGAATCAAGAATCAGAATCCACCAGTTAGGAATCAGCAACAAAGGCAGCAGAAGAAGCCTGAGGTGTGGAAGGTTTGGATGCCAAAGGCTCAGCAAAAGAGTCAGTAGACAGAGTAACCTCAAGGCATTAGAGTGGATAAGAACAAGTTTGATGTTGATGCTGATACAAATATTGTTTCTGAAATAGCTGGTGGTGATAAATGTGATATGGGCTCACTGTGCAGAACAACAAATGGGAGAGTGTTGTTTGGTGACTGGGACAGGGGAGTGTTCATACACTCTCCATGGATAATTGGGGTTTTTGGAATGTCAGGGGCCTTAACAAACTGAATAAAATTTGTGATGTTCTTTGGTTTATGAAAAATCAAGGAATTGGTTTGTTAGGGCTCCTAGAGACTAAAGTGAAGGCTGGTAATTTTGGTAAGGTCTTCACTGGTTTTTGTGGCAAGTGGTCTGTGACTGCAAACTATAGTAAGCATCATGGAGGGAGAATTTGGATTGTGTGGCTACCTGATGTCTTTCAGGTAAAGATTGATAGAGTAGAAGCTCAATTAATCCATGTGAATGTCGTTCACAAGGCTTCTAAGTTTGTGTTCTGGTATACTGTTGTCTATGGGTTGAACACTACAGATGAGAGGGAGGTGTTGTGGCATCAGATTGGGGAGATAAAAAACGACACTCATGGTCCATGGATCTTGGGAGGTGATTTCAATAATGTCCTAAATACTGAGGACAAAATTGGATCCCCAGTTACCTTTGCTGAGATTGAAAATTTCAGACAATGTGTTAGGCAAAACTTGTTAATTGATTTTAAAGCTGGGGGGTTATTCTACACTTGGAATAATAAGCAACAAGGGAGTGATAGAGTGTGCAAAAAGATTGATAGGATTTTAGTTAATGAGCTATGGACTGAAAACTGCAGGGAGTTTAGAGCTGATTTTTTGCCTGAGGGGCTAATGGACCATTGTCCTTGTATTATAAGATTATTTGGGTGTAATTGGAATTTTCAGAAACCTTTTAGGATTTTTAATATATGGATTGATGCTCCAGGCTACCAGGAAGCTGTAAAACAGGCTAGGAACAGTGATGTGAAAGGAACTGATATGTTTATTGTGGTGAAAATGCTGCAAAAGGTGAAAGAAGCTCTCAAGTTCTTAAATCTGACTAATTTCTCCTCAGTGGAGAGTGCAAATATCATTGCTGATGCTGAGTTAGAAAATGTGCAGTGTCAGCTGAATAATGACCCTCGGAATTTGGAGTTGATTCAAATGGAAAGTGATGCTAGGGAAAGGTTTTTAGCTGTTCATACTGCAAAATTGAAAATTTTGAAGCAGAAAGCCAAGTTGCATTGGATGAAAGAAGGTGATGTCACTTCTTCCTACTTTCATGCTTGTATTAGGACGAGAAGAATGCATAATAATGTGTACAGCATCCAGCTTGAGAATGGTGATATCATTCAGGATCCTGATAAAATTGCATAAGCTGTTATAGACAAGTCTATCATGTTGTTATAGCTGCAGGTCCTATTTTGGATGATGTGCAACATCTGAGTCTATGTAGAGGGTTTACTGAAGAGGATGTGAGAAGTGTTGTTTGGAGTATTGAGGATGACAAGGCACCTGGTCCTGATGGTTTCTCGAGCAAGTTTTTCAAGAATGCTTGGGGAGTTGTGAAAAATGAGGTGTGTAAGGCAGTTTTGGGGTTCTTTGAGCATGGTCAGCTGCTGAAACAGGTGAATGCAACTACTTTGACTCTAGTTCCTAAATTAGATAATGCTACTAGAGTTACTCAGTTTAGGCCAATAACATGCTGTAATGTGTTGTACAAGATCATTTCTAAGATGCTGTGTGAAAGGTTCAAAGAGGTGCTGCCTGGTTTGATTAGTTAGAATCAAAGTGCTTTTATTGCTGGAAGATCTATTTTAGACAACATCTTAGTGTGCCAGGATATGTTAAAAGAGTACAATAATAAGAGAAAATCTCCTAGATGTACTATCAAGGTGGATTTGAGGAAAGCTTATGATTCTGTGCACTGGTCTTTTATTCATGATATGTTGCAGACTTTGAATTTCCCAAGTAGATTCATTTCTTGGGTCATGGAGTGTGTTACTTCCCCTTCTTTTTCTATTATGATTAATGGTGGTCTAAATGGCTTTTTTAAGGGCAAGAAAGGGATCAGGCAAGGTGATCCTATGTCACCATTGGTGTTTGTCATTGTGATGGAGTATCTATCAAGATTGCTAAAAAAAGTGGTTGCAAAGAGAGGCTTTAGATTTCATCGGAGATGCAAGTCTTTGACGTTAAATCACTTAATATTTGTTGATGATTTGATGTTGTTCTCCTATGCTGATAAGAAATCTATCTCCCTTTTAGTGAGGGCTCTTAAAGCTTTTGAGGGTTGCTCTAGTTTACAGGCTAATGCTGATAAGTCTGCTATCTATTTTGGGAGTGTGCAACCTGAAGTGCAGCAAGGAATTGTGACTGAGTCTGGATTTATAATAGGAGAAACTCCTTTCAAATATCTTGGCATCCCTTTGAATGCTAAGTATTTGAGAGTCTCAGACTTTGATGCTATTGTAGATAAGATGTTGGCTAGAATAACTTGCTGGTCCAGCAGAAAGTTGTCTTATACTGCAAGAGTATTGCTGGTGAACCCTGTACTGATTACTTTGCACACTTACTGGGTTCAGTGTGTGTTGTTACCTAAATTAGTTATTTTGAGGATTACTCAGCTTTGCAAAGCTTTCCTTTGGTGTGGAGATGTTGTTTTGTCTAAGGCACCCCCAATTGCTTGTGATTGGGTTTGCATGAGCAAAGCTGAGGGTGGTTTAGGAGTTAGAGATTGTGGGATGTGGAACAGGGCAGCATTGGGGAAGTATGTGTGGAAAATAGCTAAAAAAGAGGATTCTCTATGGGTGAAATGGGTTCGTGTTGTGTACATTAAAGGACAAGACTGGTGGACTTATAGTCCTAAGAGATCTGCAGGATGGGCTTGGAGGAGATTGTGTGCAGTGAAGGACCAGTTAAAAGAAGGTTTTGAGCAAAACAACTGGTTGAGTGGTACTTATAGAATCTCTCAGTGCTATAAGTGGTTGCAGGGAGCTGGCACAAAGGTGGATTGGTGTAAATGGGTATTGAATAAGTTCAATATTCCCAAGCACTCGTTTATTCTATGGCTTGCTATGCATGATAGACACAGAACAAGGGAGAAGCTCTGGAAATATAATGCCTGTGCTGAAGATAGTTGTTTGCTGTGTGGTGCTGAAATTGAGGATAGACAGCATATGTTCTTTAATTGCAAATACAGTCAAGAGTGTGTGCCGAGAATTTCTCATTGGCTCCATATTCGAATTCAGAATTTCTACATTGATGAGGTTTGGAAGAATTGGCTCAAAGAAGTAAAAGATAAGGTGCAGCATAAGGTTGTTCTGGCAGTTCTGGCAGTTGTTGTCTACCATATTTGGTTTGCTAGGAACACTGCTTTCTGGGAGAAAGTTGTTATTCACCCTTCAAAACTTTCTAACGCTATTGGTAGGGTGAGCATGGATAGAATCAAGCATTTTATAAACAAGAAGTGGAGTAGATTGCAGCGCAAATGGATTCAGGAGCTGTATAGCAGCATCCCAAATTAGTTTGTTTTGGTTTGTTGCTGTGTTGTTGTTTTTCTTGTTTTTTGTTAGCCCTTTTCAGTTGTAGTCTGTGTCCTTCCTAGAAGGCAGCAGACTGCTTCTATTTAGGTTTGCTTTACTCTCCTTCAGTTGAACCCTTCCTACAAGGTGGCAACTGAGGAGTTTAAAGCTTGAGGTGGGGGTGGCCTTTGTTTTAGGTTTTGTGCAGCTTTGGAGTTGCCTGTGTCAGGCCTGTAAAAGTTGTACATTTTTACAGTTTTTTTATAGTAATATACTTTCTTACTTACCAAAAAAAAAAAAAGAATCAAATGAAAATAAAAACAAATTAAAATTAAGCTTTTTAAATCAACTGAAAATCAAACACATTCAAACAATGCTTTTTGAATCAAATGATAGTCAAACACATTCAAACAAAGCTTTTTGAATCGAATAAAAGTCAAACACATTCTGTTGACCCTTTTGAGGTTTTGATGATGTTAAGAATTGAGCAAACTTCCTTTTAATAAGGATTTTCTAGTGTTGTGATGTTGGCAGGTTCAGTAAGCGTAGAGGGCTGAAGTAGGAACAGGAACAGAGGAACTTTAAAAGATCCATGAGGACAAGTAAAGAACAGAAGAAGAGTTCCAGCAATGGAACTTCCCGAAGTTTCTCAAAAGGAACTTCAAACGGGTTGTAACGACCTGGTTCTGGTGTAATGCTGGGGCAAGCCTCAACAATCAAGGTTAAACACAAAGATCGAGATATCAACCGAAGAAGATGGACTTCATAACTTATAGTTGTGTAAGAGATAAGTTTGTTTTCGTAGGATGATGTAAACATAAAAATGATAGATATGCATGGAACTTATTAGAAATCAGATAAAGCTTGGCAAACTAATTAATGCGTAAAAGATAATTATAAGTTTTATGAAAAAGTACTTAATTGATTTTATCTTATAAAATCTGGTTTAACTTGGTTTTATCTTTTTCATAAAATTCTATCTTTTAACAAAAACGAATTTGATAAAATCTAGTTTGCATATAAACAAAATTAAATCCGTTTGGTTTCGGTTTTAAGGAAGATAAGATCAGATTTCTGTTTGATCTATCTTGTTTGCGAAAACCCTAGTTTGAGAAGCTGAGAAACTCCTATAAATATAGAAGTATTTCAGCTTAGCAAGATGAGAGTTTTAAGCGTGACAATCACTTAGTGCTTAGGAGTAAGTATGCCAAAGGTTCAAGCTTTATTATTTTGATTTCGGGTTTCATGTGTAGCTTTCCATTTATGTGTTAGACTGTGTCTTTGCGTTGTAATTGGTTTTGGGGTGAGATTGTGAATTCTCTTAAATTCACGTTTGAGTGTATGAGTTTGAATTCTCTAAAATTCGAGTGGTAGTCAGTCACCCCGAGTGTGTCTTAGGTTGCATAGTGGGAAAAAGGAACTTGAGTGTGTCTTAGGGCGAGAAAGGAACTTGAGTGTGTCTTGGGTCGAAAAAGGTGCCTGAGTTTGTCTTAGGTCTGATAGGATAGGTTCTTATCAATCAGCAAGTGTGTTAGGAGGAACTTGCGAAGCAAAGGTCTGTGTAATAGGTTGTACTAAGAGAGTTGCCTATTATAGTGGAATTTGTTTATAAGTCCCAATAAGGCCGAGGTTTTACTTCCAGTTAGGCACTGGAAGGTTTCCTCGTAAAACTTGCTGTGTGCTTTAAGTTTCTTTATGTTTTTATTGTTTATTTCCGCATAAGTTCCGCGATTGGAACCTACTACCATTCACCCCCCTCTCGTAGTAGTTCATCTAAACTAACAATTGGTATCAAAGCAGGTTCTCACGAAGTTACAAGCAACCTTATAGTGTAAAGTTCCTGAAGAGATGAATTCTCACGAGAAACTTGAAGAAGGGTATTCTACCCAAAGACCACCAATGCTCAATGGCAAGTTTTATTCATACTGGAAGAATAGAATGGAGATATTCATCAAAGCTGAAAATTACCAAGTATGGAGAGTCATTGAAAGTGGTGACTTCGATGTAACAAAAACCAATGCAAACAAAGAGGTAATCCCTAAATCAATAGCTGAATTTGATAAAGAAGATTACGAAAAGTATGAGTTAAATGCTCAAGCAGTAAAAATATTGCATTGTGGACTAGGACCTCATGAGCACAATAGAATCATGGGTTGTAAGTCTGCAAAACAGATTTGGGATTTGCTGCAAGTAACACATGAAGGTACGAATGAAGTTAAACGTTCCAAAATTGACTTACTAATGTCAAAATATGAAAGATTTGAAATGCTACACAAAGAATCCATTCAGGATATGTTCACTAGATTTACTAACATTATCAGTGAGTTAGAATCGTTAGGCAGGTCCATACCCATTGATGAACAGGTAAGGAAAGTCCTTAGAATTCTTCCTCAAGATGAGAGGTGGAGATCCAAGGTCACTGCCCTGCAGGAATCCAAGGACTTCACCAAGTTCAACCTTGAACAGCTCAATGGTTCCTTGCTTACTCATGAACTCCACCTTGGAGCCAACTCTGAAAGTTCCAAGAACAAGACCCTTGCTCTAAAGGCTTATGAATCAAGCGACTCTGAAAACGACGATATGGAAACTGCCATGCTTGTACAGAGGTTCAGGAGAATGCTAGGAAAAAGAGGAGAAAAGAACAGACGAGGACACCCAAGTTCCAAAGAATTCAAATGCTACAGATGCGGTTCCAAAGAACATCTTCTCAGAGACTACACAAGTCCTAAGGAGGACGAGAAAGCTAACTATAAAGGCAAGGAACAGAACAAGTATTACAAATCATCATTCTCCAAGGAAGATGTAAGAAAAGCCATGATGGCTGCATGGGGAAACTCTGATTCAGAAGATGAAGAAGGTGAATCCGTAGAAGAAACAGCCAATTTATGTTTGATGGCCAAAACTGATGATGAAGCTCGTTTGAAGGAACTTGAATCTGAGGTATGGTATGACTATAGACAACTCAAACATTTAAATAAAGGAAATCTTATGGACATTATTCTGGAACTTCAAGATGATTGTAAAGAACTAAACAGGTCGAAGTTCCAAATTGATAAAGCTTTAAAAATTCACAAAGAACATAGCGAATGGGTAGATAATATGAAAATTGACATACAAACTAGATTCTTTGACTTATATGGTAAAAATGTCTTTCTAAAAGAACAAGTTGAAAAACTGAAACATGATAATATTCTGTTGAATGTAGAATTAGCTCAACTGAAACTTGGAATTGACTCCCCTAACTCTGAAGTTCCTATTGCAAGCCAACTTCCAAATTTTGAGAAATTAAAATCTGATTTGGAAGAAGTTAAAATAAAAAATCAAACCTTGGTGGAGGAACTTGCTAGGGCAAGGAAAGGCAAAGAAGTGATTAATAATGGAATTCCATCCTGGATAGCTAATACTCATAACAAGAATAAAGAAGGACTAGGTTATAAGAAGAAGTCTAGGAGAAACAAGAAATATGTGGATCTACCTAGTCAAAAGCTATGTTACTATTGTGGTAGTACAGGGCATCTTAAAGCTGCATGTCCTAAAAGAAATAAAAATACTCTTAAGAATACTGAGCATGTTGAACAGGTATGGTTGAAGAAATCTGAATCTTCTTCCAAAATAATGGAACCCAAGGAAACCTGGGTTCCAGAAACTAACGCTTAGTTTTCATGCAGGTTCCAGTGAGGGGGAACAACACTTTGTACCTCAACAGTGGTTGTTTTAAGCACATGACTGGAGACAAATCTAAATTTCTCTCACTGGTAACTCAGTTAGCTTTACTTCTAATCTTTGTAGAATCATTAACAATGACAGTAACAACATCATTCTTGAAGGAACCAGAAAAGGGAACATATATATTGTGGATCTCAATGAAGTTCCAAGTAGTAGTTTGACTTGTCTTAGTGTCATTGAGAATGATCCCTTATTATGGCACAAACGATTTGGCCATGCTAGTTTATCTCTGCTTGATAAACTTAGATCAAAAGAACTTGTGGAAGGACTTCCATCCATCAAGTTCCTAAAAGATAAAGTATGCAGTGCATGTGTAAGAGGTAAGCAGACACGAATATCTTTCAAATCTAAGAATATGGTAAGCACCACAAAACCATTGGAACTTATCCATATGGATTTGCGTGGTCCTATGAGGATACAAAGCAGGAGTGGAAAAAGGTATGTGATGGTTATTGTAGATGATTTTTCCAGATATGCCTAGGTTTTCTTTCTTGTAAGCAAGGATGATACGTTAGATCACTTTGTTTCCTTTGTGAAGAAAGAACAGAGAAGAACATGTCATAAATTGATTCACCTAAGGTCAGATCATGGAACTGAGTTCGAAAACTCAAAATTTGATGAGTTTTGTGATGAACATGGGATGAACCACAACTTCTCTGCTCCCAGGACTCCACAACAAAATGGAGTAGTTGAACGGAAAAACAGAAGCTTGGAAGACATGGCAAGAACTATGCTGATTTCCAGTGGACTGCCTAGGAACTTCTGGGCAGAAGTAGTGAACACAGCATGTTACATATTGAATAGAGTTTCTATTAGGGCAATAACCAACAAAACACCGTATGAACTAATTAAAGGAAGAAAACCAAATATTTCTTATCTTAGATCTTTTGGCTGCAGGTGCTTTGTACACAATAATGGAAAGAGAAACTTGGGAAAGTTTGATGAAAGAAGTGATGAGGCTGTATTCTTAGGATATGCCTCAAATAGTAGAGCTTACAGAGTTTATAATAAAAAAACAATGTGTGTTGAAGAGTCTGTACATATAATTTTTGATGAAACTGATTTTGTGATTGATGTACAAGATGATGATGATTTCGAGATAGGGTTAGTAAGAAGACATGACCTGATGAGGAATCAACAATATCCATGAAGCAGCAAAACAAGAATCAAGGAGCTGAAAACCAAACTACGACTGAAACAGAAGTTCCACAAGAGGAACATCCTGAGCCTGAGAATCCAGAACCTAAGAATCAGGAACCACTGAATCAAGTGACAAGAAACAGTAATGCTGAACCTGAAAAGTTGTATCCAATCAAAGACTTTACCCTTAAACGTTGGAAATATCAAAAGTCTCATCCAGTGGATATAATTATGAGTGATATAACCAAAGGAACTCAGACCAAGTCACAGCTAAGGAACTTCTGTGCATTTTACTCGTTCCTATCTACTTTGGAACCAAAGAACTATGATGAAGCCTTACAAGATGCAGATTGGATCATATCCATGCAAGCTGAACTAGGAGAATTCGAGCGAAACAAAGTTTGGCACCTAGTTCCTAGACCGGAACATCAGAAAGTCATAGGTCTAAAGTGGGTGTTAAGAAACAAGCTTGATGAACATGGAATCATAGTAAGAAACAAGGCTAGACTGGTTGTCAAGGGGTACAATCAACAAGAAGGCATTGACTTTGATGAGACATTTGCTCCAGTTTCCAGGTTAGAAGCTATACGCATTCTTATTGCTTTTGTAGCTTTTATGAAAATTAAGTTGTTTCAGATGGACGTCAAATGTGCATTTCTAAATGGTCTATTAAAAGAGGACGTCTATGTGGAACAACCTCCTAGATTTGAAGATCCAGAATTCTCAAATCATGTCTATAAGCTTGATAAAGCCCTTTATGGGCTGAAACAATCACCAAGGGCATGGTATGAAAGGTTGTCCAAGTTCCTGTTAGATAATGATTTTAAAAGAGGTAAAATAGACAAAACTTTGTTTTTGAAATCTAAAGGAACTGATATTTTAGTTGTGCAAATATATGTAGATGATATTATTTTTGGTGCAACTAACAAAATTTTGGTGAAGTATTTTGCTGACCTTATGAGTGGTGAGTTCGAGATGAGCATGATGGGTGAGCTAAACTTCTTTCTTGGATTGCAAATTAAGCAAACTGAGAAAGGAATAATGATTCACCAACAAAAATATGTGAAGGAACTCATAAAGAAATATAAGATGGAAAGTTCCAAAACTATAAGAACACCTATGGGAACTAACACCAGACTGGATGAAGACACAACTGGAACTTACATAGATCAGAAGATGTATAGAGGTATGATAGGTTCCTTATTATATCTAACTGCTAGTATACCTGATATATCTTACAGTTTAGGCTTATGTGCGAGGTTCCAAGCGAATCCAAAGGAATCTCATCTCAAGGCAGTCAAGAGGATACTTAGGTACCTCAAAGGAACTGATGACTTATGTCTCTATTATCCAAGAAATGAATCAATTGATTTAGTTGGATATACAGATGCTGACTATGCAGGTGATCTAATGAATAGAAAGAGCACATCAGGTATGACTCAATTTCATGGCCCATGCTTAGTTTCTTGGGGTTCCAAGAAACAGAATATAGTTGCTTTGTCCACAGCAGAAGCTGAATATGTAGCTGCTGCAGCTTGTTGCTCACAAATGTTGTGGATAAAACAACAAATATGTGATTTTGGTTTAAAATTTTAATTTGTTCCAATTTATTGTGACAATAATAGTGCTATCTGTATTTCTAAACATCCAGTGCAACATTCTAAGGTTAAGCATATCCACATTAGACACCACTTCTTAAAAGATAATGTGGAAAAAGGCTATATTAAGTTGGAATTTTGTCCTACTGATAATCAAATTGCTGATATTCTAACTAAGCCTTTGAGCAGAGAACGCTTTGAGAAAATGAGACTGGAACTTGGAATGATCAAGCTGAATTGATTGCAAATGAAGTTCCTAGATATGGCATTGTCAATTAACAAGATCAATTAGAAGAATAAAACATCTATCACAAACTTGGTGTGATAAACATAACGGGAATGTCACCGTTGGTAAAATCTTGGAGGTTAGTGTAATTAACACATATTTAAAACTGTACATATTATTCAAAGCTATGTAGACATGTATGTGACGTGTTCCATGAATTTTATCTTTTGAAAATTTTATTTTTCTTTTCAAGAAGATTTATCTTCTGGAATTATCTTTTATTAAATGAAGTATGGAAAGATAAATTCTTGAATTGTAAAAATTCCATCTAGATTAGTTTTCAAAAAACAGATAAAATTCATTGTTCCTAAACTTATCTCTCCAACTTCTATACACCTCTTAAAATATTTACCCCCTTATAAATACTACCCAACCAACTCCATTAACTCACAGTCAAATCAAATTAAATCCCTTGAACTCTCTCAACAACAAAATTTCTACAGCTAAACCACAATCAACCATGGCTCAAGAAAACCCTAAGAACCAAGAAGAGCGATCACCTTCAAAATCACCTAGCCCACAACCCATTAACCAAGAAATTCCTCCAGTGCTACTCCAAACCACCTCAGAACCTAAAAATACCCAGTCGAAAGCCCTTGAAGAAACTGCAACTTCCTCTACTGGAAGTTTACCCTCCATTCTTGATCGAATTGGCTTATGGAAGAAGAGGAAAGCCGAAAAATCAGGAAAATCACTGGAAAATCAAATTCTTGAAATAGATATGATGGCGAGAGACGAGGAGCCTGAAGAAGGGAAAGAAAATTCTGAGGGGGAAGAAGATGAGAAAGCTTTGGGAAAACAAGCTGAAAGGTATGTTGTAGGCTATAGAATTGATGATGCATGGTGTAGTAAGGTGAATTTCGAATTTCTAGATCTGCTTCAGTTCCAGGGTTGATGTTGAGTTTGATGCTGCTAGACTAGGGTCTATTCTGCAAGTTCCATGTGAGGGGTTTGATACCTATATGAAAGGGGTTGTGACTGTAAAAGTGGCAGGGCACACTAAAACTGAAATTATAAACTACTTGGGTGGTAAAAAGAGTGTTAGTGTAATGAATCACAATGATCTCTCTCCATTGCACAAATTATTGTTCAATTTGGTGAAAAAGTCCTTGGTTCCAAGGACACAGAAGAAAAATGAATTGTGCTATTTAGATATGGCTCTAATCTTTTGCATGTCTAAGAAAATTAAAATCAATTTCCCAGCAATTATGATCCAACACTTAGATCATTGCATAGAAAAGGAAATAAAGGTTGGATATGTTGCAATTCTTGCTTTTGTGTTTGAAGATTTAGGTGTACAGTTGAAAGATTTTTATGGGCGTATGAGGGAGAAAGGAGAAAATGTGATAAATGAAACCACTCTGAGAGGGTTGAGTATTTCTGTAGTGAGGGGGAAGTGTGTGAGATATGAGGCTGCTCAGAAGAAAAAGGAGAAGGAAGAGGATTCACAGCTGAGAGTTCCTGTTAGGAAGAGCAGAAGGCTCTCTGTTGGAACTCAGGCTAAGACAAGTGTTGTTAATCCTCTGGAGTTAAGCGAAGGTGAAGGAGAAGTTGATGAGCTAGTAGCTGATTTGTCTAATAGACATATGCAGGTTGAAGGACAGCTCCTTGACTTGGCAGGGAAGATGAAGACAATGGAGAGGACTAATGTTGCTCAGGCTAAGGAGTTCCAAAAAGCCATCTCAAGCCTCGAAGCAAAACTGAAGAAAGCTCAAGATGACAACAAAGCAGATATTGAGCAAATTCTGAAAGCGCTTGATGCCTGAACCACAATCACCTCTGCAGCTTACCCTAGCTTAATATATTTCCTGTTGGTTTTTGAAACAATGATATGTTTTTTCATGGATGTTTTTGAACTTTATTTGCTTTTGAATATTTTGGAACTTGGTCTGTAATATTTTTAAGTACTCTGGATGGTTGGTTTTGTTAAATGCTATGGAACTCTATCTATACTTGCATGCATTGTTGAGAATAAACAGGAAAATTTGTGTGAAAGTACTAGCTTAAGAGAGCTAGCCAGCGCTGCTTCCAGCTTCACACATTCGATGAATTGCCTGTGGGGCTGTGAGTAGATGAATAAAACTTAGAAAAATCACGTTTTTGATGATGCCAAAAGGGGGAAAAGCAGGAGCAAACTTGAAAGCTGAAGTTGTTCTAGTTCCAGTTGAGTAAGTAACAAAGGTTGTTCTCTTCTCTAAATTTTTCTTTGCTTTCTGTTTGTTTTTCATTCTCTTTTCATTCTGTTATTTATTTCTGTTTTGTTTCTTTGCTTTGCTTATATGAAAAAAAAATTGAAAAATGAAAAATTAACCTTCTGTTTTTTACTTATCATCCTCAGAAGTTTGCTCAGTTTGTCATCATCAAAATGGGGGAAATTGTTGACCCTTATGAGGTTTTGATGATGTTAAGAATTGAGCAAACTTCCTTTTAATAAGGGTTTTCTAGTGTTGTGATGTTGGCAGGTTTAGTAAGCGTAGAAGGCTGAAGTAGGAACTGGAACAGAGCAACTTTAGAAGATCCATGAGGACAAGTAAAGAACAGAAGAAGAGTTCCAGCAATGGAACTTCCCAAAGTTTCTCAAAAGGAACTTCAAACGGGTTGTAACGACCTGGTTCTGGTGTAATGCTGGGGCAAGCCTCAACAATCAAGGTTCAACACAAAGACCGAGATATGAACCGAAGAAGATGGACTTCATAACTTATAGCTGTGTAAAAGATAAGTTTATTTTCGTAGGATGATGTAAACATATTGGTGTGCCTCAGTCGTATGCAACCAAAAATATCACAACTAAGCTAACTGCAAATAAACGTAGTTAGGGAAGTCGAGTTCGAATCCACAGGGAAAAAGGGACTAATAACTGGAAACCTAAGTGGAAATACTCTAGGACGGTAGTAACCTAAGTAACGAGGGGGGTTTTCACGAGCAATGATGATAAATGAACTAAGTAAGAACAACGAACGTAATGAATAGGTAATCAATGAGAAGAACGGTCTTGGTTATGCGAAATCCACTAATGAACATACAAATTGATCATAGAAGTCTCCTCAATCAAGCTCTATTGAACACCTTGTTGTAGAATTCCTAGATTCTAAATTCTCATAAATAGTTAGAAATAGCAAAGCGCTCCTTTCTAACCCTTTCCAATGCACAATTCAAGACAAGCGCTCTAAATTATCCACAAGAAGAAAATAAACGGAGAAATCAACAAGGATTGAATAAATTAACACAAGCGGTCTAATTTCTTCAATAATATTATTCCCTCTTCAAGTTATCAACCAAAAGCATGCATCAATAACCTAAAGTTGCTACTTTGGAAAGATTAATTAGATGCAAGCGAATCCAATAATTCTAACCTAACAATTGATTAAAGCAAATCATGAAATTAATTCAAGGAACAATATATATTCAATAGATATTAAGAGAAGAAAGATCTCACAATTCGTAGCTAAAAGCTTCAATCTTTAACCAAGAATCCGGAAGATTAAGCTTCCATGGATTCTAATTCCAAAACAAAGAATTCTGAAAATTCTAAGAAAACCCTAGAAAGCTTTTTTTCTCAAAACTTAATTCTCCT
This sequence comes from Chenopodium quinoa, assembly GCF_001683475.1. Classification (NCBI taxonomy): domain Eukaryota; kingdom Viridiplantae; phylum Streptophyta; class Magnoliopsida; order Caryophyllales; family Amaranthaceae; genus Chenopodium; species Chenopodium quinoa. The sequence goes on from NW_018744883.1 coordinate 78,770, forward strand.
TTTCTTTCTTTTTAAAACTTAATTAAAACTAAGCTATTTATATGTTTCTATATTTTAATAACAGAACACAATAATAATAATAAAATAATATCCAAAACACGAGCCAAAACAAAGCCAAATTGCTGAAAATTAACCAAAACAGCCCGAATTTCTGCCAGAGCCGCTGCCAGCTGCTCTGGACCCGCTGGCAGCTGCTCTGGCAGCCCCTCACTCTGGTATACCCGCTGCCAGCGGCTCTGGCCAGCTGCCAGCGGCCCTGGCAGCGGTTCCTGCTGTTTTCGCCTTCTTTCCTTGCTTCTTCTTCTTGCTTTGCTTCACCTTTTCCTCAAGCTTTCTTCCTTGCTCTTCCATGCTCCATCACAACTCTCAAATCACGAGCCAAGGTCCATCCTTCTTACATAACTCTTCATTGGTTCCCGAGCTCACTCACTCACTTATACTCATAAATCCCGCCTTTTGCACATAAGTGAGATCACAGCCCAAAACTCACAAAAGCTAACAAAAGTACATATAAAGCATCAAAACACACCCTAAAATGCTTCTCTCAACCCATGATAAGAAGGCTTATCAAATTCCCCCATGCTTGAACCTTTACTCGCCCTCGAGTAAACTTAGAGAATAAAACACATCCTCCTCACTAAGGTTCAAAACAGAAGATGGTGGAATCAAACTAGCTCTATGCACTCAAACTCAACAAAACATCCTAGTACTTATCAACCAATCACAATCACACTCCCCCTTACTTCACACTTTGAATCTCCCTTTTTTCTTATTTATCAATTCATCCCCAAAATCAACTTGGAACGATAAACGCATAGCCATGAGTATGAATATTCTCAACCGCCTAAAGAAATGAAATTTTTGATAAAATTGGGCAAACAAAAACTCAACTTAACCAAAAATCTCATAAAAACACTTCCACATTCAAGAGTGAAAACAAACAACTCATGCTCTCAAATTCCTAAGATGATCAACAAATTCCCCCAAAATCTCAACTATCTCCCAAAATCACCAAGATGAAACCTACCCCGACACCTCCTTATATCTCCTCCCCTTATGACACCGACTCCGGAAAATAGATGCGAAATTTCCTTGAAAAATCAAATTCATGAACATTTCTCTCTTTTTTCTCTCATTTTGCCTAGGAGCCCTTTCGGGTTTTCATCCTAGCCTCTCATCTTTTTCCAAATCTCACTTTCTCACCCACTCATTAGCCACTTTTTTGCTTAGGTCGCCCTTTCGGGTTTTCAACCTAACCGGGCCCCCATTTTTGCCTAAGCCGCCTTTTCAGGTTTTCGACTTAGCGGGTTTCTTTTTCTTTTTTTCTTTCTTTCTTTTTTTTTTTTTTACTTTTTCTGTTTTTTTTTTTCAAGCTTGCTTCATTGAACCACAATTAAGATAGTTATACAAAACATGAAATCAAGATAACTATACAAAATTCAAAGAATATATGCAAGAATTTCTTCCCCCCCCCTACTTGAATGAAGCATTGTCCTCGATGCAAGAACAACTACAATGAAACCAAAAGTAAGGGAAAAGGAAGAAAATCGTTACCATCTCAATGAGAGGGACCTCCAGAGCCAGAAGAGCCGGCATCGCCCCGAGAAGCACGCCTCTCGGAACGACGCAAAGCACGGGATGCCAAATGATCCATGAACGCCTCAGTTGGAGGCTCATACTGCGGATACTGAGTGGTGTAAAACCGACTCATGCTTCTTTGATATGCAAGCAGCTCGTGCATCCCATCGCACACCTCCTCTAGTCTATCATCCACATCAGCCCTCCATCGAGGCCAATCATCGTGCTGCACTCCAGCAGCATCCTCACCCCCTTCCTCATCAACAAACTCTCCGCCCATATGAACATCGGGATTCTCCTCTCCCATGTTCTCAACTATGATTTCAGCATCTCCCAAATAAGGAGCAACATCCGGGTCGGGCGGAAGGAAAAAGTCTGCAGCAGTAGGGCCAAAAGGTAATGCTCGTCCCTCGGGACGAGGAAGTCTCAAATAGTTCAAACCCTGCGGTCCGTATCGCCAGAAATAACTACCGGCGACGGGGGAACGCGATAATAAACCGATCTTGACCAGAGTCATGATGTTATATGTCAAGTATGTCGAGTCTACTGGCACAAGATCCTCAGGGGGTGGAACATTCAAATAACAGGCTAGCAAAGAGACCATGCCACCCATACTAATATGGCCACTGGAGTTGGACTTCACCTTTACACAACTATCAACAAAAATCTCCACCCAATTGGGCGTACCGACACCTTCAGGGGTCATCGCCCACAAATACGACAATGTGACTTTGGGGACCTTAGTGGCCTCCCCTTGGCATAGAATAGTGGACGATATAAACCTATGCACCAGTCTAAGGCATGGGTGGGTGATTTTGAAGCTATGATCACCATGAGGGTCAACTTCACAACCAGTTATAGCCCTCCAAAATGTTCGGGACGAGTACGTGCTATAATCACCCCAACGGTTCACCAATGGGGGTGCATCCCAACCAAATGCCATACGCAAATCATCATAAGACATCACATAATTCCTATTGTTCAAATTAAAGGATATTTGTTCACGTCCTTTAGTAAGCGTTGAAAGGAATTCATATGTATACCTGACATAGGTGGGAGCGCATTTGGTCATGAAATTCTCGAGACCCACGTTCCTTAGCAAGAGCCGCACTCCTTCCTCCATCTCTAGCTCTTGTAGAGCTTCTAAGTCAAAGAACTTGGTGCATTGCACCGTTCGTCGGGGTTGTTGAAGCTTAGTCCATACGCCCTTCTCCTTGGAATGCAACCGAACACCCATGAAACCATCCCCTTGAGGCAATGGAGGTGCCTCCCCTTGACTTGAAGAAGCCCCTTGCTTCTTGCCCCTTGAGGGTCTTGATGGAGATGATTCTTTAGACCTCTTGTTGTCTCTACCCATGGCTATAAAAAGGAATATGTTCACTTGCACCTTCACCTTCACCTTCAATGAAAATAAATTAAGCTTGCAATTCCACACAACCAACTCAATTTCACAATTGAAATCAAGAAAAATGGTAAACCTTAGGTGAAATTGTGATGGGAATTGAGAATTTGATGAAAGATGAAGATTTGGGAAAGGGAAATTGGTAGGAATTTGGTATAATTGGAGTAGGGGAATGAATGAGTAGAGAGAAGGAGAAGAAAAGGAGTAAGGGTTTATGTGAATTGGGGGATAATGAAGTTGGAGTTGGAAAAGGGGAAATAAGGGGAAAAAAAAAATCGGGGAGAGCAACGGCGCCAAAATTTGGTGTGCCTCAGTCGTATGCAACCAAAAATATCACAACTAAGCTAACTGCAAATAAACGTAGTTAGGGAAGTCGAGTTCGAATCCACAGGGAAAAAGGGACTAATAACTGGAAACCTAAGTGGAAATACTCTAGGACGGTAGTAACCTAAGTAACGAGGGGGGTTTTCACGAGCAATGATGATAAATGAACTAAGTAAGAACAACGAACGTAATGAATAGGTAATCAATGAGAAGAACGGTCTTGGTTATGCGAAATCCACTAATGAACATACAAATTGATCATAGAAGTCTCCTCAATCAAGCTCTATTGAACACCTTGTTGTAGAATTCCTAGATTCTAAATTCTCATAAATAGTTAGAAATAGCAAAGCGCTCCTTTCTAACCCTTTCCAATGCACAATTCAAGACAAGCGCTCTAAATTATCCACAAGAAGAAAATAAACGGAGAAATCAACAAGGATTGAATAAATTAACACAAGCGGTCTAATTTCTTCAATAATATTATTCCCTCTTCAAGTTATCAACCAAAAGCATGCATCAATAACCTAAAGTTGCTACTTTGGAAAGATTAATTAGATGCAAGCGAATCCAATAATTCTAACCTAGCAATTGATTAAAGCAAATCATGAAATTAATTCAAGGAACAATATATATTCAATAGATATTAAGAGAAGAAAGATCTCACAATTCGTAGCTAAAAGCTTCAATCTTTAACCAAGAATCCGGAAGATTAAGCTTCCATGGATTCTAATTCCAAAACAAAGAATTCTGAAAATTCTAAGAAAACCCTAGAAAGCTTTTTTTCTCAAAACTTAATTCTCCTTTTCTTTCTTTTTAAAACTTAATTAAAACTAAGCTATTTATATGTTTCTATATTTTAATAACAGAACACAATAATAATAATAAAATAATATCCAAAACACGAGCCAAAACAAAGCCAAATTGCTGAAAATTAACCAAAACAGCCCGAATTTCTGCCAGAGCCGCTGCCAGCTGCTCTGGACCCGCTGGCAGCTGCTCTGGCAGCCCCTCACTCTGGTATACCCGCTGCCAGCGGCTCTGGCCAGCTGCCAGCGGCCCTGGCAGCGGTTCCTGCTGTTTTCGCCTTCTTTCCTTGCTTCTTCTTCTTGCTTTGCTTCACCTTTTCCTCAAGCTTTCTTCCTTGCTCTTCCATGCTCCATCACAACTCTCAAATCACGAGCCAAGGTCCATCCTTCTTACATAACTCTTCATTGGTTCCCGAGCTCACTCACTCACTTATACTCATAAATCCCGTCTTTTGCACATAAGTGAGATCACAGCCCAAAACTCACAAAAGCTAACAAAAGTACATATAAAGCATCAAAACACACCCTAAAATGCTTCTCTCAACCCATGATAAGAAGGCTTATCACATATAAATGATAAATATGCTTGGAACTTATTAGAAATCAGATATTGCTTGGCATACTAATTAATTCGTAAAAGATAATTATAAGTTTGATGAAAAAGTACTTAATTGATTTTATCTTATAAAATCTGGTTTTATTTGGTTTTATCTTTTTCATAAAATTCTATCTTTTAACAAAAACGAATTTGATAAAATCTGGTTTTCATATAAACGAAATTAAATCCGTTTGGTTTCGGTTTTAAGGAAGATAAGATCAGATTTCTGTTTGATCTATCTTGTTTGCAAAAACCCTAGTTTGAGAAGCTGAGAAACTCCTATAAATATAGAAGTATTTCATCTTGGCAAGATGAGAGTTTTAAGCGTAAAAACCACTTAGTGCTTAAGAGTAAGTTTTCCAAAGGTTCAAGCTTTATCATTTTGATTTCGGGTTTCATGTGTAGCTTTCCATTTATGTTTTAGAGTTTGTCTTTGCGTTGTAATTGGTTTTGGGGTGAGATTGTGAATTCTCTTAAATTCACGTTTGATTGTATGAGTTTGAATTCTCTAAAATTCGAGTGGTAGTCAGTCACCCCGAGTGTGTCTTAAGTTGCATAGTGGGAAAAAGGAACCTGAATGTGTCTTAGGTCGAGAAAGGAACCTGAGTGTGTCTTGGGTCGAAAAAGGTGCCTGAGTTTGTCTTAGGTCTGATAGGATAGGTTCTTATCAATCAGCAAGTGTGTTAGGAGGAACTTGCGAAGCAAAGGTCTGTGTAATAGGTTGTACTAGGAGAGTTGCCTATTATAGTGGAATTTGTTTATAAGTCCCAATAGGGTCGAGGTTTTACTTTCAGTTAGGCACTAGAAGGTTTCCTCGTAAAACTTGTTGTGTGCTTTAAGTTTCTTTATGTTTTTATTGTTTATTTCTGCATAAGTTCCGCGATTGGAACCTACTACCATTCACCCCCCCCCCTCTCGTAGTAGTTCATCTAAACTAACACATTCAACAATGCTTTTTGAATCGAATGATAGTCGAACACATTTAAAAAATCTTTGGAATCAAATAAAAGTCAAACACATTCAAACAAATCTTTTTGAATCTAATTAAATTCAAAGACATTCAAACAAAGCTTTTTAACCGAATGAAAGTCATATGCACTCAAAGAATTTAATTGTATCTAATGAAAGCTTAACGCATTAAAACAAATCTTTTTGAATCAATTGAAATAAAACACAACCAAACAAAGATTTTGGAATCGAATGAAAGTAAAATGCCTTCAAAACAAAGCATTTTAAATCAAATGAAAGTCAAACACATTCAAATAAAGTTTTGTGAATCAAATGAAAGTCAAACACATTCAAACAAAGCTTTTTCAATCAAATTAAAGTCAAACACATTTAAAAAAATCTTTTTGAATCAAATGAATGTCATATGCCTTTCAAAGAAGCAAATGGAATCAAATGAAAGCTAAACACATTAGAACAAATCTTTTTGAATTAATTGAAAGTCAAACACATTCAAAAAAGCTTTTTAAATCGAATGAAAGTCAAATGCATTCAAACAAAGCTTTTTGAATCAAATGAAATTCAAACACATTCAAACAAAGCTTTTTGAATCAAATGAAAGATAAAAACATTCAAACACAGTTTTTTGAATCGAATAAAGTCAATTGCATTCAACATAGTTAATTGAATGAAATTAAAGTCAAACACATTCAAACAAAGCTTTAATCTAATGAAAGTCAAACATAATTAAATAAAGCTTTTTGAATCAAATGAAAGTCATATGCATTCAAAGAAGCTAGTTGAATCAAATGAAAACGTAACACATTAAAAAAATCCTTTTAAATCAATTGAAAATCAATACATTGAAACAAAACTTTTGAATTGAATGAAAGTCAAATGCATTGAAACAAAGCTTTTAAAATTAAATAAAAGTCAAACATATACAAACCAAGGTTTGTTAATCAAAGGAAAGTCAAATACATTCAAAAAAAGGTTTTTTTTAAAAAAAATGAAAGTTAAATAATTTAAACAAAGCTTTTTTAATCAAATGAAAGTCAAACACATTTAAACAATGATTTTTGAATCAAATGTAAGTCAAACACATTCAATCAAAGCTTTTTGAGTCAAATGAAAGTCAACCACATTCAAATAAAGCTTTTATGAATCGAATGAAAGTCAAATGAATTCAAACAAAGCTTTTTGAATTAAATGAAAGTCAAACATATATAAACAAAGGTTTATTAATCAAAGGAAAGTCAAACACATTCAAAGAAAGTTGTTTTAATCAAATGAAAGTTAAAACATTTGAACAAAGCTTTTTTAATCAAATGAAAGTAAACACATTTAAACAATGATTTTTCAATCAAATGAATGTCAAACAAAACTTTTTGAATCAAATGAAAGTCAAACACATTCAAATAAAGCTTTTTGAATCAAATGAAAGTCACATGGATTCAAAGAAGCTGATTGAATCAAAAGAAAGTCGAACACATTCAAACAAAGCTTTTTGAATTAAAGAAAAATATATTGAGGTTTGAGGTTTGACTGTCGTTGACTTTCTCTCTTCTCTCTCTTCTTCATGGTTCTTCATTTTTTATTGGTTTTCTTCATCAAATCTGGGTATCAATGGCGAAGAAGAAGAAGCAAGCTATTTCTACACCTCAAGTAGTGCAACAAAAGGCTGCTCATGAAGTTGTTGGTTCGATTTTGCAGAATTTGGGAATTTCAAGTACCCCTTTCGTTCCTAGCCCGATTCAAGAGGGGGATGAACTGCTTACTCCGACGCCGGCAGTAGTTCAGTCAGCTTGTGGTGCTATTTCCGGTGTTCCATTGGATGCTGAAGCTACTTTCGTTGCTAAAGCTGTTGCTAGACCGAGTCAGTCCAATGGAACAGTACCTAGGGTTTCTGGGTTTACTGTTCCATTGGATGCTGGTGGATCTAGGCACGGTGGTGAACCAGGACATTCTGTACTCTCTTCCTCACCCTCCCTGGAGCATATTACGCAAAAAGTTAATGAAGATCGAGCTGCTTCTCTTTTTGCCTTGGAGTTGAACTCGCGCAATTCTGATGAAAACTGTGCTGCTTCTTCCCCGGTTCTGGAGCAGAATGTGACTCGAGCTTCATCTTTTGCTGGGAAATTGGATGCAAAAGGGGCTACATTATCCTTTGTTGCTCCGAAAGTGCAAGATGGAAAACTAATTGCTGAGCTACAGGCAGCCAAGCTTGAGGAAGGTAATCGAAAATGGGCTAATGCTCTTGTTTTTTATGTGGTTGGCTTTTATCCTACTATTGCTGTTGTTCTTCGTTTCTTTGCTCAACAATGGAATGATATGCAAAAACCAGATGTGTATTGGCATGATGATGGGTACTTTATTATCAATATGTGTTCTAGTGATGATAGAGATATTATACTTTGTTCTGGTCCTCATATGTTCTTTGGAAAGCCTGCAATAGTGAAGCCTTGGTGCCCCAATTTTGATTTTCATGCTGAAATTCTTAGAACTATTCCTCTTTGGGTTAAATTCCCTAATCTCCCACTTAATTGTAGGGGATCTCACACTCTTAGCCACCTTGGTAGTTTGCTTGGAGTGCCAGTTTGTGCTGATGAGTGTACTACTAGACAGCTTAGAGTGTCTTTTGCTAGGGTTCTGATTGAAATTGATGTTACAAAGCCTTTGCCAACCTCGGTGTGGGTTGAGAGTCCTTCAAAGGAATTATTGGAGATCAGGGTGGTGTATGAGTGGGCTCCTACTTTTTGCTCTAAGTGTAACAAGATTGGTCATGATTGCTCTGTTAAGCCTCCTTTGCCTAAGCAGGCTTCTAAGCAACCGGCTCCTGTTCCTCCTAAGCAAAAGCAAGTTTGGGCTCCTAAGCATACCCATGTTCCTGCTTCTACTGCTGCTGTTGATGTTGGGATTTATGTTCATGGTCAATCTATTATTACTCCACAGGTTCATACCTCTATGAATTCAGATGAGGGGTGGAGAATAGTAGGGAGGAAGATAAAAAGCCAGCAAACTAGAGTTCATCAGCCTGCTTCTACCTCTAATGCCTTTGTTGCTTTATTTGCAAATGAAATGGATGGTGCAGATGGTTTCACTATAAATCCAAGCGGGGGTGAGGTTAATCCCCCTTTGGTCTCATGATTTACTCTGTTTGGAATGTCAGGGGCCTGAATGACCCTGGCAAAGTTGCCTCTGTAAGGAGGTTGCTTCACTCTCATTCAGTTGATGTTGTTGGATTGCTTGAAACAAAAATCAAATTGAAAATTGTTCTCACTTATCAGAGGAAGTTTGGCTCTTCTTGGCTTTGGTTGTGTAATTATGATCATTATCCCAAAGGGAGGATTTGGCTTGGTTGGAATGTGGATAGAGTAACTGTTAATGTCTTGAAGACTCATGAACAGTTCATTCATTGTACTGTTTCTTCTAAGGATCTCTCTACTCAGATTTTTCTCACTGTTGTCTATGGTCTTCACTCCATTCATGATAGGCTTTCTTTGTGGGAAGGGCTCAAAAGCATCTCTATCCAGCTTTCTCAGTGGCTTTGTGTTGGTGACTATAACTATGTTCTTCATGCTTCTGATAGGCTTCATGGTGCTGATGTTACTGATTATGAGACTAGAGACTTTTAGAATTTGGTTGATGATTTGGACCTCACTAAGCTCAAACGCAAAGGGTCCTTCTACTCTTGGTCTAATAAGGCTCATACTGGCCCTAGAACGCTCTCTAGACTTGATAAAGCCTTTGGTAATCAAGCTTGGATAGCTTCTCATGGGCATGTGGAGACTGTTTATCTCCCTCCTTCTTTATCTGATCATAGTCCAGTTTTGTTGGATATTTGCTCTAGCCCTATTGGGAAAGGTAGACCTTTCCGATTTCTAAATTGTATTGCTGATCACCCTGATTTTCTTGATACTGTTTTGCAGGCTTAGGGCTCTGGTAGTTCTGTTTGGCAGAAGCTCAATTCTGTGAAGTCTAGTATCAAATCTCTTACTAGCAAGCAGTTTGGTAACATTGAGGAAAAGATTAACAAGGCTAATGTTGAGCTTTCTAGAATTCAAACCATAATGGCTCAGAACCCTGATGATTTGGATTTATATGCTAAAGAATCTGATGCTATTAAGGTTGTCAAGCACTGGAATAATATTCAGGAAAGCATCTTCAAGCAAAAATCTAGGATTAATTGGGTTAAGCTTGGAGATGGCAATTCTCACTACTTCTTCTCTATGATGAAGACTAGGCAAGCAAGGAATAGAATAGACTCCATTTTTTATTCTAATCAGGTGTTGCTCATGATCCAGATGCTATTTCTCATGAAATTATCTCTTTCTATAAGTCTCTTTTAGGGACTCGGGCTCCTTGGCTCCCTGTTGTTGACCTTGTTACTATGCGGAGGGGTAAGCAGCTTAGCTCTGCTGCTCAGAGCTACCTCATTAGGCCTATTTCTCATGCTGAAATTGTTGTCGCCCTTAAGGGAATTGATAACACTAAAGCTCCTGGTATTGATGGCTTTAACTCCTTTTTCTTTAAGAGAGCTTGGCATATTGTGAAAGAAGATATTTATGCAAGTGTTATTGATTTCATTAATAATGGGATCTTGCCTAGGCAATGGAATTGCACAACTATTACTTTGGTCCCTAAAGTCCCTTCTGCTTCTCATGTTAAGGATTTTAGACCTATAGCCTGTTGTACTGTGGTCTATAAGCTCATTTCTAAGGTCATAACTACTAGGCTTGCTGCTGTCATTGGTGAGGTGATTGATGATGCTAAGGCAGGGTTCATTCCTGGCAAGCACATTGGTGACAATATTCTTCTTTCAACTGAATTGATCAAAGGCTATGATCACAAATTTATCTCTCCCAGGTGTATGGTTAAGGTGGATTTGAAGAAAGCTTATGATTCAGTTGAGTGGGGATTCTTGATCACTGTCATGCAGGAGCTTGGTTTCCCTCAGAGATTTGTTGATTGGATCTGGAATTGTCTTAATTCTGTCTCTTACTCTATTCTTATTAATGGTTTTCCTGCCCCCCCCCCCTTTGAAGCTATGAAAGGGTTAAGACAAGGTGACCCTATGTCTCCCTTTCTTTTTGCTATTGGTATGGAATACCTCTCCAGATGCCTTGATGAGCTTAGGTTATCTCCTGATTTTAACTTTCACCCTAGATGTGAAAAGTTAAACCTAACTCACATGATGTTTGCTGATGACTTATTGATGTTTTCTCGAGCTGATAGTGTTTCTGTTAAGCTTCTCTTCCAAGCCTTCTCGAAATTCTCGGGTGCCTCTGGGCTTTCTGCTAATCTTGATAAAAGTGAAGTTTACTTTGGAGGAGTCTCTGTTGATGTCCAGAAAGAGTTGAGGGAGCTTCTTGGTGTTTCTCAAGGCTTCATTCCTTTTAGGTATCTTGGGGTCCCTCTCTCTTCAAAGAAGCTTACTATTGCTCAATGTAGGCCTTTGGTGGAGAGAATCACTGCTAGAATTCAAGGATGGATGGCTAAACATTTGTCCTATGCTGGGAGGCTTCAATTGGTGAAGAGTGTGTTGTTTGGTATTCAGACTTACTATGTTGTTGGGGAACTCTGCAAGGGTCTTGCCACCTTCTTGATTGGGCTCAAATTTTTATTCTTCCGAAGAAAATTCTGAAAGAGATTGAGGCTAGGTTTAGGTGCTTTCTTTGAACTGGATCCTCTGCTCCTGCTAAGAAGTCTTTGGTTGCTTGGAATAATGTTTGTCTTCCTAAAGTTTGTGGTGGCTGGAACCTTCTTTCTCTTCCTGAGTGGAATAAAGCATCTGTCACTAAGTTACTCTGGGATATTGCTCACAAGGCTGATAATCTTTGGGTTAAGTGGCTCCATATCTACTATTTCAAGCATAAAGATTGTTGGACCACCCCTACCCTTGCTACATGCTCTTGGTTTTTGAAGAAGATTTTGAGTTGTAGAGATATTGTGAATGATCAAGGGGGATGGGATGGGTTTGTTCAGGGCAACAAGTTGAAAATCAAGAAGCTTTACGCTACTATTAGGCCTCAAGTGTCTAAAGTTCCTTGGAAGAGAGTTACTTGCCATAACTTAGTAACTCCCAAAAGTGTTTTATCTTGTGGCTAGCAATGTGGAATAGGCTTGTCACTAAGGATAGGTTGCTTCAATGGCACATCTCTTGTGATCCAAAGTGTTTTCTATGTCTGAATGGCAATGAAAGTGTTCAGCATTTATTTTTTGATTGTGATTTCTCTAGGAAGGTTTGGAGTAAGGTATTGGGTATCTTATGTGTTTCCAAGCCTGTTCAGCAGTTTAGTGATGAGGTCGATTGGATGAAGAAAATCTGCAGAAGTTCTAGATTGAAGAATAAAGTGATCCAGGTGGCCTTTACTGAAACGGTTTATGGTATTTGGATCCAAAGGAATGCAGTTCTCTTTACTGGTTGCTGCAAATCTGTTGATGCCCTTGTTCGGGATATTGTCTTTCATTCAGTTTGTAGAATCCCGGCGGGAAGCAAATATTTGATTGTTTAGGGCTTGTCTCGGGCTCCTAGTGTTTGCGTTCTGGTTTCTTTGTTACTCAGCTGAGGTTCCCGTTGCATCTTTGTTTTTGTTTGTTGTTCTTTTTCTGCTGACTGTTTTTTTCTTTTATATGCTGGTTGCTGCTGTTCTTGCTGTCTTTGCACCTCTGGTGCTGTGTTTTGTTGGGTGTACTGCTGTGCTTTGCTGAACTTTGCTGCTGCACAGCTGGTTGTGCTTCTGCACTGTGGTTTTGGTGCTTTTGTTGTTGCTGCAGTGTGTTGGTGTTATGCTGTTTGTTGTTGCTGCTCTGCTATCTGCTGCTGCTGTTTTGCTTTTGCTGCTGCTGCACTGTTTTGCCTTGCTGCACCTTGCTGCTAATGCTGTGCTTTTGGTGTTGCTGTGCACTGTTGTCTTGTTGCTGCACTGCTGGTTGTGTTACTGCACTGCTGTTTTGGTGTTGTTGTTGTTGCTGTAGTGTGTTGTTGTTGTCTGTTGGTGTTGTTTGTTGCTGCTGCACTGCTGGTTTATGCTACTGTACTGCTGTTGTGCTGCTGCTGCACCTTTGCCTTGATGTGCCTTGCTGCTGGTGCTGTGCTCTGCTGTTGGTGCTACTGTGCACTGCTCTGTGCCATGTTGTCTGCTTTTGGTGCTAGCTTTGGTGCTCTTTTGTTGTTTATTTTTGTTCTATTGGTTTTCTGGTCGGTTTGCAGGCATGACTGCTCCTGGCTGTAGTTTTTTTGGTGACTTTCGGGTGTTTGGCTTTGTTGTTTTTCTGGTTATTTGTTGTCTAGTCCTGGTTTCCGGAACGCTTCCTAGAAGGTGGCCGGAAATCTGAGTCCAGTTGTTCTAGGCCCTTCCTAGAACCCTTCCTAGAAGGTGGCTAGGTTTGGATCTAGAACTAGTCGTGGGGTGGCCTGTTGTTTTCAGGTCTTTTGGAGTTCTGGTGGTAGTTATAACTTAGCTTTTGTAAGTTGTAACTTTCTCTCTTTGGTAATAAAATCTTATTTTCCAAAAAAAAAATAAAAAAAAAATAAAAAAAAATAAAAAAAAGCTTTTTGAATCAAATAAAAATCAAACACATTCAAACAAAGCTTTTTGAAGCAATTGATAGTCAAACACACTCAAATAATGATTTTTGAATTAAATGAAAGTCAAACACATTAAAACAAAACTTTTGGAAGTCAAATGAAAGTCAAACACATTAAAACAAAGCTTTTTGAATCAAATGAAAGTCAAAAACATTCAAACAAACCTTTTTGAATTGAATGAACGTTAAATGAATTCAAACAAAGCTTTTAAAATCAAATGAAAGACAAACACATTCAAACAAAGCTTTTTTAATCACATTAAAGTTAAACACAATTAAACAAAGCTTTTTGAATTAAATGAAAGTCATATACATTCAAACAAAGCTTTTTGAATCAAATGAATTTCAAACACATTCAAACAAAGCTTTTTTACTCAAATGAAAGTCAAACACAGCTTTTTGAATCGAATAAAGTCAAATGCATTCAACATAGGTAACTAAATGAAATGAAAGTCAAACACATTTAAACAAAGATTTTTGATTTAAATGAAAGTTAACCACATTCAAATAAAGCTTTTTGAATCAAATGAAAGTCATAAGCATTCAAAGAAGCTAGTTGAATCAAATGAATGTTGTACACATTACAAAATATATTTCTGAATCTATTGAAAGTCAAACATATTTGAACCAATCTTTTGAATTGAATGAAAGTCCAAAGCATTCAATCAAAGATTTATGAATCAAATGAAAGTCAAACACATTCAAACAAAGGTTTGATAATCAAAGAAAAGTCAAACACAATTAAACAAAGCTTTTTAATCAAATTAAAGTCAAGAAAATTCAAACAACTCTTTTTGAATCAAATGTAAGTCAAACATAATCAAACAAAGCTTTTTTAATTGAATGAAAGTTATATGCATTGAAAGAAGCTAATTGAATCAAATGAAAACAGAACATATTAAAACAAAGCTTTTTGAATCAAATGATAGTCAAACACATTCAAACAAAGCTTTTTGAATCGAATGAAAGTTAAATGCATTCAAACAAAGCTTTTAGAATCAAATGAAAGTCAAACACAGTCAAACAAAGATTTTTGAACGTAATGAAATTCAAACACATTCAAACAAAGCTTTTTGAATCAAATGAAAGTTAAACATATTCAGATAAAGATTTTTAAATCGATTGAAAGCCTAATGCATACAATGAAGCTAATTTATTAAAATGAAATTCGAACACATTCAAACAAAGTTTTTGAATCAATTGAAAGTCTAACACATTCAAACAAAGATTTTTGAATCGAAGGAAAGTCAAACACGTTCAAACATTGCTTTTTTTCAAATTAAAGTCAAACACATTCAAACAAAGCTTTTTGAATCAAAGGAAAGTCAAACATATTCAAACAAAGCTTTTTTTATCAAATTAAAGTCAAACACATTCAAACAAAGCTTTTTGAATCGAATGAATTTCATATGCATTCAAAGAATTTAATAAAATCAGATGAAAGTTGAACACATTAAAACAAATCTTTTTGATTCAATTGAAAGTAATAAACATTCAAAGAAAGGTTTTTGAATCGAATGAAAGTCAAATACATTCAAAGATAGCTTTTTGAATAAGATGAAATTCAAACACTTTCAAACAAAGCTTTTTGAATCAAATGAAAGTCATATGCATTCACAGAAGCTTGTGAATCAAATGAAAGCAGTATACATTATAAAATATCTTTTTGAATCAATTGAAAGTGAAACCCAATCAAACAAAGCTTTTGAATCGAATGAAAGTAAAATGCATTCAATCAAAGATTTTTGAATCAAATGAAAGTCAAACACATTCAAACAAAGGTTTGTAAATCAAAGGAAAGTCAAACACATTCTAACAAAACTTTTTTAATCAAATTAAAGTCAAACACATTCAAACAAAGCTTTTTGAATCGAATGAAAGTCATATGCATTCAAAAAGCTAATAAAATAAAATGAAAGCTGAACACATAAAAACAAATATTTTTAAATCAATTAAAAGTAATAAAGATTCAAAAAAAAAGGTTTTTGAATTGAATGAAAGTCAAATACATTCAAACAAAGCTTTTTGAATGAAATTAAATTCAAACAAAGCTTTTCGAATCAAATAAAATCCCAATACATTCAAACATAGGTTTTTTAATCGAGTAAAGTCAAATGCATTCAACATAGTTAATTGAATAAAATGAAAGTCAAACACATTCAAACAAAGCTTTTTGATTCTAATGAAATTCAAACACATTCACATGAAGCTATTTGAACCTAATGAAGGTCGTATACATTCAAAGAAGCTAGTTGAATCAAATGAAAGTTGTAAACATTACAAAATATCTTTTTAAATCTATTGAAAGTCAAACACATTAAAACCAATCTTTTGAATCGAATGAAAGTCAAATGCATTCAATCAAAGATTTTAGAATTAAATGAAAGTCAAACACATTCAATCAAAGATTTTAGAATTAAATGAAAGTCAAACACATTCAAACAAAGGTTTGTTAATCAAAGGAAAGGCAAACACATGGAAACAAAGCTTTTTTAATCAAATTAAAGTCATGAATATTCAAACAAAGCTTTTTGAATCAAATGAAAGTAAAACACATTTAAACAAAGCTTTTTGAATCAAATTTAAGTCAAACACATTCAAACAATGCTTTTTGAATCGAATGAAAGTTAAATGCATTCAAACATAGCTTTTAGAATAAAATGAAAGTCAAACACATTCAAACAATGTTTTTTGAATCAAATGAAAATCTAACACATTCAAAGAAAGCTTTTTGAATCAAAGGAAGGTCAAACACATTCAAACAAAGCTTTTTTTTAATCAAATTAAAGTCAAACACATTCAAACAAAGCTTTTGAATCAAATGAAAGTCAAATGCATTCAAACAAAGCTTTTTTAAATTAAAGGAAAGTCACACTACTACAAAAAACCCCTAATAAGTCGGACTTTTAGAGTCACCTGTACATAAGGTGCGACTTATAAACCTATCGAGTCGTCTCATATTTATTAGGCGACTTGTTAAGTTGGGGTTAAAATCAACAAAGCACCTAACGAGTCGCCTCATATATGCATGCGACTCTATAATCTGACTTATTTCACTACAACAAATTGAACTTTGTGCTACAGATAAACTCGTTGCACAAGTTTAAAATTCCCGTGGCTATGTGATTTAGCCACGGGAATTTTGAAATTTACTCCCGCGGCACATGAGGCCGTGGCTAGAAACTTGCAACGGGAAAATGGATGTCGTGGCAAATTTTACTTTTTATGCCACAGGTATTCACGTGGCATACAAATTCACTTGCCACGAATATTAACGTGGCTAACAAATAATAGCCACAAATTCTACCATGGCTAATAAGCATTGTTGCCACAAATATTCCAGTGGCTAATAAGCTTGCTTGCCACAAATACTACCGTGGCTAACAAACTCCATTACCATAAATATTTCCGTTGCTAAAACATTAGTAGAAAAAGCAATTAATAAGCAATATACTATGTTGCCTAAGTTGATCAATTGACACATTACACATATACACAAAACTAAGATATTTTCATTAATAACATGTAAATTTACACTTTCCATCCCAAAAATTGATAAAAAAAATACAATTGGTCGATTAGAGTACACCACTTTCCTCAAAAAAAAAAAAACGCTACTTCTTAAAGCAACTACAACGCCCAACTACTGCTTTCTCCAACCAGAACACGTACTGACTGCACATCACCAACTTCTTCAATATCGGCACAACTTCAAATCGACTACACATATTGTACGCTCAAACCTGAAATCAAATATCAAGTTTACCGTAAGATAAAATTAATTAGAGTACATAGAAAATTTTCAGTTAAGAATGCAATGTCTGAAGAAATACTTGTCCTTCTCAGACAATGAAACCAACTTTTTAAGGGCTATGCAATTTCTGTTTTTTCTAAAAAAGACTTGCAAAACATATAAATTTCGTGTAATAACAGTAAGATAATTATCAGATATGATATTAAGAATCTTAGCAACAATTATATAGTTATCTACAACTGAATTCCAACCATCACAATTAAAAAGGCATAAAAAAGTGAATTACTACAAACACCTTACTCACAACAAAGCACAGTTCATCATCCAGCTAGTTGATCAATGCCAAACCGTCGTCTATATTAAGGTAAACATCACTATTATCTTCTCGAATCAATGAATAACAAATTCTCCCTAAGTCTCAACATCTGCCTTAATCTATACTGAATAAACAATACAACTATAAGCAATAAAACAGATGCTCGTGTTGTAAACTTAAACTATGTCTACTTTAAGCAACAAACTTGTTAGAATTAATATTATAACAGATGGTAAGGATTCATATTATAAACATATAACATATCCGTTATACCTCAAAGTAAGTTTATGGACCAAAGTTGGATAGCTTAGGCTAGCACATGTGCATGCTGGATGGGTCAGGCTTGACTGAGGGCCTGAGGGCTAAGGTTTCCGACTCAAGATCTTTTTTAGTCCAGCATAATTTATTTGCTTGTCTGTAGGCATGCTTTTAGTTTATTTCCTTACCAAATGGCAGAGTACACATAACTAGTTTCTAGACCATGAAGCCATGAAAATTTATTCAATGGCCGGTTGTGTATTATCTCTCTCCTAACTCTCTAAAATCACAAATTTAGCCTAAATAATGTTGGTGAAAAAAGCACTACTTAATCTAACTTATCCAGCAGAAGGTTTATCCCAATATCTCTAAGAAATCATATCCTCTTTAAAGATTGCCTAGCGTTTTCAAAAGGCTAAGTTGAATGTCTATCCTAAGAACACAAACCCAATGAACACCAGCCAAAATCTCTATATATAAGCTAAAGAATTAAACCAAGACAATAAACTCACAAACGAACAAAAGATGAAAGATATATAATGACAGATCTGTAAATTAAAATTAAACCTTTTTCCTCTTTGAATATAACACATGTAAAACTAACAGAATTTCCAGTCACACCAGAAAGATAACCACTATATACATTAACTCTCATCTAACCCAACTCCCAACTAACAAATACTTCACCAGTAGACATGTAACAAACAACCATTCAACCCAAAGTAACAGACAGTATGTTATTCAAGCCATTCATCACACACCTTGAGAGCACATAATTACAAGACAAACAAACATCATAACAAAATTCAAGCTGCAAATGTACTCATCTTGTCGCAAACATCAACAATCAGGCTGAGTTCGTTAACAAATGCATCTTCATCTTTCAACAATGTCTTCTTTAATTCAATAGATGTCCCTTCTAAGTGCACACCTTCCCTCTCCCTACCTACACACCTGCTCCCTGCTAGCACACTACCTCATTACCTTCCTACTAACTGCTTCCTATCCTGCAAATTGCCTCATCCCTTATTGCACAACTGTCCCCTCCCCTTGTTGCACAACTGCTCCCTCCCCTCGTTGCACACACTATTCCTCTCTCTGCCCGCCCTCTTCCCTGCACACCTATCCTTGCCTACACGCCCCTCCCCTGCTTGCAAACTTCCCCACTCCCCTATCTGCAAACTGCTCGCCTCCCTACACACTGCCCCCCCTTCATGCTACATACCTTCCCCCCTTCTTGCACACTACCCCCTGCCCCCTTCCCTGCTACATACCTTCCCCCCTCCCTTCTAAACACTTGACATAGCAACAAGTCATCCGAAGTCATCCGATAAAAACTTTGGCCTAAATTATTATGTGGAAAGAAACAAAAATCTACTTCAATTACAAATTAAACTTAAATAAAACTAATTTTCTTAGAGCATAATATAATGAATACCCATAAAGTCTAAGGAATGATTTGATAATCGATTGACATAGAATCTTTTTCATAATAAAATTGTTTTCATCAATTTTTTAGCCAAATAAACTAAGTAGCAGCACAAGCAAACAATTATCAGAGTCTTCAAAAAAAAAGAAAACAATTATCAAAAGAATGAACAGATTATACAAAAAAATATAATCAAAGTAATTAATCTTCACAAATATCGAACTAATGATATGAAATCAGGTAAGTTGGCATACGAAATTATGAAAACTTAAGAATAAAATTCAGTTTGGCCATCTGAAATTAAAGCATAAAATTGCAAAAATAAATTCAAAATTGGGGCAAAATTCTACTCAAGCATAGCAACTAGAATCAAACTTAATTCAATTGCTACAACATACGGAATGGAAAAATCAATTAAAATCACCATTGATTCATATATTATGACACTAATTATGAGAAAAACGAAAAATAAATAGATCTAACCTTGATTTTTTTTTTGAGAAAAATAGATCTAACATTGATATATTGTCGAAGAACTGATCTTGATTGCGTCGAATCTTCAATTAATGATCGTTCGATTGAAATGCAATTTCGTTCGAATGGTTTAGAATTAGGTATCGTACAAAATTCAGAATAGTTTAAAATCTTCAGCAAACAAAGTTTTTTTTTTTTCTGATTTTTATGGGAGTTTTGTGGTTTTCTATGTATATTTTTTTAATAAAATTGGTGGTTAATGAAAGGGGTTTAGGAGCCTAATAAAAAAAAAAAAAAAAAAAAAAAAAAGCCTAATCAATTTTGAGATTTATGTGATATTTTTGTTTTTGGTTTCTTTAGCCGCCTAATCAGCAAATAGTAGGTAATTGGATTTTTCTTTTTTTATTTATACATAGTACAAAGTATTATTATTATAAAATAGGAAAAATACACTTTAATAATCCCAATTATGGGCGATTTACCTACTGATTAAGGGATTTTTATCCACCAATCACCGTCTGACAAGTGGACCAACCAGGTTCCGCCACGTGTCCTTCACGAAGGCCAACAGGAGTCTGCCACGTGTCAATCACAGATACGTCCTCTACGGACCAATTTAGACACGCCACGTGTCCACCCATGCCAAATGGGAAAACCGGCCATCAAGGCCCAATCCAGTCTAGAGGCCCGATCAGCCCTAGGTTTACCTTAAACCTAGAGAGTGGCACGCTTCTCAAGGCTATAAATACTTAATTAATCCTCATTAGTTAGGTAATCGAAGAATCGAAGAATCAAGAAATCAAGCAGAGAAGAACAGAAATATTACGGAACACCAACAACCGGCTAATCTCGCTAACGACGCAGATTACCAACACTAAGCACTCTCACCTAGAGAGATCTTATTACTTTAATTTCCGTATCAATTACTCCTTAATCAGGTACTAACTTGACCGTTGGAGGCGGAGCTTTCAGGAGTCTCCGTTATTTTGCAGGTACAGGCGTCCGGTTCCAGTCTCGGAATTGTAACTCTCCCGCAGGACATCAGAAAACCCCGAAACATTTGGCGCCGTCTGTGGGGAGAGTACTTCAGAGATGGCATCCAAGTCTGTACCGACTCCAGAAGAGAGGCGTCCCCTAGACGACCCTCAAGTTCAGTCGGACCATGATACCGAAAGTGAATTTGAAGTTGAAACTCATACAGCTCCAGACGGGACCCTAAGGGCCCGACGTACCCGTCATACCGAAAGGAGGGAACGGGAGCATCTTCAAACAGGAAGCGAGCCAGCAGGCGCACCGCTTACTCGGCAACAGCCGACTGATGGGTCTGCTCCCATCACAAGGAACGAACTCATGACCTTCATGAGGGACTTCAAGGGAGAGATTCAAGAGTTGATCAACAAAAAACCGCCTGCTTCAGTCAAAGAGCAGTCGGCCAAGAAACCTTCCACTTCACTGAAGAGGAAGCCAGTTCAAGGGCGAGAGGCGACTCCCCATCCTAAATCCAAGAAGCGGGAGCCACCTGCTCTTGATTTCACAAAACTCCGTTATCCTACGGGAAATAGGAAACCGGTTCGTCATATTCAGGCGGACGGGTCAAAGCAAACGTTCACAGATGCTCGGCTCCTGCTAGAGCAGAAGAAGAGTGACCGATTATCAGAGTCGGCTTCTACTTCAAATTTTCAGGACAGTTTGCGAAATGCCTCGATGAGGCATACTCAGTCGTACCATGAGAGTCAGTCAGGCGGCACCTCCCGTCAGTCCGGCTTTCATAGTGCCCAGGCGGTACCAAACTTACCATTTGTGCCGCAACAACAGTATTTTATGCAGCCACCTCCATTTGGTGGACCTGCAGCAAAAAACGTCCAACCTATGGACTGGCAGCTACGGCTGCTTAGACTTGGTGAACAGCCGTCGGCCTTCTCCAAGGAAATTACTGAAGCCGCTCAGCCGGCCAAAGTAAAAAATGTTCTAGTAGGCGCCTATGACGGCACTACTAACCCAGAAGACCATCTGATGGCATTCACCAACCTGATGTACCTTCAAGGGTTGGATGATCCCACTTGGTGCAAGTGTTTCCCAGCGACTCTCAAGGGAATTGCACAGCAATGGTTCGGCAACCTGCCGACTGGTTGTGTAAACAGCTTCAGGACGCTTGCTTACTTATTTGCCTCCAACTTCGCTATGAACATCCCTGCGAAGAAAACGACCCTTGATTTGGGAACAATTCAGCAGGGCGAGAAGGAGGGGCTTCGTTCTTACATCAGGCGGTTCAACCTGATGAGAATACAGATTCAAGGGTTACCGGATGAGGTAGCTTATACTGACTTTTTTAGAGGTTTCAAAGACGGGTCTACCTTCAAATTTGATTTAGTTCGAAAAAGGGTGGCGACTCTTCAAGAGGCCTTGATTGAAGCAGAAGCCTATATACAGGCGACTGATCTGTGTACGATAAAACAGTCGGACGGGAAGAGGTTCGACAAAAGAGAGGGACGACAGAAACAGTCGTCCAACAAAGATGAGAAAAGAAAAGAGGTCTGGGCGGCTGACTCCTCTAAACAGCCGACTCAGAAAAAGAAAAAAGAATTCAAACCATACTCCCCAAAGTATGTGTTTAACAAGGATAACCAGTTTATCCTAAAAGAAATAAAGGGACGGTTCTCAATTGAGAAGCCGCTCCCCATGAAGGGTTCTGCAAGCAACCGGAACCAAGAAAAAATCTGTGCTTATCATGATGACGTTGGTCATCACACCAATGACTGCATCAGTCTCATGCGGTACCTAGACCGCTTGGCTGATCAAGGTGATCTTGACACTTATGTCAAGAAATCTACGGGGAACACTTCCTCAAAAAAGCAGTCGGCCAAAAAGAATCAACAGGCCGACAGTTCCGATACAGATGATGCAGTCGTCTACACCATTGCAGGCGGCTTCTCAGGAGGCGGCCCCACTATTAGGGGCAACAAAGATAATATAAGGCGGTTAGATGTAAATTCCGTTCACCAAGAACGGCCGTCCAAATATACATTTCCTGAGATTGTCATCACTGAAGAGGATCTAGGAGGAATAAGGGGGCCGCATGACGACCCTCTCGTTATTGAATGTAAAGTGGCCAACCAGAGAGTTGGCCGAATCCTCATAGATACCGGGAGCTCCTCAGATCTCATCAGCAGCAAATGTCTGTCAAAACTGAAATATCAGACGGACTGCATACATCCGGCCTCCCACCCTTTAATAGGGTTTGGAGGAGGAGTCGTCCACCCACTGGGACGAGTAGATCTACCCATTCTCCTGGGCGAAAAAGGGGAAGGACGACACATGGTAGTCCGGTTCCTAGTAGTAGAGGAACTCTCGGCCTACAACATGATTCTGGGTCGACCAACCCTGAATAATTCCAAGGCTGTTATAATCCCGTCTCTTATGCTGCTTAAGTTTGAGAGGGATAATGGAACAGTCGGCTCCTTAAGGGGAGATCAGAGGATGGCCCGAGAGTGCTATCTCTCGGATGTCAAGCCCACTGTTATGGCCACTGGGTCAAGTGGAGAAAAAACAGACCTTGACAATGTCAAGGAGAGTGCGCCTGTTCAAGAAACAGGCGACAAAAAGAGAAAGGCGTCCCAGACAGAGTCCGCAAGAAAAGCAAGAAAATAGCAATCATTGGCAGAGGAGCGGCCGGATGAGTTCCGCCCTCAGCCGGCTGGTGAGCATGCGGACCTGATATTAGACGACTCACGTCCTGACCGAACAGTCAAAGTTGGGACGACTGCTCTGAGAAACCTTGGTGACGACTTTCACAACCTGTTGAAAGAATACAAGGACATCTTTGCATTTGAAGTCCATGAAATGCCAGGCATTAGTCCTGATTTGGCGGTACATAAACTCGCTGTGGATCCGAAAAAGAAGCCGGTACGGCAAAAGAAGCGGAACCATGGTGAAGAAAGAGGTCAGGCGGCAGCCGCCGAAGTCAAAAAATTACTTGATGCAGGGTTCATTCGGCAATGTTACTTCCCAGATTGGGTTGCAAATGTGGTGCTTGTTAAAAAGCCGAATGGCACCTGGCGAATGTGTGTAGACTACACAGACTTGAACAAGGCGTGCCCCAAAGACAGTTACCCTCTGCCTAAAATTGATAACCTGGTCGACTCAACAGCCGGCCATGCCTTGATGAGTTTTATGGACGCTTATTCTGGTTTCCATCAAATTCCTTTATGGAAGAAAGATCAGGAGAAGACGGCCTTCGTCACTGATCAGGGATTATACTGTTACACGGTCATGCCGTTTGGTCTTAAGAATGCCCCGGCTACCTTCCAACGAATGATAAACACAGTGTTCTTTGATCAGATTGGGAGAAACGTCGAGGCATATATTGATGATATGATTGTCAAGACTAAACTTCAGAAAGATCATCTGACGGACCTCCGAGAAACTTTCGCCACACTCAGGCGGCACCATGTCATGCTCAATCCCAAGAAATGTGTATTTGGAGTTGAGTCTGGGAAATTTCTCGGATTCCTTATCAATCAGAGAGGAATAGAGGCGAACCCTGAGAAGGTACAGGCGGTCATTGACATGCAGTCGCCTCGTACCGTCCGAGAGGTTCAGAAGTTAACAGGTTGTCTGGCGGCCTTGGGGAGATTCCTAAGCCGATCAGGCGACAAATGCCTATACTTTTTCCAGGCAATTAAGAAAAAGGCAAGGTAGAGGCGGAGGCTGTAAAGGGAATCAAGACGAAAGATGTAATTTCATTCATTTGGAAAAACGTCATCACTCGGTTCGGGGTTCCCATGTCTATGGTTTTTGATAATGGTCCCCAATTTGAGACGCCTGTTCTCAAAAGCTGGTTGGGAGACCAAGGAATTGCACACTACTTTGCATCTGTCGGCCGTCCACAAGCAAACGGCCAGGTAGAAGCCTTTAATAAAATCATCTCAGACGGTCTCAAGAAAAAGATTGAACGAGCAGGCGGCCTATGGGCGGATGAACTACCACATGTTCTCTGGGCCATTAGGACGACTGAAAAAGGGGCGACTGGAGAAACTCCATTCCTCCTAACTTATGGTGCAGAAGCTGTTCTTCCAATAGAACACTACGAGCCGACTCTTCGAGTAATGCTGTATAACGAAGAGGCAAACTGGGAAGCCATGCGCCTGGCATTAGACTCACTTCCTGAAAAGAGGGGCAATGCTGTTTTGCGCCATGAGATCTATCGCCTGAGAATGACTAGATCATACAACAAAAAAGTACACAGGCGTCCACTCAAAGTAGGGGACTTTGTACTTAGAAAAATGGAAGCAGTTGGTAGGGCTAATGAGTCTGGCAAACTAACTCCCAACTGGGAAGGACCCTACCGAATCTATGAGGAAGTCAGGGACGGTACCTACCGTCTGGAAACACCAGACGGACAACCGTTGCCTCGAACTTGGAATGTAGATAACCTTAAAAAATATTTCTTCTGAAAGATGTAAAGTAAAGAGCTACTTAATAAAGTTTGCACTTACTATTCAATTTTTGTATTACGAGGAGCATGCCGTCTGAACCATTACAGTCGGCTACTCTCCATTGAGTTTTTCACTCTATCTTCTGAGGGGCATGCCGTCTGTACCTTTACAGTCGGCTACTCTCCATTTGAGTTTCACTCAATCTTCAGAGGGGCATGCCGTCTGTTCCTTTACAGTCGGCTACTCTCCATTGAGTATTTCTCTCAATACTTAGCTAAAAAGATTAGGGCCTGGCCGACCCTGTGCCTAACAGGCGGCTACCCTTCTTTTACTTAGCACCTACGTTCACCAAGAACTTACCAAGGCCACCGACCGAATGATCAGACCAGGCGCCAAGCCAACTGATCAAATCTACAAAACTAATACGACCTGTCCCAACATCATAGCAGGCGTCCGACGGCATCCCTTCGGATGAAATTCGTCGCAGAGAGCAGCTCCCTTTTGGGTGGAACATTGTTCTATAAACTAATTACACGGCACCTATACGACTGTCCCCAAGGGCAACCACGTAGCCGTTTTTGAGACAAGGATAACTCTATCACTAACCAAACCAGTGGTAGCAGTTGACATCTGAGTCAGATGACCGCCTGTATTACTTGGGATAAATGCAGGGGGTACCTATTGAGTTAATAGCCAACAAACATTGGCGAATCAAGGGGTCTAGCCGGCCTACGCCGCCTGGCACCTCTACTTCTCAAACAAAAGTGACGGCGACTGAGTAACTCCAACGTTAACTCATAGTCACTCCTTCAAATTTGGTATAAAACCTAAAAAGTTTGAGTCGTCCGCCTGTTTCAAACAAACAAGGGCACTCAAACCCCTATTCCTACTAGGTAACCTATTGAGTTAATAGCCAACAAACATTGGCGAATCAAGGGGTCTAGCCGGCCTACGCCGCCTGGTACCTCTACTACTCAATCTAGATTGTGACGAAGACTAAGTAACTCCTAAGTTAATAGTCACTCAAACTTAGTATGGAGCCTAAAAGGTATGAGTCGTCCACTTGTTTTTAATAAACAAGGGCTCTCAACCAATACTCTTGCTAGGTTAACAAATTACGAGTTAAAAGCCAACATTGGTAATAAAGGGAAACAACCGGCACCCGCCGCTTGTTATCCTACTTAATTCCTTGGCAACTAGGAAATACTATTTACTTGGTCAGACAAATTGAATAAATAGTTCGAATACCGATTGAATAAATGGCCGACTGATCATCTACCCTGGAAACAGACTACCAGTCGTCCAGGGGCATAGGCGGCATACTTACTATTTGTACCTGTCTTAACGTTCGGCCATACACAACAGTCGGTCTAGTGAACAAAGGGATATTAGATATGGAATACTTAGACAAATTTGAACCAAAATAAAAATTTGATTAAAAATGAGCCGGCCATTAAAGACCAGCAGAATATTCAAAACCCCGGCCCCCTGGCCGGGTAATTACAAAGCAAACGGCACGCAGGCCGTGAAAAAAAAAAAAAAAAAAAATACTTAAAGCTTAAGAAGGGGGCAGTTCAGTATCAGCAGCTGCCGCCTGGTCAGCACTCTTCTTGCTGGACTCGGCCTTAGCTGCACCCTCTTTTGATGCCTTACCCCCAAGTGGCACAAGCGCCACGACCGGCTCTTCCTCCTCCAACGCACCTTCCAATGCCTCTTCTTCAGCAGCCGCCAGGATCTGTTGATTATATGTTTCCGAACACTGGCGGTACGTTCTTTCCCATGAGGCAAAGTCGGCACTGGGGAACAGTCGTTCCCAGGTCATGCGCTGGATTTGAGCGGAGTCTTCCACCATCTCCCGGACGAGCTCTTTCTTCTCTTGCTCGGCCTTTTCCGAGAGCTCTTGGGTAAGACTCTTCTCTTGGTTCACCAGGCGTTCTTTTACGTTGGCCAAAGATTTCTCCATGGCTTCGTAAGAGTGCATTTTTTGGCGAAGAGGTTTCAGCTCGGCCTTAAGGTTGGTGACGGTCGCCTCCAGCTCGTCAACCTTCTTTTGGGCCGCCTCTAACTGAGCCCGAAAAGCGGCGGTAGCCTGCGCCTGATAATAAAGAAGATCAATGGTCAGTACTTCATTTTGGGCAATTTGAAACATTGCCTTATCACAGTTGGAGGCGGCCATAGCCTTTGCGGCCTTTACCTCTTTGTTTTTCCGATCAATCGGCTTGCGAAGGCTGTTGACTCGGAGCAGGGCCTAAGTACAAAGAAAAACAGGCGTCAGTTTCCAAACAAAAAAGATAACAGGCGTCCCGGAACTCAAAAGCTCAAAAATATGCTAAGTATACCTCAGCAAGGACCCCTGAAATCCCATCAAGGTCAAGGGTGCCGGCACCCCTGACCGCCCCCCTTTCAGATGGAGGAACTACTTTAACCATGGACTTGGCTACCTCAACCAAGTCAAGCCCCTGAGGGCCGGCTGCATTAAGCGAAAGGAAAAAACAAGTTAGACCTAGTCAAGAAGGAAGCAAGGGTGAGTTTTTACAAGTGAGTGTCCATACATCTAGGCGGCCCCGCCGGGGTTTTAGAAGAAGTGGCCGGCTGCTTCTCAGCCGCCACTGTTTTCCTGGAAGACCCAGGAGAGCTTGCAACAGTCGTCCTCCGGGCCTTGGGGTCCGGCTGTTGCGAGGAAGAAGCCCTTGGAGTGCCAGACTGAAAACAAAAAGAGTTAGTATATGCATAAGACAACTAAAAGAGGAAGAGTTTTCGAAGCTTACCAAGGGTGCCTCCTTGTTGGGGGAGTCGGCATACGACTGTTTCATGAGCGAGGCTCGCAACATGGCCGCCGCAGTCTTGGATGCTGTTATTTTACTCATGGCGTCAGCTGCAAGAAATAAACAGCAAAGTTAGTAAAAATCCCAAGTAAACAAGGCGTGAAAAAACAGAGTATTTGTCAGGCCGGCTACCTCTAGAGCACCGACTGCTGAGGCCACAGGCGGCCAAAAAGTACTCGTCATAGAGCCACTTGAAGCTCGGGACGCAGTTTAGGGGTACTTGCTCTCGTACCCCTGAAGTAGAGTTCACCCTAGTCTCTACTTTGAAGAGTTCTTTGTCTAGGATCTCTCTTTTAGCCTTTGGGGGAACAGGCGGCATGCTGCGGCCGCCTGCGAGAAGAGGCGGATCCCTATTCCACTTGTTAAAACGTTGGTTCAGCTCCGTGTCTGAACCCTCAATGATAAGGAAGGTGTTCCGCCAATCCTTCCATTTGTTCGCCTTACCTCTCGTCATGAGGTAACCCCTATGGCTTGTTAATTGGTACCAGCCGGTACCTCCCGACTTAGGGGTCCGGCTGAGATAGTTCATGTGGGCGAAGGCCTCAAAGCTTGGCTCCACCCCGTACATTTCGCACCCGGCCACATAGCCGAGTACGTTTACCCAAGAGTTGGGGGCTAACTGCCATAACCCCAAATCATACCCATCTAAAATCCGCTGAACAGCCGGATGTAATGGGAAGCGCAGTCCAGCTTTGATGGCCGCCACATAGCAGCCAAAGCAGCCGTCATCATAGCTGGTACCAGCCGGCCAGACGACAGTGTCTTCTGGATCCGGCACGAACAGTAAAAATTCCGGGCCCATTCTGTGGTTGGCAATAAAGCTCGCCACGTTGTCTTGCATGGTTGCGATCCGGCCCCGGGGTACCATGCAGTAGTAGGGGGCGTTTTCCTCTCTGTAAGAGGCGGACGGCTCCGCCCAATTGTCCCCCTTCTCAACTGCATGAGAAAGTCTCGCCTCTTGTAGGCGGCTATGTCTTTCTTCTGAGCCTGGAGAACTGTGGCCAGAAGAGCTGGACTCGGACTCGTCCTCTGACGAGTCCGAAGAGGACGACTCCTCCCCTCTCCCAGAGGGGCCCGCCTCCTCTCCCTTAGAAGGAGCAGGAGGAAAATTAGACATGTCAACGGTAAGATGGGAAGGGACCACCTTGGCCCCTCTCTCAGAACTGTCGGCTTGACAGTCGCCTCGTTTCAATTCTACATCTGGCGCCTGGTCAGATGTTTCACTAAGGAGCACCCTTTGGGAGGAGCCGTCTGAGTTTGATATCATAGCAGTCTGTTTCGTTCTGGCCATCACGTTCTGCATAGACACAGATACAGTCGGACTTTGTATAAAGGGCAAAGATGGGTCCAGAAAAGGGCAGGCGGCACTCCTAGTCCTAGATTCAGCCGTCCCCGGTGACCGGCTGATCACTAACTTAGGTCGTGTCGTGTGCTTCCGTGGTGCCATTTCAAAAAAATAAAAATAAAATTAAGAGTAAGAGAACTGAGTTACCTGAACGAGTGACGGTTGATGAAGTCCTGGAAGTCCGGTGCAGTCGGCTTGTCAGAACAGGCGGTAGGCAGAAAAGGTCCGAAATGTCAGAGCAAGTTCAGGGGTCCGAATGTTCTCGCAAAGTTCTCAAATGTGAAAATGACCGAAGTCAGCACTTCCTTATATAGGCAAGGTGAGAAGGCGAAAGGTCGCTTCCAAATTCAAAATTTGGGCGGGAAAATCTCTCGGCCGTTTGCAAGGTGACACCTGTAACAGGTCGTCGCCTGTCACCGTGCGACACCTGTGAGGGGCAAATGATTAGGGGATTTTTATCCACCAATCACCGTCTGACAAGTGGACCAACCAGGTTCCGCCACGTGTCCTTCACGAAGGCCAACAGGAGCCTGCCACGTGTCAATCACAGATACGTCCTCTACGGACCAATTTAGACACGCCACGTGTCCACCCATGCCAAATGGGAAAACCGGCCATCAAGGCCCAATCCAGTCTAGAGGCCCGATCAGCCCTAGGTTTACCTTAAACCTAGAGAGTGGCACGCTTCTCAAGGCTATAAATACTTAATTAATCCTCATTAGTTAGGTAATCGAAGAATCGAAGAATCAAGAAATCAAGCAGAGAAGAACAGAAATATTACGGAACACCAACAACCGGCTAATCTCGCTAACGACGCAGATTACCAACACTAAGCACTCTTACCTAGAGAGATCTTATTACTTTAATTTCCGTATCAATTACTCCTTAATCAGGTACTAACTTGACCGTTGGAGGCGGAGCTCTCAGGAGTCTCCGTTATTTTGCAGGTACAGGCGTCCGGTTCCAGTCTCGGAATTGTAACTCTCCCGCAGGACATCAGAAAACCCCGAAACACCTACAATAATCCCAACTATCGATTATTCTAAAATAATCCCAACTATTAGTTCAGTTTTTCTCCAACAGTCCCAAACCGGTCAACAAAAGTCAAAAACCTATTATTGAAGGTTGTTTTACACGTGTCAGCGTGTGGGTGGTTCTTAAAAAATAATTAAAAAAACTAAAAAAAAAACAAAAAAACCAAAAAAAATTATGGCAGCCACCATTCCAGCCCTTAACCACCACCTCCACCTCCTGCCGCAACCCTAAAACACCACCTTCTCCAGCCACCCACGCCGGAAACGACTCCCAAGACCAGCCGCACCCCCGAAACCGACCAAAACACCTATCCCTTGCCCGTGAAACCACCAGCAGCGACCCCAAATCACACCAAAATACCCTTGTGCCACCGCAAAACACTAGGCCCAACCCCAGCCCCTCGAAAAATGGCCGGCCTTCTCCCCTAACCCTCTAAAATGGCCGACCGACCTTTCTCAACCATAAAATCCACCTTCGTCAGCCTATAACCACCCCTATACCACCGAATTCGGCCTTTAAAAACTTCCACTCCCAAACCACTAAACCCTCAAAAACAACCTTCCTACCATAAAAAACGACCCTCCTTCTTTCCCCAACCCTCGAATTTGCCCCCATGGGAAGTTTCAAGGGTGTAAGAAGGGAGGAGGAGTGGTTGATTTTTTTTTTTGTTTGAATTGATTTTCCGACGAAGGGGTTGTAAGGGAGGAGAGTGGTTTTAGGGGGTTGGGGTTGATCGGGGGCGTGTGTTTTGAGGGTAGGGAGGGTCGATCGGCCTTTTTCGGGAAGTTAGGGAGGTGGTCGGCCGGTTCCGATTGGCTGTGGGTGGCTGGGAACGGCGGTGGTTGGCAGGGTTGGCTGATCCGAATTTTTTATTTCTTTTTTCTTTTTAATATTTTTTAAATAAGCCAATCATGTGATGACATGTGGCATTTAAAAAACAAAAAAAAAAGTTTACCCTCTTAGCAGGTAACCGGTTTTTGGGACTGCTGGAGGAAAACTAACCTAATAGTTAGGATTATTGTAGAATAATCGATAGTTGGGATTATTGTAGGTAAATCGCCCGTAGTTGGGATTATTAAAGTGTATTTTTCCTATAAAATATTATATTTTGAAGAGGAAAGATGATATTTAATTCGGTACAACTAGTTGTGAGCAACCAACAAAAGTTGGCTCAAGTGGTAAACAATTTGAGCTCGCTTAAGTAAGGTCTCGGGTTCGAGCCTCACTGTATGCATAAACTCTTGTTGGGAGACTCACCACCATAAGCCGGATGTGCGACCTGGGTCAAATCCCGATATACTCGGAGCTAAACTTCAACAAACTAGTTGTGAGCCTTATACTATAACATGTATCAAATAACATACAAAATAAGCTTAAGTGGTACTTTATAATATCAATATAATATAAAGAGTGTATGACCTTTTTAATATATTTTTCATTATTATAATTTATGATTATTTTAATGTTCATATGTACTATTTTTAAAATGATTCATTTAAAATTTTGGGAAATGTCATACGATTATAATAGTATATAACCAAAATCTATCAATTTTTTCGTTAATAAAAGAAAATATCATTTTTTATAGTTATTGTACAACTCATCAGTTCTAATATACTTATAAATAAATTAAACATACATGGAACTTTTATGAAAAATTTGTAAATTGCAGTCATTTAAAGTTCGTATTTTGCAAATTGCAGCCATTTAAAAAAAAAATTTGCAAATTGCAGCCCAAAAGTTCGTATAAATTTGTAAATTGCAGTCTGATTCAACTTTTTCATCAGTTTACATGTTGAAAAAATTTTAGTAAAGGTTTAGGGGTCATTTTAGGTCTTAGGGAACTGAATTGAGCTCGGAATTAGCAAAAAAATAACGTTAGTGCCTCGTTTTGCATAACAAAAATGTATCGATTTATGAAAAATGTAAAAATGATACATTAGGTTTTTTTTTGCTGATTCCGAGCTCAATTCGGACCCTTAATGACTAAAATGACCCCTAAAACCTTGACTGAAGATTTTTCGACATGTAAACCAATGAAAAAGTTGAATCGGACTACAATTTACAATTTATACGAACTTTTGGGCTGTAATTTGCAATTTTTTTAAAATGGTTGCAATTTGCAAAATACGAAATTTAAATGGTTGCAATCTGCAAATTTTCCAACTTTTATAGAAACTTTTATACAATATATATCTCATGATCTTATTATACTAATTAATCACGAACATAATCATTATTTCGTAAAATTTTAGACATTAGTATTAGTTTATTTTCCTTAAATGAAGGTTACTAGTTTGTGATAACATATGTATGCCACAACAAAAAAACATACCCGTGGCGCAAGTGTTGTTTTAGACACATAAATAAAAATAGTCACGACATAAGTGTTAATTTGCCACGGGAACATAATTATGTGTGGCATAAGTCTTCATTTGCCACGTGAAAAGAAAGAAGTCGTGGCACTAGTTTCAATTTGCCACGAATATTTTTCTCCCGTGGCATAATATTTTATGGGAATTTGGAGATTTTTGGTTGACTTTGTTTTCCCGTGGCTAGCTCAAATTATGCCACAAATTTTTTATTCCCTGGCCTAATTCGTGGCACAAAAGTCAATTTGTTGTAGTGTTTGGTGGTTTAAATTAGATTTTCAAAGTCACCTGTACTTAAGGTGCGACTCGAAACCCTGTCGAGTCGCCTTATAAATATTAGGCGACTCAATAGGTTAGTTTTCTTATCTACGACTCTCACCTAATGAGTCGCCTGATATTTATAAGGCGACTCGATAGGTTAAAAAGTCGCACCTTATATACAAGTGACTTTAAAAATCTAATTTAAGCCACCTTATATACAGGTTATAGAGTCACATGCATATATGGTGCGACTTGTTAACCTATCAAGTCACCTCATGTATATTAGGCGACTTATTAGGTGCTTTATTGATTTTAACCCCAACATAACAAGTCGCCTAATAAGTATGAGGCGACTCGATATGTTTACAAGTCGCACCTTATATATAGGAGACTCTAGAAGTCTGACTTGTTAGGTGCTTTATTATATGACCACTACCTAATAAGTCGCCTAATACGTAAGACGCGACTTGATGGGTTAATTCTAAAAATGTATATAAAATAGTTAAAATATCATATATATATATGAAAAGTAACTTTGGAAAAATGGAAAGAACTTCAACATTCCATGCAAAGAACCAGAGATCAAGCATGTTGAGTGTCATAAACACTGACATTATATGAGCTAATAAAAATAGTTGGAAAAAATGTTGATTTTTTACGTGTCGCCTCTTTCAACACAAGAGACACAATAGATTAACCTATGGAGTCGCCTCTTTCAACACAAGCGACACAATAGCTTAACAAATAGAGTCGCCTAACAACTAATAGGCGACTTATATAAAAGCTATCAAGTCGCCTCAGAGGCGATTCCTAAAGCGACTCGTTAGGTCATTTACAGGCGACTCGATAGGGGTTTTTTGTAGTAGTGTCAAACATATACAAACCAAGGTTTGTTAATCAAAGGACAATCAACACATTCAAACAACGGTTTTTTAATCAAATAAAAGTAAAACACATTTAAACAAAGATTTAAATCAAATGAAAGTCAAACACATTCAAATAAAGCTTTGTGAATCAAATGAAATTCAAACACATTCAAAAAAGCTTTTTGAATCGAATGAAAGTCAAACAAATTCAAACAAAGCTATTTGAATAGAAGGAAAGTCATATACATTCAAAGAAGCTAATATAATCAAAATAAAAATAAAAACAAATTAAAATTAAGCCTTTTAAATCAAACAAAAATCAAACACATTCAAACAATGCTTTTTGAATCATATGATAGTCAAAAAGATTCAAACAAATCTTTTTGAATCGAATGAAAGTCAAACACATTCAAACAATGGTTTTTGAATCGAATGAAAGTTAAATGCATTTAAACAAAGCTTTTAGAATCAAATGAAAGTCAAACACATTCAAACAAAGATTTTTGAACCTAACGAAATTTAAACACATTCAAACAAAGCTTTTTGAATGAAATGAAAGTTAAACACATTCGAATAAAGATTTTTAAATCGACTGAAATCATATGCATACAATGAAGCTAATTGATTAAAATTAAAGTCGAACCCATTCAAACAAAGCTTTTTTAATCAAATGCATTCAAAAAAAGGTTTTTTAATCAAATGAAAGTTAAATAATTTAAACAAAGCTTTTCTAATCAAATGAAAGTCAAACACATTTAAACAATTATTTTTGAATCAAATGAAAGTCAAACACATTCAAACAAAGCTTTTTGAATCAAACTAAAGTCAAACACATTCAAATATGGATTTTTTGAATCGAATGAAAGTCAAATGAATTCAAACAAAGCTTTTTGAATTAAATGAAAGTAAAACATATACAAACAAAGGTTTGTAAATCAAAGGAAAGTCAAACACATTCAAAGAAAGTTTTTTTAATCAAATGAAAGTTAAAATATTTGAACAAAGCTTTTATAATCAAATGAAAGTAAAAAACAATTAAACGATGATTTTTGAATCATATGAATGTCAAACACATTCAAACAAAGTTTTTTGAATCAAATGAAATTCAAATACATTCAAACAAAGCTTTTTGAATCAAATGAAAGTTAAATGCATTCAAACAAAACTTTTAGAATCAAAAGAAAGTCAAACACATTCAAACAAAGATTTTTGAACCTAATGAAATTCAAACACATTCAAACAAAGCTTTTTAAATCAAATGACAGTTAAACACATTTAAATAAAGATTTTTAAATCGATTAAAAGTCAAATGCATACAATGAAGCTAATTGACTAAAATGAAAGTCGAACACATTCAAACAAAGTTTTTTGAATCAACTGAAAGTCTTACACATTCAAACAAAGCTTTTTAAATCGAACGAAAGTTAAACACATTCAAACATTGCCTTTTTATTCAAATTAAAGTCAAATACATTCAAACAAAGCTTTTTGAATCAAAGGAAAGTCAAACATATTCAAGGTTTTTAATCAAATTAAAGTCAAACACATTCAAACAAAGCTTTTTTAATCGAATGAATGTCATATGCATTCAAAGAAGCTAATAATATCAAATGAAAGCTGAACACATTAAAGCAAATCTTTTTGAATCAATTGAAAGTAATAAACATTCAAAGAAAGGTTTTTGAATTGAATGAAAGTCAAATACATTCAAACAAAGCTATATGAATGAAATGAAATGAAATTCAAACGCATTCAAACAAAGCTTTTTGAATCAAATTAAATTCAAACACATTCAAATAAGGATTTTTTGAATCGAATGAAAGTCAAATGAATTCAAACAAAGCTTTTTGAATTAAATGAAAGCCAAACATATACAAACAAAGGTTTGTAAATCAAAGGAAAGTCAAACACATTCAAAGAAAGTTTTTTAATCTAATGAAAGTTAAAACATTTGAACAAAGCTTTTATAATCAAATGAAAGTCAAACACATTTAAACGATGATTTTTGAATCATATGGATGTCAAACACATTCAAACAAAGCTTTTTGAATCAAATGAAAGTCAAACACATTCAAATAAAGCTTTTTAAATCGAATGAAAGTCATATGCATTCAAAGAAGCTAATTAAATCAAATGAAAGCCCAACACATTCAAACAATGCTTTTTGAATCAAATGAAAATCAAACACATTCAAACAAAGCTTTTTGAATCAAATGATAGTCAAACACATTCAAATAATGATTTTTGAATCAAATGAAAGTCAAACACATTCAAACAAAACTTTTTGAATCAAATGAAAGTTAAACACTTTCAAACAAAGCTTTTCGAATCAAATAAGCTAATTGAATCAAATGAAAACATACCACATTTAAACAAAGCTTTTTGAATCAAATGAAAGTAAAAAACATTCAAACAAAGCTATTTGAATCGAATAAAATTTAAATGCATTCAAACCAAGCTTTTAAAATCAAATGAAAGTCAAAACACATTCAAACAAAGCTTTTTGAATCAAATGAAATTCACACACATTCAAACAAAGCTTTTTGAATCGAATAAATTCAAATGCATTTAACATAGTTAATTGAATATGTTGATATTTAAAGGTTTTGATGATGAGGAACTTGAGTTACAGCAAACTCGTCTCATAAAGATCTTTCAAGTGTTTGTGCAGCCTAGGTGAAATTGATCTTGGAGATGGAAGAAATAACTAAAGCTGAGAAGACTTGAAGGAGTTCTTTATCAAGAAAGTTATTCAATATAAAAGAAGAGTTCCCTAACAGGAACTAAGTTCCCTCACAGGAACGTTCCTTCACAGGAACTTGAAGATTGCTGACTAAGATCTTTGGAGGAACTTAGTAAGCGTGGAGTCCAAGTAAACCTACCAGAACAAGAGTACAGCGCAGCAATGTTTTAGTTAAGATTTTATCTTCTAGATTCATTGTTAAATATGTAAGTAGGATATGCATGAAACTTCTTAGAAGCGTGACAATTAGCTTGACAAATAAATTAAAATCGGAAAAGATAAAAGACAGAAATCCGAAAAAGATTTTCTTTAAATATTTATCTCTTAAATTTAGTTTGTTAAAAAGATATTATGCTTTTTAATTCAATATTTCTATCTTATTTTCTGAAAATATTTTCTTCAAAGAATTTAATTAAAAAAAACCGTGTTTTAAGATAAGTTAAGTTTTACTTATTTATCATTATGTAAACCTACTGTTTATACAAGTAATACTTGTATAAATAGTAGAGAATAACATGAGCCTAGGTTTTTGTGAGTTTTATGCATGAAGAATTTACAGAGCTATAGTCGTGTAAGTTTGCCAAGCTTATCATACTGTCATATTAGTTTCGGGTTTCATGCATAGCTTGCCTGTCATATACTAGGTGTTAATTCTTGTATTTGGTTTTGGGTTTATTAGGGTGAGAGTATTTTTATCATTGCATACAGAGAGAGCTTCTGGTGAGAAGGGGGAAGATCTGTACTTAGGGAGTACGAGAGAGTTTGAGTGTGGGACTCAGACTGGGAAGAATAGTGATTTGTTCTGTAGCAAGTTCACTTGGAAACTTGTGAGTAGAGGCTGAATTATAATAGGTTGTAACTTGGTGTTTGCCCTATTATAGTGGAAGTATTTGTGTTTGAAATCCCTAAGGTAGGGTCGAGGTTTTACTTCTAGTTGGGCACTAGAAGGTTTCCTCGTAAAATCTGTGTGCATCGCAAGTTCCTATTTTGTTCTGTTTTATATTTGCAAAATTATATTATTTAGGAACTCAACTACAATTCACCCCCCCTCTTGTAGTGTTCATCTCAATTAACAATTGGTATCAGAGCACGGTTCTCACGTGCAAGCAGATAATTTTGCTGAGTAAGTTCCTAGAGAGATGAATTACAAGGAGAAACTTGAAGAAGGGTAATCTACCCAACGTCCACCTATGTTCAACGGTAAGTTTTATGCCTACTGGAAGAACAGGATGGAGATATTCATCAAGGCCGAAAATTACCAGGTTTGCATGTAATTGAAACTGGTGATTTTGAAATAACTTAAACCAATGACAAGCATGAGGTAGTTTCTAAATCTATTTCTGATTATGATAATGAAGATTATTAGAAACTTGAAATGAACGCTTTAGCTATAAAGTATCTACACTGTAGACTTGGACCCCATGAACATAATCGTATCATGGGATGCAAGTTTGCCAAACAGATTTGGGATTTGTTACAGGTAACTCATGAAGGTACTAACGAGGTAAAACGTTCTAAAATAGATTTATTGATGTCTAGGTATGAAAGGTTTGAAATGCAATCCAAAGAAACCATAGAAGAGATGTTTACTAGATTCAATGATATTATTAATGAATTGAACTCCCTTGGCAGGCATATTTCGATTGATGAACGGGCAAGGAAGATCTTAAGAAGCCTTCCACAGGATGAACGCTGGAGATCCAAAGTTACTGCTATGCAGGAAGCTAAGGACTTCACCAAGTTTAATATGGAACAACTAGCTGGATCTTTGATGACTCATGAACTTCACCTAAGTTCCAATACTGAAAATTCCAGAAGTAAAAGTCTTGCACTCAAGGCTCAAAACTCAGAAGAATCAGAAGTTGATGAGGAAGAGATGGCTATGCTAGTTAAGAGGTTCAAGAAGATGATGAACAACAGGAATTTTGACAGGAACAAGAAGTACACAAGTTCCAGAAACACAACATGTTTCAAATGTGGATCAAAGGATCATTTTATCAAAGATTGTCCTGTTCAGGATGGAGAGAAAGGAAAGACTAAAGGCAAGGAGCAATCCAAGGAGTCAAGAGTCTACAAGCCTTACTTCACCATGGAAAACGTTAAGAAAGCCATGCTTGCTGCTTGGGGAGATACAGATTCAGAAGAAGAAGAGGAGGATCAACCATCAGAAGAAACTGCTCATTTATGTCTAATGGCAAAAACTTATGAAGCTGCCAAGCTAAAGGAGCTTAAGTCTGAGGTATGGTTCTCTTAAAATCAATTAAAACATCTGTCTAAAGAGAATCTAATAGATACTGTTTTGGAAATTCAAGAAGATCTACAAGAATTGCATAGATCCAAACATCTAAGTGATAAAGCTTTGATAACTTACAAAGAGAACAGTGAATGGGTTGATAACATGAAGTTTGACATTCAATACAGGTTCTTCAGTCTGTTTGATGACAATAAAATCCTAAAAGAGACTCTAGAGAACTTAAAACAAGATAACATACTCTTGAATGTGGAATTGTCTTTGTTAAAACTGAGTGTTGATACTCCTAACTCTGAAGTTCCTCCACCTACTGATTATTCGAATTTTGAAAAATTAAAACATGATTTGGAAGAGTTAAAAACGGATAAGGCACATCTTGAGGGGGAACTTGAGAGGGTTAGGAAAGGTAAACAACCAATAGAGTATAGAGTTCCTGATTGGATCACTAAGGCTCAAACTAAGAATACTGAAGGTTTAGGATTTAAAAAGAAGTTCTAGAAAGAAAAGAAGTATGTCAACTTGCCCAGTAGCATTGTTTGTTATTTCTGTGGCAATACAGGGCATAAGCAAGCTAATTGCCCTAAGAAAGAACAAAGCACTCAGAAGAATATCAAACATGTAAAACAAATCTGGGTAAAGAAAAATGAATCAACCCATGTTACACAGGAACCCAAGGAAACCTGGGTTCCTGACTCTAACGTTTAATTCTTCTTGCAGGTTCCAGTGAGGGGGGACAACACTTGGTACCTCGACAGTGGTTGTTCTAAGCAAATGACTGGAGATAAAACTAGATTTCTCTCACTGGATGCCTACTATGGTGGAACTGTGACCTTTGGTGATAATATGAAAGGTGACATAATTGCTATTGGCAAGATAGGAAGGTCACGTTCCCATGCTATTGATAATGTATTTTTGGTTGAGGGCCTCAAGCACAATTTGTTAAGTATTTCACAGTTTTATGACACAGGTAACTCTGTTAGCTTTACTTCAAACAAGTGTAGAATCATCCAGAATGACACTGGGAACATAATTTTAGAAGGAACTCGTAAAGGGAACACATATGTTGTGGATCTTAACAAGGTTCCTAATAGCAGTTTAACATGTCTTAGTGTTATTGAGGATGATCCTCTATTGTGGCAAAAAAGATTTGGCCATGCAAGCTTTTCTTTACTGGATAAATTAAGATCTAATAACTTAGTGGAAGGACTTCCTTGCATTAAGTTCCTGTATGACAAATTGTGCGAAGCTTGTGCTAAAGGTAAACAGACCCGAATTTCTTTCAAGTCCAAAAAGATGGTAAGTACCAAAAGACCTTTGGTACTCATTCATATGGATCTCTGTGGTCTAATGAGAATCCAAAGTAGAAGTGGTAAGAAATATGTAATGGTTATTGTTGATGATTTTTCAAGGTTCACTTGGGTTTTCTTTCTTCTAAGTAAGGATGAAACGTTTGACGAGTTTGTTGCTTTTGTCAAGAAAGAACAGAGAAGAACAGGTAATCAGTTGATACATCTTAGATCTGACCATGGAACAGAATTTGAGAATTCAAAATTTGATGAATTTTGTGCTGAGTATGGTATGGATCACAATTTCTCTGCCCCAAGAACTCCACAACAAAATGGAGTAGTGGAATGCAAGAATATGAGTCTTGAAGAAATGGCAAGGACAATGCTGATATCAAGCAGGCCGCCTAGGAATTTCTGGGCTGAGGCAGTGAACACAGCATGTTATATACTTAACAGAGTATCTGTTAGGGCCATCACCAACAAAACTCTATATGAACTTATGAAAGGGAGAAAACCTAATATTTCTTACTTTAGATCTTTTGGTTGCAA
This sequence comes from Chenopodium quinoa, assembly GCF_001683475.1. Lineage (NCBI taxonomy): Eukaryota > Viridiplantae > Streptophyta > Magnoliopsida > Caryophyllales > Amaranthaceae > Chenopodium > Chenopodium quinoa. The sequence goes on from NW_018744883.1 coordinate 119,212, forward strand.
ATGTTTTGTTCACAATAATGGTAAAAGAAACTTGGGAAAGTTTGATGAACGTAGTGATGAGGCAGTATTCGTAGGATATGCCTCAAATAGCAAAGCTTACAGAGTGTATAATAAAAGAACAATGTGTGTTGAGGAGTCTGTACATATTATATTTGATGAGACTGAAAATTTGGTTGATTTACAGGAGTGTGATGATGATTTCTATATTGGACTTGTGCGTAAGCAAAATCCAGATGAGGAACCAGTATCACTGCAGAAGCAGCAAGTTGAAATTGCAGAAGTAACAAATCCTGAAGCAAATGTTGAACCAGAGTTGGAGAATGCACCAGGAACTCTACTTCAAGAATAGATTGAAAATCATAATGAAGGCCAAAATGTGGAAACTCCAGAATCAAGTTCCTATAAAAGAACCAATCAACAATAATAAAGAGAGGATGTATCCAATCAAAGATTTCACTCCAAGGCCCTGGAAATATCCAAAATCTCATCCGGTTGACACAATCATGAGTGACATCACAAAAGGAACTCAAACCAGATATCAGCTTAGGAACTTCTGTGCATTCAATGCATTCCTTTCTTCCATGGAACCTAAAAATTATGTTCAGGCTTTAATTGACGCAGACTGGATTAATGTTATGCAAGCTGAACTAAATAAATTTGAAAGAAATAAAGTTTTGCATCTGGAACCTAGACCTAAAGACAAGAAGTCCATTGGACTAAAACGGGTATTCAGAAACAAACTAGATGAACATGGTATTATTGTCAGGAACAAAGCTAGACTAGTTGTACAAGGTTTCAACCAGCAAGAAGGAATTGACTATGAAGAAACATTTACACTTGTAGCCAGGTTAGAAGCTATTCGTTTACTTATTGCTTTTGCTGCTTATATGGGTTTTAGGCTGTACTAGATGGATGTCAAATGTACATTCTTAAATGGATACTTAAATGAGAAAGTCTATGTGCAACAGCCTCCTGGATTTGAAAATCCAGAGTTCCCAAACCATGTGTATAAGCTTGACAAGGCTCTTTATGGGTTAAAGCAAGCTCCTAGATCATGGTATGAAAGATTATCTAAGTTCCTTTTGGCTAATGGTTTTAAACGTGGTAAAATTGATAAAACATTGTTTTTAAAGTCAAATGGAACTGATATCTTAGTTGTACAAATTTATGTTGATGATATTTTATTTGGTGCAACTAACGAATCTCTGTGCAAGTATTTTGCTGACCTTATGAGTGGAGAATTTGAAATGAGCATGACTGGAGAATTAAATTTCTTTCTTGGTTTGCAAATTAAGCAAACTGAAGAGGGAATTATAATTCATCAGCAAAAATATATTAAGGAACTGATCAAGAAATACAAATTGGAAAATTCCAAAACCAACAATACTCCTATGGGAATTGCTACTAGATTGGATGAAGATCCATCTGGAACTTGCATTGATCAATCTATGTATCGAGGTATGATAGGTTCACTACTTTATCTAACAGCGAGTAGACCTGACATATCTTTTAGTGTGGGTCTGTGTGCCAGGTTTCAAGCAAATCCAAAGGAGTCTACTTGTCAGCAGTAAAAAGAATCCTTAGATACTTGAAAGGAACTGACGATTTGAGTCTCTTCTATCCTAGAAGTGATTCTTTTGATTTATATAGTTTTACAGATGCTGACTATGCAGGTGATTTGGTAAATAGTAAAAGCACTTCAGGTATGGTACAATTTTTAGGACCTTGTTTAGTTTCTAGGGGTTCCAAGAAGCAAAACACAGTTGCTTTATCCACGGCAGAAGCTGAATATGTGGCTGCAGCAGCATGTTGCTCACAAGTTCTATGGATAAAACAACAGGTCAGAGATTTTGGTATTATTTTTAAATGTGTACCGATTTACTGTGATAATACAAGTGCTATATGTAATTCTAAAGATCCAGTTCAACACTCAAAGGTAAAACATATCCACATTACGCATCACTTTCTAAAAGATAATGTGGAGCAAGGGAATATTAAGTTAGAATTTTGCCAAACTGAAAATCAAATTGCAGATATTCTAACCAAGCCCTTGAACAGAGAAAGATTTGAGAAATTAAGACTGGAACTTGGAATGATCAAGCTGAAGTACTAGCCTCTGAAGTTCCAAGATATGGCAAAGTCAAAAATATTGTAAATAGAGTAAAAAGAACTTCTACCACAAACTTGGTGTGATAAACATAGCTAAAGTGTCACCGTTGCTAACTACCAAAGGTAAGTTCAGTAAATTGCTCAACGGCTTAAGTTATTAAATTTGTACATTGCATACATGTTGAAAGCGTGTTCCAATTGTGTTTTATAGAAACTTCAATCAAGATTAACTGAATTTGGAAATTTAAAATTTTTGAAAGATTCATCCAGTGTTAAAATTTTGAAAAACTAATTGAATTTGTTCAATTAATGACTAAACAGTGAAAACTTCCTAAATTCTCTCACAACGCTTCATTTATTATAAAAGCAAATTTTCACCCACTTCTTTCACCTCACTGTCACATCGAATTTACTCCCTCTCAGTAATACTTTGAAAACCCCTTTAAAACCCTTCCTTAAGCTTCAATGGTGATCATTGCTGAGTTTGTTTCCTCAAAAGAATCCCAAAGTCTTGAAAACTCAATTCAAGAAGAATCATCTTCTTTAGCCATGGTAAACTACAAAGCATCTTCTACCTCTCAAACACCTTCTGAAAACCCTAAGAAATCTCCTCCAAAACCAAAAGAAGTAGAGAGTAAAATCGATCAAGGGGATTCCTCTGTCTCGAATGTTCTTCAAAAATTAAAGGAGTGGAAGGAAAGAAAACAAAGTGTGAAGTCTCTGGAAGAGAAAATTGAGGAAGTTGATGAATTTGCGAAAGAAAAGAAGCCGGAAGAGACAACAGAGGAGAACAGAGAAGAAGAAGAAAAAAGGGAGGGAGAAGAGGAAGAAAAAGAAGAGGAGAACAACCAGAAAAGGAAGAATCGGAAAAGGAAGATGAAGAAGAGGAGGTAACTGATCAAGAGGAACTTGAATCAATGGCAGGAAGGTATGTAGTAGGTCATCGTCTTGACGCTGTGTGGTGTAGGAAAGCAAGATTTTTAGAGTTTCTTGATTTAATTAAATTTCAAGGTTGGGAATTTCTGTTGACTAGGGTTTCATCAAATTACTTGTATCCTGCTACTATGAATGAATTTTGCAAGAATTTTCAGGCAAAATTGGGAATAATAACGAGCATTGTGAATGATGTAAAGATTGAATTGGACCTAGAAACTCTAGGTAAAATTCTAAAAGCTCCTACTGAAGGTTATGATACTTACTTGAAGGGAAAGGGTAGTATCAATGTAGGAAATTTCATGGTTGGGGATATAGTTGAGGAATTAGGGGGTCAGAGGGGTAAGAAGGTCATGAGTCATAATGATCTAAGCCCTCTAAATAAGCTGCTGTTTAATTTGGTGAAAAAGACTATTCTGCCTAGGACTGCTAAGAAGGGGGAGGCATGCTTAATGGATATGGATGTTGTTTCGGAGTTTTCTGATGTCCTGCGGGAGAGTTACAATTCCGAGACTGGAACCGGACGCCTGTACCTGCAAAATAACGGAGACTCCTGGGAGCTCCGCCTCCAACGGTCAAGTTAGTACTTGATTAAGGAGTAATTAATGCGGAAATTAAAGTAATTAGGTCTCTCTAGGTGAGAGTGTTTAATGTAGGTAATCTGCTTTGTTAGCGAGATCAGCTGGTTATTACTGTGTGTAATTAATGTTTTTTCGTTCTGTTTCTGTGTTTCGTAATCCCCCTTAATGAGGATTAAGGGAGGTATTTATAACCTTGGGAAACATTCCCATCCTAGGTTTAGGTTAACCTAGGGTCGATTGGGCTTCCCTCGGAAGTTGGGCCTGGGTGGCCGGTTTCCCCATTAGGCATGGAGTATGCCACATGTCATGACATAACAGGTCCAAGGTGGACGAATAAGCGCGTGCCACGTGGCAAGCCCTGACAGTTCCAACTGGGGGACACTTGGCAGGACCTGATTAGCCCACGTGGCGCATTCCGATTGGTGGGAGCAAAATCCCTTAATCATTTGCCCCTCACAGATGGCACGTGATTGGTCACGTGTTACCTGTGACAGGTGTCGCACTGTAACAGGCGGCGACCTTCCACAGGTGTCAGTCGGCGAGAGGACGAGAGATTTTCCCGCCCAAATTTTGAATTCTGAAAGTGACCCTTCGCCTTCTCACTTCGCCTATATAAGGGAGGATTGTCTTGAGTCATTTTCACACTTTGAGAACTTTTTGAGAACATTCGGACCCCTGAACTTGCTCTGACATTTCGGACCTTTTCTGCCTACCGCCTGTTCTGACAAGCTGACTGCACAGGATTTTCAGAACTTTATCAACCGTCACTCGTTCAGGTAACTGTCAGTTCTCTTACTCTTAATTTTCTTTTTTTTTTTTGAAATGGCACCACAGAAGCACACGACACGACCTAGGTTAGTGATCAGCCGGTCACCGGGAACGGCTGAATCTAGGACTAGGAGTGCCGCCTGCCCTTTTCCGGACCCATCTTTGCCCTTTATACAAAGTCCGACTGTATCTGTGTCTATGCAGAGCAGGATGGCCAGAACGAAAAAGACAGCTAGGATCTCAAATTCAGACGACTCCTCCCACAGGGTGCCGCTTAGTGAAACATCTGACCAGGCGCCAGATGTGGAAGTGAAACAAGGCGGCCTGGATGCCGGCAATTCTTTGGGGGGAGTCATAGTGACCCCTTCCCATTTAACAGTTAACAAATCTGCTCCTTTTCAAAGAGAGGAGGCGGGCCCCTCCGGGAGAGGGGAGGAGTCGTCCTCTTCGGAGGACGATTCCGAGTCAAGCTCTTCTGGCCATGCTTCTTTGGGTACAGAAGAGAAAAACAGCCGCCTGCAAGAGGCGAGACTTTCTCACGCAGTTGAGAAGGGGGACAATTGGGCGGAGCCATCCGCCTCTTACCGAGAGCTAAATACCCCCTACTATTGCACGGTACCTCGGGGCCGGATCACAGCCATGCAAGAGAAAGTGGAGAGCTTTATTGCAAACCACACCATGGGCCCTGACTATCTAGTGTTTGTGCCGGATCCAGAAGACACAGTCGTCTGGCCGGCTGGTTCCAGTTATGATAGCGCCTGCTTTGGCTGCTACGAGGCGGCCATCAAGGCAGGGCTTTGCTTCCCATTACATCCGGCTGTTCAGCGGATTTTGGATGGGTATGAGTTGGGGTTATGGCAGTTAGCCCCAAACTCCTGGGTCAACGTACTCAGCTATGTGGCCGGGTGCGAACTGCACGGGGTGGAGCCGAGCTTCGAGGCTTTCGCCCATATGAACTATCTCAACCGGACCCCTAAGACAGGCGGTACCGGCTGGTATCAATTAACAAGCCACAGGGGCTACCTCATGACGAGAGGTAAAGCAAACAAGTGGAAGGACTGGCGGAGCACCTTCCTCATCATTGAGAGTTCAGACATTGAGCTGAACAAGCGCTTCAATAGGTGGAACAAGAATCCGCCTCTTCTTGCAAGCGGCCGTAGCATGCCGCCTGTTCCCCCAAGGCTAAGAAAGAGATCCTTGATAAAGGACTCTTTAAAGTAGAGTCGAGGGTCGACTCTACTTCAGGGGTACGAGAGCAAGTACCCCTGCACTGCGTCCCGAGCTTCAAGTGGCTCTATGACGAGTACTTTTTGGCCGCCTGTGGTCTCAGCAGTCGGTGCTCAAGAGGTAGTCGGCCTGTCGAATACTCTGTTGTTCCATACATTTGTTGTTTATCTTTTATTAACTTTGCTGTTTGTTTTTGCAGCTGACGCCATGAGCAAAATCACTGCCTCCAAGACTGCGGCGGCCATGTTGCGGGCCTCTATCATGCAACAAGCTTCAACCGACTCCCCCAAGAAGGGGGCACCCTTGGTGAGCTCCGAACCTTTCACCCTCTTTTTGGAGCGTTTATGCATATACTGACTTTTTTCTTCTTTTTTAGACGGGTGCTCCAAGAGCTTCATCTTCCCAACAGCCGGACCCCAAGGCCCGGAAGACGACTGTTGGGAGCTCTCCTGGTTCTGCCAGGAAACAGGTGGCGGCTGAGAAACAGCCGGCCACTTCTTCTAAAACTCCAACTGGGCCGCCTAGAGGTATGAAGTTGTCCTTGTAAATTTTAGACTTGCTCCCTTTTTTACTAAGTCTAATCCGTTTGTTTATGCTTGATGCAGCCGGCCCCCAGGAGCCTAACTTGGTAGAGATGGCCAAGTCTATGATCAGGGCAGTTCCTCCAGCTGAAAGGGAGGCGGTCAGGGGTGTCGGCACCCTTGACCTTGACGGGATTGCAGGGGTCCTTGCTGAGGTATACTTAGCATATTTTTGAGTATTTGAATTTCTGGACGCCTGATTTATTTATTGTTTGGAAACTAACGCCTGTTTCTTTGTACTTAGGCCTTGCTCCGAGTGAACGACCTTCGCAAACCGCTTGATCGGAGAACAAAGAGGTAAAGGCTGCAAAAGCTATGGCCGCCTCTGACTGATAAGGCAATGTTTCAAATTGCCCAAAATGAAGTTCTGACCATTGATATTCTTTATTATCAGGCGCAGGCTACCGCCGCTGTTTGGGCTCAGTTAGAGGCGGCCCAGAAGAAGAATGACGAGCTGGAGGCGACCATCACAAATCTCAAGGCCGAGCTGAAACCTCTTCGCCTAAAAATGTACTCTTACGAAGCCATGGAGAAATCCTTGGCTAGCGTAAAGGAACGCCTGGTGACCCAGGAGAAGAGTCTTACCCAAGAGCTCTCGGAAAAGGCCGAGCAAGAGAAGAAAGAGCTGGTCCGGGAGATGATGGAAGACTCCTCTCAAATTCAGCGCATGACTTGGGGCCGCCTCTTCCCCAGTGCCGACTTTGCCTCTTGGGAAAGAACGTACCGCCAGTGTTCTGATACTTATAATCAAGAGATCCTGGCGGCTGCTGAGGAAGAGGCGTTGGAAGAAGCGTTGGAGGAGGAGGAGCCGGTAGTGGCGCTTGTGCCGCTTGGGGGTAAGGCATCAAAAAAGGATGCAGCTGAAGCCGAGTCCAGCAAGAAGAGTGCTGACCAGGCGGCAGCTGCTAATATTGAAGAACTGCCCCCTTCTTAAGCTTTATGTATTCTTTCCACGGCCTGCGTGCCGTTTGTTTTGTATTTACCCGGCCAGGGGGCCGGGGCTTTGAATATTTTGCTGGTCTTTAATGACCGGCTTATTTTTAATGAATTCCTGTTTTGCCACAAATTTGTCTAAGTATTCCATATTCTAATATCCAATTGTTCACTAGACCGACTGTTTTGCATGGCCGATAGTTAGTCACGCCGCCTATGCCCCTGGACGACTGGTTGTCTGTTTCCATAATAGACGATCAGTCGGCCATTTATCCAATCAGTATTTGAACTATTTTAAAGACTGGATCCTTTTTAGGCAGGCGGTCTTGTCATTTGTAAATTTAACCTAGGAAAGTGGTCTGACCAAGTAAACATGAGTGTTACCTAGTCGCCAAGGAACTGAGTAGTAGAGATAACAAGCGGCGGGTACCGGTTGTTTCCCTTTATTCGCCAATGTTTGTTGGCTTTTAACTCATAATTTGTTAACCTAGCAGGAGTAGTGGTTGAGAGCCCCTGTTTGCTAAAAACAGGCGGACGACTCATACCTTTTAGGCTCCATACTAAGTTGGAGTGACTATAAGTTAACATAGGAGTTACTTAGTCTTCGTCACACTCTAGATTGAGTAGTAGAGGTACCAGGCGGCGGAGGCCGGCTGATCCCCTTGATTCGCCAATGTTTGTTGGCTATTAACTCAATAGGTTACCTAGTAGGAATAGGGGTTTGAGTGCCCCTGTTTTCCAAAAAACAGGCGGTCTACTCAAACCTTTTAGGTTCCATACCAAATTCGAGGGAGTGACTATGAGTTAACATTGGAGTTACTCAGTCGCCATCACTCTTGCTTGAGAAGTAGAGGTACCAGGCGGCGGAGGCCGGCTAGACCTCTTGATTCGCCAATGTTTGTTGGCTATTAACTCAAGAGGTACCCCCTGCATTTATCCCAAGTAATACAGGCGGTCATCTGACTCAGATGTCAACTGCTACCACTGGTTTGGTTAGTGATAGAGTTATCCTTGTCTCAAAAACGGCTACGTGGTTGCCCTTGGGGACAGTCGTATAGGTGCCGTGTAATTAGTTTATAGAGCAATGTTCCACCCAAAAGGGAGCTGCTCTCTGCGACGAATTTCATCCGGAGGGATGCCGCCGGACGCCTTCTATGATGTTGGGACAGGTCGTATTAGTTTTGTAGATTTGATCAGTTGGCTTGGCGCCTGGTCTGATCATTCGGCCTGTGGCCTTGGTAAGTTCTTGGCGAACGTAGGTGCTAAGTAAAAGGAGGGTAGCCGCCTGTTAGGCACAGGGTCGGCCAGGCCCTAATCTATTTAGCTAAGTATTAGGGGGGTGACTATGTGTTTGGAACCAGTCGGCCATCTTCTTATGGAGAGTAGCCAACTATATGTCCAGACGACATGCCCCTATTGTGAGTAAAATACTCAATGGAGAGTAGCCGACTGTAAAGGTACAGACGGCATGCCCCTCTGAAGATAGAGTGAAAAACTCAATGGAGAGTAGCCGACTGTAAAGGTACAGACGGCATGCCCCTCTTAAGTAATAAAAATTAAACATGGAGAGTAGCCGACTATTTGTTAGTAGGCGTGCCCCTCTTAGTACAAAATTGAATAGTAAGTGCACTTTTATTAAGTATCTCTTGACATTCAAAAGAAATATTTCTTAAGATTATCTATATTCCAAGTTCGAGGCAACGGTTGTCCGTCTGGTGTTTCCAGGCGGTAGGTACCGTCCCTGACTTCCTCATAGATTCGGTAGGGTCCTTCCCAGTTGGGAGTTAGTTTGCCAGACTCATTAGCCCTACCAACTGCTTCCATTTTTCTAAGTACAGAGTCCCCTACTTTGAGTGGACGCCTGTGTACTTTTTTGTTGTATGATCTAGTCATTCTCAGGCGATAGATTTCATGGCGCAAGACAGCATTGCCCCTTTTTTCAGGAAGTGAGTCCAATGCAGGCGCATGGCTTCCCAGTTTGCCTCTTCGTCATATAGCATTACTCGAAGAGTCGGCTCGTAGTGTTCTATTGGAAGAACAGCTTCCGCACCGTAAGTTAGGAGGAATGGAGTTTCTTCAGTCGCCCCTTTTTCAGTCGTCCTAATGGCCCAGAGAACATGTGGTAGTTCATCCGCCCATAGGCCGCCTGCTCGTTCAATCTTTTTCTTGAGACCGTCCGAGATGATTTTATTAAAGGCTTCTACCTGGCCGTTTGCTTGTGGACGGCCGACAGATGCAAAGTAGTTTGCAATTCCTTGGTCACCCAACCAGCTTTTGAGAACAGGCGTCTCAAATTGGGGACCATTATCAAAAACCATAGACATGGGAACCCCGAACCGAGTGATGACATTTTTCCAAATGAATGAAATTACATCTTTCGTCTTGATTCCCTTTACAGCCTCCGCCTCTACCCATTTAGTGAAGTAGTCAACGGCAACAAGTATGTACCTCCTTCCGCCTGTAGCAGGCGTATATGGACCCAGAATGTCCATGCCCCACTTAGCAAATGGAAGTGGGCTATGAATGGTAGTGAGGTCAGTAGCCGGACGGTGAAGTAGTTTGCCAAACCTTTGGCACTTGTCACATTTTTTCACCATCTCCATTGCATCTGCTTCCAAAGTAGGCCAAAAGTAGCCCTGCCGCCTTGCCCTTTGAGCAAGCGTCCTACTGCCTATATGAGAAGCACAGTAACCAGAGTGAAGATCGTCTAGTATCTCTCGTCCCTTTTCTGGAGTAACACACTTTAAGAAGGGTTGAAGGTACCCCCTTTTGTGAAGTTCTCCCTTTATCATTTCAAAACAAGTGGCTCGTTTTTTCAGTGCTGCCGCCTGTTGAGGATCATCCGGCAGTGTACCGTTTGTCAGATATGCCCTGATTGAATCCATCCAGGTTGAGCTTCTGTCTAGGATTCCAATAGGGTTTTCCTCGATGCTTCTCTTCTCCATTACTTCCCAAGAAACAGTTCGAGGAGTATCAGAGGAGGCGGATGATGCTAATTTTGACAGTGCATCCGCCTGGTTGTTTTCTGATCTCGGCACTTGGATCAGATGGAAATCTTCAAGGGAGCCGACTGCTTGTCGGACCACCTGTAAGTACTTGATCATGGCCGGATGGGTTGCTTCGTATTCGCCATTGTACTGACTCACTATCAATTGTGAATCGGAACAGGCGTCTATTTTTCTTGGCCCTGCCGCCTTGCACATGCGGATCCCGGCTAGTAAAGCTTCATATTCTGCCTTATTGTTTGAAGCCTGAAAACTGAAGCGTAGAGCATACTCGTACCTGTCGCCCTCTAGCGACTGACATATGACGCCTGCTCCACAACCATTTGAAGTAGAGCTTCCGTCCACATATACCTTCCAGACTTGGTCTGGAACTTGAGAGTCAGGAGGATGAGTCATCTCTACAATAAAGTCAGCAAAGGCTTGCCCCTTCACTGCTTTTCTAGGCTCGAAAGTAACTTCGAGGCTCTGTATTTCTATGGCCCATTTGATCATTCGGCCTGACGACTCCATGATGGTAAGTGGCCGCTTGATAGGTTGGTCTGTATACACGACAACTGCATGTGCCAAAAAGTAGGGCTTCAATTTTTTAACAGCCATGAAGAGTGCAAGACCAAATTTCTCCACTAGGGGATACCTCAACTCGGCATTTTTCAGTACGTGACTGACAAAGTAGACCGGGAGCTGACAGCCGTCTCTTTCAGCAAGGAGAACAGCGCTTAACGCATGATCAGAGACGGCCAGGTACATGTAGAGTACTTCTTTGGGCAAAGGGCTGACCAGCCTCGGCAAGGAATGCAAGTGAACTTTCAATTTCTGGAAGGCGGCCTCAGCATCCGGCCCCCATTCAAACCTTGCCTTTTTCTTAATTGCCTGGAAAAAGTATAGGCATTTGTTGCCTGATCGGCTTAGAAATCTACCCAAGGCCGCCAAACAACCTGTTAACTTCTGAACCTCTCGGACGGTACGAGGCGACTACATGTCAATGACCGCCTGCACCTTCTCAGGGTTCGCCTCTATTCCTCTCTGATTGATAAGGAATCCGAGAAATTTCCCAGACTCAACTCCAAATACACATTTCTTGGGATTGAGCATGACATGGTGCCGCCTGAGTGTGGCGAAAGTTTCTCGGAGGTCCGACAGATGATCTTTCTGAAGTTTAGTCTTGAAAATCATATCATCAATGTATGCCTCGACGTTTCTCCCAATCTGATCAAAGAACACAGTGTTTATCATTCGCTGGAAGGTAGCCGGGGCATTCTTAAGACCAAACGGCATGACCGTGTAACAGAATAACCCCTGATCAGTGACGAAGGCCGTCTTCTCCTGATCTTTCTTCCATAAAGGAATTTGATGGAAACCAGAATAGGCGTCCATAAAGCTCATCAAAGCATGGCCGGCTGTTGAGTCGACCAGGTTATCAATTTTAGGCAGAGGGTAACTGTCTTTGGGGCACGCCTTGTTTAAGTCTGTGTAGTCTACACACATTCGCCAGGTGCCATTCGGCTTTTTAACAAGCACCACATTTGCAACCCAGTCTGGGAAGTAACATTGCCGAATGAACCCTGCATCAAGTAATTTTTTCACTTCGGCGGCTGCCGCCTGACTTCTTTCTTCGCCATGGTTCCGTTTCTTCTGCCGTACCGGCTTCTTTTTTGGATCCACAGCCAGTTTATGTACCGCCAGATCAGGACTAATGCCTGGCATTTCATGGACTTCGAATGCAAAGATGTCCTTGTATTCTTTCAATAATTTGTGAAAGTCGTCACCAAGGTCTCTCAGAGCAGTCGTCCCAACTTTGACTGTTCGGTCAGGACGTGAGTCGTCTAAGATCAGGTCCGAATGTTCACCAGCCGGCTGAGGGCGGAACTCATCCGACCGCTCCTCTGCCAATGATTGCTATTTTCTTTCTTTTCTTGCGGCCCCTGTCTGGGATGCCTTTCTCTTCTTGCCGCCTGCTTCTTGAACAGGCGCACTGTCCTTGACATTGTCAAGGTCTGTTTTTTCACCGCTTGACCCAGTGGCCATAACAGTGGGCTTGATATCCGAGAGATAGCACTCTCGGGCCATCCTCTGATCTCCCCTTAGGGAGCCGACTGTTCCATTATCCCTCTCAAACTTGAGCAACATAAGAGATGGGATTATAACAGCCTTGGAATTATTCAGGGTTGGTCGACCCAGAATCATGTTGTAGGCCGAGAGTTCCTCTACTACCAGGAACCGGACTACCATGTGTCGTCTTTCCCCTTTTTCTCCTGGCGGATGGGTAAATCTACTCGTCCCAGTGGGTGGACGACTCCTCTTCCAAACCCTACTAAAGGGTGGGAGGCCGGATGTATGCAATCAGTCTGATATTTTAGTTTCGACAGACATTTGCTACTGATGAGATCTGAGGAGCTTCCGGTATCTATGAGGATTCGGCCAACTCTCTGGTTGGCCACCTTACATTCAATGACGATAGGGTCGTCATGCGGCCCTCTTACCCCTCCTAGATCTTCTTCAGTGATGACAATCTCAAGAAATGAATATTTGGACGGCCGTTCTTGGTGAACGGAATTTACATCTAACCGCCTGATATTGTCTTTGTTGCCCCTAATAGTGGGGCCGCCTCCTGAGAAGCCGCCTGCAATGGTGTAGACGACTGCATCATCTGTATCGGAGCTGTCGGCCTGTTGATTCTTTTTGGCCGACTGCTTTTTTGAGGAAGTGTTCCCCGTAGATTTCTTGACATAAGTGGCAAGATCACCTTGCTCAGCCAGGCGGTCCAGATACCGCATGAGACTGATGCAGTCATTGGTGTGATGACCAACATCATCATGATAAGCACAGAATTTATCTTGGTTCCGGTTGTTCGCAGAACCCTTCATGGGGACCGGCTTCTCAATTGAGATCCGTCCCTTGATTTCTTTTAGGATAAACTGGTTATCCTTGTTAAACGCATACTTTGGGGAGTATGGTTTGAATTCTTTTTTCTTTTTCTGGGCCGGCTGTTTAGAGGAATCAGCCGCCCAGACCTCTTTTCTTTTCTCATTTTTGTTTGACGACTGTTTCTGTCGTCCCTCTCTTTTGTCGAACCTTTTCCCGTCCGACTGTTTTACCGTGCAAATATCAGTCGCCTGTATATAGGCTTCTGCTTCAATCAAGGCCTCTTGAAGAGTCGCCACCCTCTTTCGAACCAAATCAAATTTGAAGGTAGACCCGTCTTTGAGACCTCTGAAAAAGTCAGTATAGGCTACCTCATCCGGTAACCCTTGAATCTGAATTCTCATCAGGTTAAACCGCCTGATGTAAGAACAAAGCCCCTCCTTCTCGCCCTGCTGAATTGTTCCCAAATCAAGGGTCGTTTTCTTCGCAGGGATGTTCATGGAGAAGTTGGAGGTGAATAAGTAAGCAAGCGTCCTGAAGCTATTTACACAACTAGTCGGCAGGTTGCCGAACCATTGTTGTGCGATTCCTTTGAAAGTCGCTGGGAAACACTTGCACCAAGTGGGATCATCCAACCCTTGAAGGTACATCAGGTTGGTGAATGCCATCAGATGGTCTTCTGGGTTAGTAGTGCCGTCATAGGCGCCTACTAGTACATTTTTCACTTTGGCCAGCTGAGCGGCTTCAGTAATTTCCTTGGAGAAGGCCGACGGCTGTTCACCAAGTCTAAGCAACCATAGCTGCCAGTCCATAGGTTGGACGTTTTTTGCTGCAGGTCCACCAAACGGAGGTGGCTGCAAAAAATACTGTTGTTGCGGCACAAATGGTAAGTTTGGTACCGCCTGGTCGCTATGAAAGCCGGACTGACGGGAGGTGCCACCTGACTGACTCTCATGGTACGACTGAGTATGCCTCATCGAGGCATTTCGCAAACTGTCCTGAAAATTTGAAGTAGAAGCCGACTCTGATAATCGGTCACTCTTCTTCTGCTCTAGCAGGAGCCGAGCATCTGTGAACATTTGCTTTGACCCGTCCGCCTGAATATGACGAACCGGTTTCCTATTTCCCGTAGGATAACGGAGTTTTGTGAAATCAAGAGCAGGTGGCTCCCGCTTCTTGGATTTAGGATGGGGAGTCGCCTCTCGCCCTTGAACTGGCTTCCTCTTCAGTGAAGTGGAAGGTTTCTTGGCCGACTGCTCTTTGACTGAAGCAGGCGGTTTTTTGTTGATCAACTCTTGAATCTCTCCCTTGAAGTCCCTCATGAAGGTCATGAGTTCGTTCCTTGTGATGGGAGCAGACCCATCAGTCGGCTGTTGCCGAGCAAGCGGTGCGCCTGCTGGCTCGCTTCCTGTTTGAAGATGCTCCCGTTCCCTCCTTTCGGTATGACGGGTACGTCGGGCCCTTAGGGTCCCGTCTGGAGCTGTATGAGTTTCAACTTCAAATTCACTTTCGGTATCATGGTTCGACTGAACTTGAGGGTCGTCTAGGGGACGCCTCTCTTCTGGAGTCGGTACAGACTTGGATGCCATCTCTGAAGTACTCTCCCCACAGACGGCGCCAAATGTTTCGGGGTTTTCTGATGTCCTGCGGGAGAGTTACAATTCCGAGACTGGAACCGGACGCCTGTACCTGCAAAATAACGGAGACTCCTGAGAGCTCCGCCTCCAACGGTCAAGTTAGTACCTGATTAAGGAGTAATTGATACGGAAATTAAAGTAATAAGATCTCTCTAGGTGAGAGTGCTTAGTGTTGGTAATCTGCGTCGTTAGCGAGATCAGCCGGTTATTACTGTGTGTAATTAATGTTTTTTTGTTCTGTTTCTGTGTTTCGTAATCCCCCTTAATGAGGATTAAGGGAGGTATTTATAACCTTGGGAAACGTGCCCATCCTAGGTTTAGGTTAACCTAGGGCCGATTGGGCTTCCCTCGGAAGTTGGGCCTGGGTGGCCGGTTTCCCCATTAGGCATGGAGTATGCCACATGTCATGACATAACAGGTCCAAGGTGGACGAATAAGCGCGTGCCACGTGGCAAGCCCTGATAGTTCCAACTGGGGGACACTTGGCAGGATCTGATTGGCCCACGTGGCGCATTCCGATTGGTGGGAGCAAAATCCCTTAATCAGATGTAATCTTCTGCATTTCAAAGAAGATTAAGGTGAACTTTCCTTCTCTGATGTATCAGCATCTAGCTCATTGTGTTCCAAGTAGGACAAAAGTGGGGTATGGAGCCATTTTATCTACTGTTTTTGAAAATGCAGGAGTGGTTTTAAAAGGAAAATATGGGGCTTTGAATGAGAAGCCAGAAAATGTGATCAATGAGGAAACCCTTGCTGGGTTAAGTTTGGAAGTTGTACAAGGAAAAATTCAGAAGATAGAGAAAGGAGAGAAAAAGAAAGAAAAAGTGACAGGGAAGAGGAAGGAAAAGGCTATGTCAGAGCAGCCTGTAAGGAAGAGTAGGAGGATTTCTGCCAGTAGTGTTCCTCAAACTAGCATGGAACAACCACCGGAATTGGATGTCGAGGAGAATATCCTTGAAGGGCAAGTTGCTGAGTTGGCTGACAGAATGGAGAGGGTAGAGAGTCAAATGAAGGACTCTGCTGGAAAACTTCATGTGCTGACACTTGAAAAGTTGGTCCAGGAGCAGGGGAAAGAGTTGAAGGAACTCAAGAGAATGATGCTCAAACAGACCAAGGACCTTCAAGAACAGAAGGAGTTCCAGGAGAAAGAACTTCACAAGGCTCTACAGGAACAAAAGGAGGAGTTCCTGGTGAAGCTCAAGGGGGTTGAAGAAAAGTTGGAGGCCTCTGCAAAGCAAAAAAAGGAGGACTTCAACAAGATTCTGGAGTTCCTTGAAACCTAGCCTACCCCATCTCAAAATCAGCCTAGCTTTTTCTTTTACTGTCTTAGTTATGAACATATTTAATTTTCGTTTTTAAATATTTGAACAATTGATTTTAATTGTAAATTTTTAAAATTGTTCATCTAGATGTTAAATATTTTGGTTTATGGAATGAATAGTTGGAACTCTGCTTATACTAGTGTGTTTTTGTATATTTTGAACACTTGTGCTGAAGAGTAGATCTTACTTGAGGTTGTTTAGCAGCGCTGCCTTTAGTTTCCCACACTCGATGAATAGCTTGTGGGGCTGTTGGTGGATGTTTAATAAACTTGAAAATACAGGACTTTTTGATAATTCCAAAAGGGGGAAAAGAAGAAGAAAACATGGAGGCTGAAGTTGTTCTGGGTTCCAGTTGAGAAAGTATCATAACTTTCTCAGTTTAGTTTACTTTTAGTTTACTTAGCTTACTTTTCGTTTTTGTTTTATTTCTGTTGTGTGTTTATTTTCTGTCAATAAATTTAAAATACAAAAATACGACCTTTTATTTTGTTTTAACTTTCTCAAGAGTTTGATTAAGTCTGTCATCATCAAAAAGGGGGAAATTGTTGATATTTAAAGGTTATGATGATGAGGAACTTGAGTTACAACAAACTCGTCTCATAAAGATCTTTCAAGTGTTTGTGCAGTCTAGGTGAAATTGATCTTAGAGATAGAAGAAGTAACTAAAGCTGAGAAGACTTGAAGGAGTTCTTTATCAAGAAAGTTATTCAATATAAAAGAAGAGTTCCCTAACAGGAACTGAGTTCCCTCACAGGAACGTTCCTTCACAAGAACTTGAAGATTGCTGACTAAAATCTTTGGAGGAACTTAGTAAGCGTGGAGTCCAAGTAAACCTACCAGAACAAGAGTACAGCGCATCAATGTTTTAGTTAAGATTTTATCTTCTAGATTCATTGATAAATATGTTAAGTAGGATATGCATGAAACTTATTAGAAGCGTGACAGTTAGCTTGGCAAATAAATTAAAATCGAAAAAGATAAGAGATAGAAATCGGAAAAAGATTTTCTTTAAATATTTATCTCTTAAAATAAGTTTGTTAAAAAGATATTATGCTTTTTAATTCAATATTTCTATCTTATTTTCTAAAATGATTTTCTTCAAATGATTTAATTAAAAAAAACCGTGTTTTAAGATAAATTAAGTTTTACTTATTTATCTTTATGTAAACCTACTGTTTATACAAGTAATACTTGTATAAATAGTAGAGAATAACATGAGCCTAGGTTTTTGTGAGTTTTATGCGTGAAGAATTTACAGAGCTATAGTCGTGTAAGTTTGCCAAGCTTATCATACTGTCAGATTAGTTTCGGGTTTCATGCATAGCTTGCCTATCATATACTAGGTGTTAATTCTTGTATTTGGTTTTGGGTTTATTAGGGTGAGAGTATTTTTATCATTGCATACAGAGAGAGCTTCTGGTGAGAAGGGGGAAGATTTGTACTTAGGGAGTACGAGAGAGTTTGAGTGTGGGACTCAGACTGGGAAGAACAGTGATTTGTTCTGTAGCAAGTTCAGTTGGAAACTTGTGAGTAGAGGCTGAATTATCATAGGTTGTAACTTGGTGTTTGCCCTATTATAGTGGAAGTATTTGTGTTTGAAATCCCTAAGGTAGGGTCAAGGTTTTACTTCTAGTTGGGCACTAGAAGGTTTCCTCGTAAAATCTGTGTGCATCGCAAGTTCCTATTTTGTTCTATTTTATATTTGCAAAATTATTATTTAGGAACTCAACTATAATTCACCCCCTCTCTTGTAGTGTTCATCTCAATTAACAGAATGAAATGAAAGTCAAACACATTTAAACAAAACTTTTTTATTCTAATAAACTCAAACACATTCAAATAAAGCTTTTTGAATCAAATGAAAGCCAAACACATTCAAACACAGCTTTTTTGAATCGAATAAAGTCAAATGCATTTAAACAAAGCTTTTTGATTTTAATGAAAGTCAAACACATTGAAATAAAGCTTTTAGAATCAAAAGAAATTCATATGCAGTCAAAGAAGCTAGTTGAATCAATTGAAAGTTGTACACATTACAAAATATCTTTGTGAATCTTTTGAAAGTCAAACACATTCGAACAAATCTTTTGAATCGAATGAAAGTCAAAAGCATTCAATCAAAGATTTTTGAATCAAATGAAAGTAAAACACATTCTAACAACTCTTTTTGAATCAAATGTAAGTCAAACACATTCAAACAAAGTCTTTTGAATCGAATGAAAGTTATATGCATTCAAAGAAGCTAATTGAATCAAAGGAAAATAGAACACATTGAAACAGAGCTTTCTGGATAAAATGAAAGTCAAACACATTCAAACAAAGCTTTTTGAATCGAATGAAAGTTAAATGCATTCAAACAAAACTTTTAGAATCAAAAGAAAGCCAAACACATTCAAACAAAGATTTTTGAACCTAATGAAATTCAAACACATTCAAACAAAGCTTTTTAAATCAAATGACGGTTAAACACATTCAAATAATGATTTTTAAATCGATTAAAAGTCAAATGCATACAATGAGGCTAATTGATTAAAATGAGAGTCGAACACATTCAAACAAAGTTTTTTTAATCAACTGAAAGTCTTACACCTCCAAACAAAGCTTTTTGAATCGAAGGAAAGTCAAACACATTCAAACATTGCCTTTTTATTCAAATTAAAGTCAAACACATTCAAAAAAAGATTTTTGAATCAAAGGAAAGTCAAACATATTCAAACAATGCTTTTTTAATCAAATTAATGTCAAACACATTCAAACAAAGCTTTTTGAATTCAATGAAAGTCATATGCATTTATAGAAGCTAATAAAATCAAATCAAAAATGAACACATTAAAAGTAATCTTTTTTAATCAATTGAAATTAATAAACATTCAAAGAAAGGTTTTTGAATCGAATGAAAGTCAAATACATTCAAACAAAGCTTTTTGAATGAAATGAAATTCAAACTCATTCAAACAAAGCTTTTTGAATAAAATGAAATCCATACACATTCAAACATAGCTTTTTGAATCGAATAAAGTCAAATACATTCAATCAAAGAATTTTGGATCAAATGAAAGTCAAACACATTCAAACAAAGGTTTGTAAACCAAAGGAAAGTCAAACACATTCAAACAAAGCTTTTTTAATCAAATTAAAGTCAAACACATTTAAACAAAGCTTTTTGAATCAAATGATAGTCAAACACACTCAAATAATGATTTTTTAATCAAATAAAAGTAAATTACATTCAAACAAAACTTTTTAAGTCAAATGAAATCCAAACACATTCAAACATAGCTTTTTGAATCGAATAAAGTTAAATACATTCAAACAATGCTTTTAAAATCAAATGAAAGTCAAACACATTCAAACAAAGCTTTTTTAATCAAATTCAAGGTAAACAAAATTAAACAAAGCTTTTTGAATTAAATAAAAGTCATATGAATTCAAACAAAGCTTTTTGAATCAAATGAATTTCAAACACATTAAAACAAAGCTATTTTAATCAAATGAAAGTCAAACACATTCAAACACAACTTTTTGAATCGAGTAAAGTCAAATGCATTCAACATAGTTAATTTAATGAAATGAAAGTAAAGCATATTTAAACAAAGATTTTTGATTTTAATGAAAGTCAAACACATTCAAATAAAACTTTTTGAATCAAATGAAAGTCATATGCATTCAAAGAAGCTAGTTAATTAATATGACAGTTGTACAAATTACAAAATATCTTTGTGAATCTATTGAAAGTCAAACACATTTGAACAAATCATTTGAATCGAATGAAAGTCAAAAGCATTCAATCAAAGATTTTTGAATAAATTAAAAGTCAAACACATTCAAACAAAGGTTTGATAATCAAAGGAAAGTCAAACACTATTAAACAACGCTTTTTAATCGAATTAAAGTCAAGAATATTCAAACAAAGCTTTTTGAATCAAATGAAAGTAAAACACATTCAAAAAACTCTTTTTGAATCATATGTAAGTCAAACACATTCAAACAAAGCTTTTTTAATTGAATGAAAGTTATATGCATTCAAAGAAGCTAATTAAATCAAATGAAAACAGAACACATTGAAACAAAGCTTTTTGAATTAAATGAAAGTAAAAGACATTCAAACAAAGCTTTTTGAATCGAATCAAAGTTAAATGCATTCAAACAAAGCTTTTAGAATCAAATGAAAGTCAAACACATTCAAACAAATATTTTTGAACCTAGTGAAATTCAAACACATTCAAACAAAGATTTTTGAATCAAATGAAAGTTAAACACATTCAAATAAAGATTTTTAAATCGATTGAAAGTAAAATTCATACAATGAAGCTAATTTATTAAAATGAAAGTCGAACACATTTAAACTAAGTTTTTAATTCAACTGAAAGTCTAACACATTCAAACAAAGCTTTTTGAATCGAAGGAAAGTCAAACACATTCAAACATTGCTTTTTTTCAAATTAAAGTCAAACACATTCAAACAAAGCTTTTTTAATCAAAGGAAAGTGAAACATATTCAACAAAGCTTTTTTAATCAAAGGAAAGTGTAACATATTCAAACAAAGCTTTTTAATCAAATTAAAGTCAAACTCATTCAAACAAAGCTTTTTGGGTCGAATGAATGTCATATGCATTTAAAGAAGCTAGTTAAATCATATGAGAGTTGTACAAATTACAAAATATCTTTGTGAATCTATTGAAAGTCAAACACATTCGAACAAATCATTTGAATCGAATGAAAGTCAAAAGCATTCAGTCAAAGATTTTTGAATAAATTAAAAGTCAAACACATTCAAACAAAGGTTTGATAATTAAAGGAAAGTCAAACACTATTAAACAAAGCTTTTTAATCGAATCAAAGTCAAGAATATTTAAACAAAGCTTTTTGAATCAAATGAAAGTAAAACACATTCAAAAAACTCTTTTTGAATCATATGTAAGTCAAGCACATTCAAACAAAGCTTTTTTAATTGAATGAAAGTTATATGCATTCAAAGAAGCTAATTAAATCAAATGAAAACAGAACACATTGAAACAAAGCTTTTTGAATTAAATGAAAGTAAAAGACATTCAAACAAAGCTTTTTGAATCGAATCAAAGTTAAATGCATTCAAACAAAGCTTTTAGAATCAAATGAAAGTCAAACACATTCAAACAAATATTTTTGAACCTAATGAAATTCAAACACATTCAAACAAAGATTTTTGAATCAAATGAAAGTTAAACACATTCAAATAAAGATTTTTAAATCGATTGAAAGTAAAATTCATACAATGAAGCTAATTTATTAAAATGAAAGTCGAACACATTTAAACTAAGTTTTTTAATTCAACTGACAGTCTAACACATTCAAACAAAGCTTTTTGAATCGAAGGAAAGTCAATCACATTCAAACATTGCTTTTTTCAAATTAAAGTCAAACACATTCAAACAAAGCTTTTTTAATCAAA
Organism: Chenopodium quinoa; assembly: GCF_001683475.1. Taxonomy (NCBI): domain Eukaryota; kingdom Viridiplantae; phylum Streptophyta; class Magnoliopsida; order Caryophyllales; family Amaranthaceae; genus Chenopodium; species Chenopodium quinoa. Next base: position 140,602 of record NW_018744883.1, read on the forward strand.
GGAAAGTGAAACATATTCAACAAAGCTTTTTTAATCAAAGGAAAGTGAAACATATTCAAACAAAACTTTTTTAATCAAATTAAAGTCAAACTCATTCAAACAAAGCTTTTTGAGTCGAATGAATGTCATATGCATTCAAAGAAGCTAGTAAAATCTTATGAAAGTTGTACAAATTACAAAATATCTTTGTGAATCTATTGAAAGTCAAACACATTCGAACAAATCATTTGAATCGAATGAAAGTCAAAAGCATTCAATCAAAGATTTTTGAATAAATTAAAAGTCAAATACATTCAAACAAAGGTTTGATAATCAAAGGAAAGTCAAACACTATTAAACAAAACTTCTTAATCGAATTAAAGTGAAGAATATTCAAACGAAGCTTTTTGAATCAAATGAAAGTAAAACACATTCAAAAAACTCTTTTTGTATCAAATGTAAGTCAAACACATTCAAACAAAGCTTTTTTAATTGAATGAAAGTTATTTGCATTCAAAGAAGCTAATTGAATCAAATGAAAACAGAACACATTGAAACAAAGCTTTTTGAATCAAATGAAAGTAAAAGACATTCAAACAAAGCTTTTTGAATCGAATCAAAGTTAAATGCATTCAAACAAAGCTTTTTGAATCAAATGAAAGTCAAACACATTCAAACAAATATTTTTGAACCTAGTGAAATTCAAACACATTCAAACAAAGATTTTTGAATCAAATGAAAGTTGAACACATTCAAATAAAGATTTTTAAATCGATTGAAAGTAAAATTCATACAATGAAGCTAATTTATTAAAATGAAAGTCGAACACATTTAAACTAAGTTTTTAATTCAACTGAAAGTCTAACACATTCAAACAAAGCTTTTTGAATCGAAGGAAAGTCAAACACATTCAAACATTGCTTTTTTTCAAATTAAAGTCAAACACATTCAAACAAAGCTTTTTTAATCAAAGGAAAGTGAAACATATTCAACAAAGCTTTTTTAATCAAAGGAAAGTGTAACATATTCAAACAAAGCTTTTTAATCAAATTAAAGTCAAACTCATTCAAACAAAGCTTTTTGGGTCGAATGAATGTCATATGCATTTAAAGAAGCTAGTTAAATCATATGAAAGTTGTACAAATTACAAAATATCTTTGTTAATCTATTGAAAGTCAAACACATTCGAACAAATCATTTGAATCGAATGAAAGTCAAAAGCATTCAGTCAAAGATTTTTGAATAAATTAAAAGTCAAACACATTCAAACAAAGGTTTGATAATTAAAGGAAAGTCAAACACTATTAAACAAAGCTTTTTAATCGAATCAAAGTCAAGAATATTTAAACAAAGCTTTTTGAATCAAATGAAAGTAAAACACATTCAATAAACTCTTTTTGAATCATATGTAAGTCAAGCACATTCAAACAAAGCTTTTTTAATTGAATGAAAGTTATATGCATTCAAAGAAGCTAATTAAATCAAATGAAAACAGAACACATTGAAACAAAGCTTTTTGAATCAAATGAAAGTAAAAAAAATTCAAACAAAGCTTTTTGAATCGAATCAAAGTTAAATGCATTCAAACAAAGCTTTTAGAATCAAATGAAACTCAAACACATTCAAACAAATATTTTTGAACCTAATGAAATTCAAACACATTCAAACAAAGATTTTTGAATCAAATGAAAGTTAAACACATTCAAATAAAGATTTTTAAATCGATTGAAAGTCAAATTCATACAATGAAGCTAATTTATTAAAATGAAAGTCGAATACATTCAAACTAAGTTTTTTAATTCAACTGAAAGTCTAACACATTCAAACAAAGCTTTTTGAATCAAAGGAAAGTCAAACACATTCAAACATTGCTTTTTACAAATTAAAGTCTAACACATTCAAACAAAGCTTTTTTAATCAAAGGAAAGTGAAACATATTCAACAAAGCTTTTTTAATCAAAGGAAAGTGAAACATATTCAAATAAAGCTTTTTTAATCAAATTAAAGTCAACTCATTCAAACAAAGCTTTTTGAGTCGAATGAATGTCATATGAATTCAAAGAAGCTAGTAAAATCATATGAAAGTTGTACAAATTACAAAATATCTTTGTGAATCTATTGAAAGTCAAACACATTCGAACAAATCATTTGAATCGAATGAAAGTCAAAAGCATTCAATCAAAGATTTTTGAATAAATTAAAAGTCAAATACATTCAAACAAAGGTTTGATCATCAAAGGAAAGTCAAACACTATTAAACAAAACTTTTTAATCGAATTAAAGTGAAGAATATTCAAACGAAGCTTTTTGAATCAAATGAAAATAAAACACATTCAAAAAACTCCTTTTGAATCAAATGTAAGTCAAACACATTCAAACAAAGCGTTTTTAATTGAATGAAAGTTATATGCATTCAAAGAAGCTAATTAAATCAAATGAAAACAAAACACATTGAAACAAAGCTTTTTGAATCAAATGAAAGTATAAAACATTCAAACAAAGCTTTTTGAATCGAATCAAAGTTAAATGCATTCAAACAAAGCTTTTAGAATCAAATGAAAGTAAAACACATTCAAACAAATATTTTTGAACCTAATGAAATTCAAACACATTCAAACAAAGATTTTTGAATCAAATGAAAGTTAAACACATTCAAATAAAGATTTTTAAATCGATTGAAAGTCAAATTCATACAATGAAGCTAATTTATTAAAATGAAAGTCGAACACATTCAAACTAAGTTTTTTAATTCAACTGAAAGTCTAACACATTCAAACAAAGCTTTTTGAATCAAAGGAAAGTCAATCACATTCAAACATTGCTTTTTTCAAATTAAAGTCAAACACATTCAAACAAAGCTTTTTTAATCAAAGGAAAGTGAAACATATTCAACAAAGCTTTTTTAATCAAAGGAAAGTGTAACATATTCAAACAAAGCTTTTTAATCAAATTAAAATCAAACTCATTCAAACAAAGCTTTTTGAGTCGAATGAATGTCATATGCATTCAAAGAAGCTAGTAAAATCAAATGAAAGTTGTATAAATTACAAAATATCTTTGTGAATCTATTGAAAGTCAAACACATTCGAACAAATCATTTGAATCGAATGAAAGTCAAAAGCATTCAATCAAAGATTTTTGAATAAATTAAAAGTCAAATACATTCAAACAAAGGATTGATAATCAAAGGAAAGTCAAACACTATTAAACAAAACTTCTTAATCGAATTAAAGTGAAGAATATTCAAACGAAGCTTTTTGAATCAAATGAAAGTAAAACACATTCAAAAAACTCTTTTTGTATCAAATGTAAGTCAAACACATTCAAACAAAGCTTTTTTAATTGAATGAAAGTTATATGCATTCAAAGAAGCTAATTGAATCAAATGAAAACAGAACACATTAAAACATAGCTTTTTGAATCAAATGAAAGTAAAAAACATTCAAACAAAGCTTTTTGAATCGAATCAAAGTAAAATGCATTGAAACAAAGCTTTTTGAATCAAATGAAAGTCAAACACATTCAAACAAATATTTTTGAACCTAGTGAAATTCAAACACATTCAAACAAAGATTTTTGAATCAAATGAAAGTTGAACACATTCAAATAAAGATTTTTAAATCGATTGAAAGTAAAATTCATACAATGAAGCTAATTTATTAAAATGAAAGTCGAACACATTTAAACTAAGTTTTTAATTCAACTGAAAGTCTAACACATTCAAACAAAGCTTTTTGAATCGAAGGAAAGTCAAACACATTCAAACATTGCTTTTTTTCAAATTAAAGTCAAACACATTCAAACAAAGCTTTTTTAATCAAAGGAAAGTGAAACATATTCAACAAAGCTTTTTTAATCAAAGGAAAGTGTAACATATTCAAACAAAGCTTTTTAATCAAATTAAAGTCAAACTCATTCAAACAAAGCTTTTTGGGTCGAATGAATGTCATATGCATTTAAAGAAGCTAGTTAAATCATATGAAAGTTGTACAAATTACAAAATATCTTTGTTAATCTATTGAAAGTCAAACACATTCGAACAAATCATTTGAATCGAATGAAAGTCAAAAGCATTCAGTCAAAGATTTTTGAATAAATTAAAAGTCAAACACATTCAAACAAAGGTTTGATAATTAAAGGAAAGTCAAACACTATTAAACAAAGCTTTTTAATCGAATCAAAGTCAAGAATATTTAAACAAAGCTTTTTGAATCAAATGAAAGTAAAACACATTCAATAAACTCTTTTTGAATCATATGTAAGTCAAGCACATTCAAACAAAGCTTTTTTAATTGAATGAAAGTTATATGCATTCAAAGAAGCTAATTAAATCAAATGAAAACAGAACACATTGAAACAAAGCTTTTTGAATCAAATGAAAGTAAAAAAAATTCAAACAAAGCTTTTTGAATCGAATCAAAGTTAAATGCATTCAAACAAAGCTTTTAGAATCAAATGAAACTCAAACACATTCAAACAAATATTTTTGAACCTAATGAAATTCAAACACATTCTAACAAAGATTTTTGAATCAAATGAAAGTTAAACACATTCAAATAAAGATTTTTAAATCGATTGAAAGTCAAATTCATACAATGAAGCTAATTTATTAAAATGAAAGTCGAACACATTCAAACTAAGTTTTTTAATTCAACTGAAAGTCTAACACATTCAAACAAAGCTTTTTGAATCAAAGGAAAGTCAAACACATTCAAACATTGCTTTTTACAAATTAAAGTCTAACACATTCAAACAAAGCTTTTTTAATCAAAGGAAAGTGAAACATATTCAACAAAGCTTTTTTAATCAAAGGAAAGTGAAACATATTCAAACAAAACTTTTTTAATCAAATTAAAGTCAAACTCATTCAAACAAAGCTTTTTGAGTCGAATGAATGTCATATGCATTCAAAGAAGCTAGTAAAATCTTATGAAAGTTGTACAAATTACAAAATATCTTTGTGAATCTATTGAAAGTCAAACACATTCGAACAAATCATTTGAATCGAATGAAAGTCAAAAGCATTCAATCAAAGATTTTTGAATAAATTAAAAGTCAAATACATTCAAACAAAGGTTTGATAATCAAAGGAAAGTCAAACACTATTAAACAAAACTTCTTAATCGAATTAAAGTGAAGAATATTCAAACGAAGCTTTTTGAATCAAATGAAAGTAAAACACATTCAAAAAACTCTTTTTGTATCAAATGTAAGTCAAACACATTCAAACAAAGCTTTTTTAATTGAATGAAAGTTATTTGCATTCAAAGAAGCTAATTGAATCAAATGAAAACAGAACACATTGAAACAAAGCTTTTTGAATCAAATGAAAGTAAAAGACATTCAAACAAAGCTTTTTGAATCGAATCAAAGTTAAATGCATTCAAACAAAGCTTTTAGAATCAAATGAAAGTCAAACACATTCAAACAAATATTTTTGAACCTAATGAAATTTAAACACATTCAAACAAAGATTTTTGAATCAAATGAAAGTTAAACACATTCAAATAAAGATTTTTAAATCGATTGAAAGTCAAATTCATACAATGAAGTTAATTTATTAAAATGGAAGTCGAACACATTCAAACTAAGTTTTTTAATTCAACTGAAAGTCTAACACATTCAAACAAAGCTTTTTGAATCGAAGGAAAGTCAAACACATTCAAACATTGCTTTTTTTCAAATTAAAGTCAAACACATTCAAACAAAGCTTTTTTAATCAAAGGAAAGTGAAACATATTCAACAAAGCTTTTTTAATCAAAGGAAAGTGAAACATATTCAAATAAAGCTTTTTTAATCAAATTAAAGTCAACTCATTCAAACAAAGCTTTTTGAGTCGAATGAATGTCATATGAATTCAAAGAAGCTAGTAAAATCATATGAAAGTTGTACAAATTACAAAATATCTTTGTGAATCTATTGAAAGTCAAACACATTCGAACAAATCATTTGAATCGAATGAAAGTCAAAAGCATTCAATCAAAGATTTTTGAATAAATTAAAAGTCAAATAAATTCAAACAAAGGTTTGATCATCAAAGGAAAGTCAAACACTATTAAACAAAACTTTTTAATCGAATTAAAGTGAAGAATATTCAAACGAAGCTTTTTGAATCAAATGAAAATAAAACACATTCAAAAAACTCCTTTTGAATCAAATGTAAGTCAAACACATTCAAACAAAGCGTTTTTAATTGAATGAAAGTTATATGCATTCAAAGAAGCTAATTAAATCAAATGAAAACAAAACACATTGAAACAAAGCTTTTTGAATCAAATGAAAGTATAAAACATTCAAACAAAGCTTTTTGAATCGAATCAAAGTTAAATGCATTCAAACAAAGCTTTTAGAATCAAATGAAAGTAAAACACATTCAAACAAATATTTTTGAACCTAATGAAATTCAAACACATTCAAACAAAGATTTTTGAATCAAATGAAAGTTAAACACATTCAAATAAAGATTTTTAAATCGATTAAAAGTCAAATTCATACAATGAAGCTAATTTATTAAAATGAAAGTCGAACACATTCAAACTAAGTTTTTTAATTCAACTGAAAGTCTAACACATTCAAACAAAGCTTTTTGAATCGAAGGAAAGTCAAACACATTCAAACATTGCTTTTTTCAAATTAAAGTCAACATTCAAACAAAGCTTTTTTAATCAAAGGAAAGTGAAACATATTTAACAAAGCTTTTTTAATCAAAGGAAAGTGAAACATATTCAAACAAAACTTTTTTAATCAAATTAAAGTCAAACTCATTCAAACAAAGCTTTCTGAGTCGAATGAATGTCATATGCATTCAAAGAAGCTAGTAAAATCATATGAAAGTTGTACAAATTACAAAATATCTTTGTCAATCTATTGAAAGTCAAACACATTCGAACAAATCATTTGAATTGAATGAAAGTCAAAAGCATTCAATCAAAGATTTTTGAATAAATTAAAGGTCAAATACATTCAAACAAAGGTTTGATAATCAAAGGAAAGTCAAACACTATTAAACAAATCTTTTTAATCGAATTATAGTGAAGAATATTCAAACAAAGCTTTTTGAATCAAATGAAAGTAAAACACATTCAAAAAACTATTTTTGAATCAAATGTAAGTCAAACACATTCAAACAAAGCTTTTTTAATTCAATGAAAGTTATATGCATTCAAAGAAGCTAATTAAATCAAATGAAAACAGAACACATTGAAACAAAGCTTTTTGAATCAAATGAAAGTAAAAGACATTCAAACAAAGCTTTTTGAATCGAATCAAAGTTAAATGCATTGAAACAAAGCTTTTAGAATCAAATGAAAGTCAAACACATTCAAACAAATATTTTTGAACCTAATGAAATTCAAACACATTCAAACAAAGATTTTTGAATCAAATGAAAGTTAAACACATTCAAATAAAGATTTTTAAATCGATTGAAAGTCAAATTCATACAATGAAGCTAATTTATTAAAATGAAAGTCGAACACATTCAAACTAAGTTTTTTAATTCAACTGAAAGTCTAACACATTCAAACAAAGCTTTTTGAATCGAAGGAAAGTCAAACACATTCAAACATTGCTTTTTTTCAAATTAAAGTCAAACACATTCAAACAAAGCGTTTTTAATCAAAGGAAAGTGAAACATATTTAACAAAGCTTTTTTAATCAACGGAAAGTGTAACATATTCAAACAAAGCTTTTTAATCAAATTAAAGTCAAACTCATTCAAACAAAGCTTTTTGGGTCGAATGAATGTCATATGCATTTAAAGAAGCTAGTTAAATCATATGAAAGTTGTACAAATTACAAAATATCTTTCTGAATCTATTGAAAGTCAAACACATTCGAACAAATCATTTGAATCGAATGAAAGTCAAAAGCATTCAATGAATGATTTTTAAATAAATTAAAAGTCAAACACATTCAAACAAAAGTTTGATAATCAAAGGAAAGTCAAACACTATTAAACAAAGCTTTTTAATCGAATCAAAGTCAAGAATATTCAAACCACGCTTTTTGAATCATATAAAAGTAAAACACATTCAAAAAACTCTTTTTGAATCAAATGTAAGTCAAACACATTCAAACAAAGCTTTTTTAATTGAATGAATTTTATATGCATTCAAAGAAGCTAATTGAATCAATTGAAAACAGAACACATTGAAACAAAGCTTTTTGAATCAAATGAAAGTAAAAGACATTCAAACAAAGCTTTTTGAATCGAATCAAAGTTAAATGCATTCAAACAAAGCTTTTAGAATCAAATGTAAGTCAAACACATTCAAACAAATATTTTTGAACCTAATGAAATTCAAACACACTCAAATAAAGATTTTCGAATCAAATGAAAGTTAAACACATTCAAGTAAAGATTTTTAAATCGATTGAAAGTCAAATTCATACAATGAAGCTGATTTATTGAAATGAAAGTCGAACACATTCAAACTAAGTTTTTTAATTCAACTGAAAGTCTAACACATTCAAACAAAGCTTTTTGAATCGAAGGAAAGTCAAACACATTCAAACATTGCTTTTTTTTCAAATTAAAGTCAAACACATTCAAACAAAGTTTTTTTAATCAAAGGAAAGTGAAACTTATTCAAACAAAGCTTTTTTAATCAAATTAAAGTCAAACACATTCAAACAAAGCTATTTTAGTCGTATGAATGTCATATGCATTTAAAGAAGCTAGTAAAATCATATGAAAGTTGTACAAATTACAAAATATCTTTCTGAATCTATTGAAAGTCAAACACATTCGAACAAATCATTTGAATCGAATGAAAGTCAAAAGCATTCAATGAATGATTTGTAAATAAATTAAAAGTCAAACACATTCAAACAAAAGTTTGATAATCAAAGGAAAGTCAAACACTATTAAACAAAGCTTTTTAATCGAATCAAAGTCAAGAATATTCAAACCACGCTTTTTGAATCAAATAAAAGTAAAACACATTCAAAAAACTCTTTTTGAATCAAATGTAAGTCAAACACATTCAAACAAAGCTTTTTTAATTGAATGAAATTTATATGCATTCAAAGAAGCTAATTGAATCAATTGAAAACAGAACACATTGAAACAAAGCTTTTTGAATCAAATGAAAGTAAAAAACATTCAAACAAAGCTTTTTGAATCGAATCAAAGTTAAATGCATTCAAACAAAGCTTTTAGAATCAAATGAAAGTCAAACACATTCAAACAAATATTTTTGAACCTAATGAAAATCAATCACATTCAAACAAAGATTTTTGAATCAAATGAAAGTTAAACACATTCGAATAAAGATTTTTAAGTCGATTGAAAGTCAAATTCATACAATGAAGCTAATTTATTAAAATGAAAGTCGAACACATTCAAACTAAGTTTTTTAATTCAACTGAAAGTCTAACACATTCAAACAAAGGTTTTTGAATCGAAGGAAAGTCAAACACATTCAAACAATCCTTTTTTCAATTTAAAGTCAAACACATTCATACAAAGCTTTTTAATCAAAGGAAAGTGAAACATATTCAAACAAAGCTTTTTTAATCAAATTAAAGTCAAACACATTCAAACAAAGCTATTTTAGTCGAATGAATGTCATATGCATTTAAAGAAGCTAGTTAAATCATATGAAAGTTGTACAAATTACAAAATATCTTTCTGAATCTATTGAAAGTCAAACACATTCGAACAAATCATTTGAATCGAATGAAAGTCAAAAGCATTCAATGAATGATTTGTAAATAAATTAAAAGTTAAACACATTCAAACAAAAGTTTGATAATCAAAGGAAAGTCAAACACTATTAAACAAAGCTTTTTAATCGAATCAAAGTCAAGAATATTCAAACCACGCTTTTTGAATCAAATAAAAGTAAAACACATTCAAAAAACTCTTTTTGAATCAAATGTAAGTCAAACACATTCAAACAAAGCTTTTTTAATTGAATGAAATTTATATGCATTCAAAGAAGCTAATTGAATCAATTGAAAACAGAACACATTGAAACAAAGCTTTTTGAATCAAATGAAAGTAAAAAACATTCAAACAAAGATTTTTGAATCGAATCAAAGTTAAATGCATTCAAACAAAGCTTTTAGAATCAAATGAAAGTCAAACACATTCAAACAAATATTTTTGAACCTAATGAAAATCAAACACATTCAAACAAAGATTTTTGAATCAAATGAAAGTTAAACACATTCGAATAAAGATTTTTAAGTCGATTGAAATTCAAATTCATACAATGAAGCTAATTTATTAAAATGAAAGTCGAACACATTCAAACTAAGTTTTTTAATTCAACTGAAAGTCTAACACATTCAAACAAAGGTTTTTGAATCGAAGGAAAGTCAAACACATTCAAACAATCCTTTTTTCAATTTAAAGTCAAACACATTCATACAAAGCTTTTTAATCAAAGGAAAGTGAAACATATTCAAACAAATCTTTTTTAATCAAATTAAAGTCAAACACATTCAAACAAAGCTTTTTGAGTATAATGAATTTCATATGCATTCAAAGATGTTAATAAAATCAAATGAAAGTTGAACACATTAAAACAAATCTTTTTGAATCAATTGAAAGTAATAAACATTCAAAAAATGGTTTTTGAATCGAATGAAAGTCAAATACATTCAAACAAAGCTTTTTGAATGAAATGAAAATTAAACACTTTCAAACAAACCTTTTTGAATCAAGTGAAAGTCATATGCATTCAAAGAAGCTAGTTAAATCAAATGAAAGTTGTACACATTACAAAATATCTTTTTGAATCAATTGAAAGTCAAACCCATTAAAACAAAGCTTTTAAATTGAATGAAAGTCAAATGCATTCAATCAAAGATTTTTGAATCAACTGAAAATCAAACACATTCAAACAAAGGTTTGTAAATCAAAGAAAAGTCAAACACATTCTAACAAAACTTTTTTAATCTAATTAAAGTCAAACACATTCAAACAAAGCGTTTTGAATCGAATGAAAGTCATATGCATTCAAAGAAGCTAATAAAATCAAATGAAAGCTGAACACATCAAAACAAATATTTTTGAATCAATCGAAAGTAATAAAGATTCAAAAAAAGGTTTTGGAATATAATGAAAGTCAAATACATTCAAACAAAGCTTTTTGAATGAAATGAAATTCAAACACATTCAAACAAAGCTTTTTGAATCAAATAAAATCCCAACACATTCAAACATAGTGTTTTTAATCGAATGATAGTCGAACACATTCAAAAAAGATTTGTGAATCAATTGAAAGTAAAAAACATTCAAACAAAGTTTTTTGAATCTAATGAAAGTCAAACACATTCACATAAAGCTTTTTGAATCAAATTAAAGTTGTACGCATTCAAACAAAGCTTTTTTAATGAAATGAAATTTAAACTCATTCAAACAAAGCTTTTTGAATAAAATGAAATCCAAACACATTCAAACATAGCTTTTTGAATCGAATAAAGTCAAATACATTCAATCAAAGAATTTTAAATCAAATGAAAGTCAAACACATTCAAACAAAGGTTTGTTAAATCAAAGGAAAGTCAAACACATTCAAACAAAGGTTTTTTTAATCAAATTAAATTCAAACACATTTAAACAAAGCTTTTTGAATCAAATGATAGTCAAACACACTCAAATAATTATTTTTGAATCAAACGAAAGTCAATTACATTCAAACAAAACTTTTTAAGTCAAATGAAATCTAAACACATTCAAACATAGCTTTTTGAATCGAATAAAGTCAAATACATTCAAACAAAGCTTTTAAAATCAAAGGAAAGTCAAACACATTCAAACAAAGCTTTTTTTAATCAAATTAAAGGTAAACAATATCAAACAAAGCTTTTTGAATTAAATGAAAGTCATATGAATTCAAACAAAGCTTTTTTAATCAAAGGAAAGTGAAACATATTCGAACAAAGCTTTTTTTAATCAAATAAAAGTCAAACAAATTCAAACAAAGCTTTTTGAGTTGAATGAATGTCATATGCATTCAAAGAAGTTAATAAAATCAAATGAAAGTTGAACACATTAAAACAAATCTTTTTGAATCAATTGAAAGTAATAAACATTCAAAAAAAAGGTTTTTGAATCGAATGAAAGTCAAATACATTCAAACAAAGCTTTTTGAATGAAATGAAATTTAAACACTTTCAAACAAAGCTTTTTGAATCAAATGAAAGTCATATGCATTCAAAGAAGCTAGTTAAATCATATGAAAGTTGTACAAATTACAAAATATCTTTGTGAATCTATTGAAAGTCAAACACATTCGAACAAATCATTTGAATCGAATGAAAAACAAAAGCATTCAATCAAAGATTTTTGAATAAATTGAAAGTCAAAAACATTCAAACAATGGTTTGATAATCAAAGGAAAGTCAAACACTATTAAACAAAGCTTTTTTAATCGAATTAAAGTCAAGAATATTCAAACATAGCTTTTTGAATCAAAAGAAAGTAAAACACATTCAAACAACTCTTTTTGAATCACATGCAAGTCAAACACATTCAAACAAAGCTTTTTTAATTGAATGAAAGTTATATGCATTCAAAGAAGCTAATTGAATCAAATGAAAACAGAACACATTGAAACATAGCTTTTTGAATCAAATGAAAGTAAAAAACATTCAAACAAAGCTTTTTGAATCGAATCAAAGTAAAATGCATTCAAACAAAGCTTTTAGAATCAAATGAAAGTCAAACACATTCAAACAAATATTTTTGAACCTAATGAAATTCAAACACATTCAAACAAAGATTTTTGAATCAAATGAAAGTTAAACACATTCAAATAAAGATTTTTAAATCGATTGAAAGTCAAATTCATACAATGAAGCTAATTTATTAAAATGAAAGTCGAACACAATCAAACTAAGTTTTTTAATTCAACTGAAAGTCTAACACATTCAAACAAAGCTTTTTGAATCGAAGGAAAGTCAAACACATTTAAACATTGCTTTTTTTCAAATTAAAGTCAAACACATTCAAACAAAGCTTTTTTAATCAAAGGAAAGTGAAACATATTCGAACAAAGCTTTTTTTAATCAAATAAAAGTCAAACAAATTCAAACAAAGCTTTTTGAGTTGAATGAATGTCATATGCATTCAAAGAAGTTAATAAAATCAAATGAAAGTTGAACACATTAAAACAAATCTTTTTGAATCAATTGAAAGTAATAAACATTCAAAAAAAGGTTTTTGAATCGACTGAAAGTCAAATACATTCAAACAAAGCTTTTTGAATGAAAAGAAATTCAAACACATTCAAACAAAGCTTTTTGAATCAAATAAAATCCCAACACATTCAAACATAGTTTTTTAATCGAATGATAGTCGAACACATTCAAAAAAGCTTTGTGAATCAATTGAAAGTAAAACACATTCAAACAAAGCTTTTTGAATCTAATGAAAGTCAAACACATTCAAACAAAGGTTTGTAAATCAAAGAAAAGTCAAACACATTTTAACAAAGCTTTTTTAATCAAATTAAAGTCAAACACATTCAAACAAAGCTTTTTGAATCGAATGAAAGTCATATGCATTCAAAGAAACTAATAAAATCAAATGAAAGCTGAACACATTAAAACAAATATTTTTGAATCAATTGAAAGTAATAAAGATTCAAAAAAAGCTTTTTGAATCGAATGAAAGTCAAATACATTCAAACAAAGCTTTTTGAATGAAAAGAAATTCAAACACATTCAAACAAAGCTTTTTGAATCAAATAAAATCCCAACACATTCAAACATAGTTTTTTTAATTGAATGGTAGACGAACACATTCCAAAAAGCTTTGTGAATCAATTGAAAGTAAAACACATTCAAACAAAGCTTTTTGAATCTAATGAAAGTCAAACACATTCACATGAAGCTTTTTGAATCAAATGAAAGTTATACGCATTCAAAAAAAGCTTTTTGAATGAAATGAAATTTAAACTCATTCAAACAAAGCTTTTTGAATAAAATGAAATCCAAATACATTCAAACATAGCTTTTTGAATCGAAAAAAGTAAAATACATTCAATCAAAGAATTTTGAATCAAATGAAAGTCAAACACATTCAAACAAAGGTTTGTTAAAACAAAGGAAAGTTAAACACATTCAAACAAAGCTTTTTTAATCAAATTAAAATCAAACACATTTAAACAAAGCTTTTTGAATCAAATGATAGTCAAACACACTCAAATAATGATTTTTTAATCAAACGAAAGTCAATTACATTCAAACAAAACTTTTTAAGTCAAATGAAATCCAAACACATTTAAACATAGCTTTTTGAATCGAATAAAGTCAAATACATTCAAACAAAGGTTTTAAAATCAAATGAAAGTCAAACACATTCAAACAAAGCTTTTTTTAATCAAATTAAAGGTAAACAATATCAAACAAAGCCTTTTGATTTAAATGAAAGTCATATGAATTCAAACAAAGCTTTTTGAATCAAATGAATTTCAAACACATTAAAACAAAGCTATATTTATCAAATGAAAGTCAAACACATTCAAACACAACTTTTTGAATCGAATAAAGTCAAATGCATTCAACATATTTAATTTAATGAAATGAAAGTAAAACACATTTAAACAAAGATTTTTGATTTTAATGAAAGTCAAACACATTCAAATACAGCTTTTTGAATCAAATGAAAGTCATATGCATTCAAAGAAGCTAGTTAAATCATATGAAAGTTGTACAAATTACAAAATATCTTTGTGAATCTATTGAAAGTCAAACACATTCGAACAAATCATTTGAATCGAATGAAAAACAAAAGCATTCAATCAAAGATTTTTGAATAAATTGAAAGTCAAAAACATTCAAACAATGGTTTGATAATCAAAGGAAAGTCAAACACTATTAAACAAAGCTTTTTTAATCGAATTAAAGTCAAGAATATTCAAACATAGCTTTTTGAATCAAAAGAAAGTAAAACACATTCAAACAACTCTTTTTGAATCACATGCAAGTCAAACACATTCAAACAAAGCTTTTTTAATTGAATGAAAGTTATATGCATTCAAAGAAGCTAATTGAATCAAATGAAAACAGAACACATTGAAACATAGCTTTTTGAATCAAATGAAAGTAAAAAAACATTCAAACAAAGCTTTTTGAATCGAATCAAAGTAAAATGCATTCAAACAAAGCTTTTAGAATCAAATGAAAGTCAAACACATTCAAACAAATATTTTTGAACCTAATAAAATTCAAACACATTCAAACAAAGATTTTTGAATCAAATGAAAGTTAAACACATTCAAATAAAGATTTTTAAATCGATTGAAAGTCAAATTCATACAATGAAGCTAATTTATTAAAATGAAAGTCGAACACAATCAAACTAAGTTTTTTAATTCATCTGAAAGTCTAACACATTCAAACAAAGCTTTTTGAATCGAAGGAAAGTCAAACACATTTAAACATTGCTTTTTTTCAAATTAAAGTCAAACACATTCAAACAAAGCTTTTTTAATCAAAGGAAAGTGAAACATATTCGAACAAAGCTTTTTTTAATCAAATAAAAGTCAAACAAATTCAAACAAAGCTTTTTGAGTTGAATGAATGTCATATGCATTCAAAGAAGTTAATAAAATCAAATGAAAGTTGAACACATTAAAACAAATCTTTTTGAATCAATTGAAAGTAATAAACATTCAAAAAAAGGTTTTTGAATCGACTGAAAGTCAAATACATTCAAACAAAGCTTTTTGAATGAAAAGAAATTCAAACACATTCAAACAAAGCTTTTTGAATCAAATAAAATCCCAACACATTCAAACATAGTTTTTTAATCGAATGATAGTCGAACACATTCAAAAAAGCTTTGTGAATCAATAGAAAGTAAAACACATTCAAACAAAGCTTTTTGAATCTAATGAAAGTCAAACACATTCAAACAAAGGTTTGTAAATCAAAGAAAAGTCAAACACATTTTAACAAAGCTTTTTTAATCAAATTAAAGTCAAACACATTCAAACAAAGCTTTTTGAATCGAATGAAAGTCATATGCATTCAAAGAAACTAATAAAATCAAATGAAAGCTGAACACATTAAAACAAATATTTTTGAATCAATTGAAAGTAATAAAGATTCAAAAAAAGCTTTTTGAATCGAATGAAAGTCAAATACATTCAAACAAAGCTTTTTGAATGAAAAGAAATTCAAACACATTCAAACAAAGCTTTTTGAATCAAATAAAATCCCAACACATTCAAACATAGTTTTTTTAATTGAATGGTAGACGAACACATTCCAAAAAGCTTTGTGAATCAATTGAAAGTAAAACACATTCAAACAAAGCTTTTTGAATCTAATGAAAGTCAAACACATTCACATGAAGCTTTTTGAATCAAATGAAAGTTATACGCATTCAAACAAAGCTTTTTGAATGAAATGAAATTTAAACTCATTCAAACAAAGCTTTTTGAATAAAATGAAATCCAAATACATTCAAACATAGCTTTTTGAATCGAAAAAAGTAAAATACATTCAATCAAAGAATTTTGAATCAAATGAAAGTCAAACACATTCAAACAAAGGTTTGTTAAATCAAAGGAAAGTTAAACACATTCAAACAAAGCTTTTTTAATCAAATTAAAGTCAAACACATTTAAACAAAGCTTTTTGAATCAAATGATAGTCAAACACACTCAAATAATGATTTTTTAATCAAACGAAAGTCAATTACATTCAAACAAAACTTTTTAAGTTAAATGAAATCCAAACACATTTAAACATAGCTTTTTGAATCGAATAAAGTCAAATACATTCAAACAAAGGTTTTAAAATCAAATGAAAGTCAAACACATTCAAACAAAGCTTTTTTTAATCAAATTAAAGGTAAACAATATCAAACAAAGCCTTTTGATTTAAATGAAAGTCATATGAATTCAAACAAAGCTTTTTGAATCAAATGAATTTCAAACACATTAAAACAAAGCTATATTTATCAAATGAAAGTCAAACACATTCAAACACAACTTTTTGAATCGAATAAAGTCAAATGCATTCAACATATTTAATTTAATGAAATGAAAGTAAAACACATTTAAACAAAGATTTTTGATTTTAATGAAAGTCAAACACATTCAAATACAGCTTTTTGAATCAAATGAAAGTCATATGCATTCAAAGAAGCTAGTTAAATCATATGAAAGTTGTACAAATTACAAAATATCTTTGTGAATCTATTGAAAGTCAAACACATTCGAACAAATCATTTGAATCGAATGAAAAACAAAAGCATTCAATCAAAGATTTTTGAATAAATTGAAAGTCAAAAACATTCAAACAATGGTTTGATAATCAAAGGAAAGTCAAACACTATTAAACTAAGCTTTTTTAATCGAATTAAAGTCAAGAATATTCAAACATAGCTTTTTGAATCAAAAGAAAGTAAAACACATTCAAACAACTCTTTTTGAATCACATGCAAGTCAAACACATTCAAACAAAGCTTTTTTAATTGAATGAAAGTTATATGCATTCAAAGAAGCTAATTGAATCAAATGAAAACAGAACACATTGAAACAAAGCTTTTTGAATCAAATGAAAGTAAAAAACATTCAAACAAAGCTTTTTGAATCGAATCAAAGTAAAATGCATTCAAACAAAGCTTTTAGAATCAAATGAAAGTCAAACACATTCAAACAAATATTTTTGAACCTAATGAAATTCAAACACATTCAAACAAAGATTTTTGAATCAAATGAAAGTTAAACACATTCAAATAAAGATTTTTAAATCGATTGAAAGTCAAATTCATACAATGAAGCTAATTTATTAAAATGAAAGTCGAACACAATCAAACTAAGTTTTTTAATTCAATTGAAAGTCTAACACATTCAAACAAAGCTTTTTGAATCGAAGGAAAGTCAAACACATTTAAACATTGCTTTTTTCAAATTAAAGTCAAACACATTCAAACAAAGCTTTTTTAATCAAAGGAAAGTGAAACATATTCGAACAAAGCTTTTTTTAATCAAATAAAAGTCAAACAAATTCAAACAAAGCTTTTTGAGTTGAATGAATGTCATATGCATTCAAAGAAGTTAATAAAATCAAATGAAAGTTGAACACATTAAAACAAATCTTTTTGAATCAATTGAAAGTAATAAACATTCAAAAAAAGGTTTTTGAATCGACTGAAAGTCAAATACATTCAAACAAAGCTTTTTGAATGAAAAGAAATTCAAACACATTCAAACAAAGCTTTTTGAATCAAATAAAATCCCAACACATTCAAACATAGTTTTTTAATCGAATGATAGTCGAACACATTCAAAAAAGCTTTGTGAATCAATTGAAAGTAAAACACATTCAAACAAAGCTTTTTGAATCTAATGAAAGTCAAACACATTCAAACAAAGGTTTGTAAATCAAAGAAAAGTCAAACACATTTTAACAAAGCTTTTATAATCAAATTAAAGTCAAACACATTCAAACAAAGCTTTTTGAATCGAATGAAAGTCATATGCATTCAAAGAAACTAATAAAATCAAATGAAAGCTGAACACATTAAAACAAATATTTTTGAATCAATTGAAAGTAATAAAGATTCAAAAAAAAGCTTTTTGAATCGAATGAAAGTCAAATACATTCAAACAAAGCTTTTTGAATGAAAAGAAATTCAAACACATTCAAACAAAGCTTTTTGAATCAAATAAAATCCCAACACATTCAAACATAGTTTTTTTAATTGAATGGTAGACGAACACATTCCAAAAAGCTTTGTGAATCAATTGAAAGTAAAACACATTCAAACAAAGCTTTTTGAATCTAATGAAAGTCAAACACATTCACATGAAGCTTTTTGAATCAAATGAAAGTTATACGCATTCAAACAAAGCTTTTTGAATGAAATGAAATTTAAACTCATTCAAACAAAGCTTTTTGAATAAAATGAAATCCAAATACATTCAAACATAGCTTTTTGAATCGAAAAAAGTAAAATACATTCAATCAAAGAATTTTGAATCAAATGAAAGTCAAACACATTCAAACAAAGGTTTGTTAAATCAAAGGAAAGTTAAACACATTCAAACAAAGCTTTTTTAATCAAATTAAAGTCAAACACATTTAAACAAAGCTTTTTGAATCAAATGATAGTCAAACACACTCAAATAATGATTTTTTAATCAAACGAAAGTCAATTACATTCAAACAAAACTTTTTAAGTCAAATGAAATCCAAACACATTTAAACATAGCTTTTTGAATCGAATAAAGTCAAATACATTCAAACAAAGGTTTTAAAATCAAATGAAAGTCAAACACATTCAAACAAAGCTTTTTTTAATCAAATTAAAGGTAAACAATATCAAACAAAGCCTTTTGATTTAAATGAAAGTCATATGAATTCAAACAAAGCTTTTTGAATCAAATGAATTTCAAACACATTAAAACAAAGCTATATTTATCAAATGAAAGTCAAACACATTCAAACACAACTTTTTGAATCGAATAAAGTCAAATGCATTCAACATATTTAATTTAATGAAATGAAAGTAAAACACATTTAAACAAAGATTTTTGATTTTAATGAAAGTCAAACACATTCAAATACAGCTTTTTGAATCAAATGAAAGTCATATGCATTCAAAGAAGCTAGTTAAATCATATGAAAGTTGTACAAATTACAAAATATCTTTGTGAATCTATTGAAAGTCAAACACATTCGAACAAATCATTTGAATCGAATGAAAAACAAAAGCATTCAATCAAAGATTTTTGAATAAATTGAAAGTCAAAAACATTCAAACAATGGTTTGATAATCAAAGGAAAGTCAAACACTATTAAACTAAGCTTTTTTAATCGAATTAAAGTCAAGAATATTCAAACATAGCTTTTTGAATCAAAAGAAAGTAAAACACATTCAAACAACTCTTTTTGAATCACATGCAAGTCAAACACATTCAAACAAAGCTTTTTTAATTGAATGAAAGTTATATGCATTCAAAGAAGCTAATTGAATCAAATGAAAACAGAACACATTGAAACAAAGCTTTTTGAATCAAATGAAAGTAAAAAACATTCAAACAAAGCTTTTTGAATCGAATCAAAGTAAAATGCATTCAAACAAAGCTTTTAGAATCAAATGAAAGTCAAACACATTCAAACAAATATTTTTGAACCTAATGAAATTCAAACACATTCAAACAAAGATTTTTGAATCAAATGAAAGTTAAACACATTCAAATAAAGATTTTTAAATCGATTGAAAGTCAAATTCATACAATGAAGCTAATTTATTAAAATGAAAGTCGAACACAATCAAACTAAGTTTTTTAATTCAATTGAAAGTCTAACACATTCAAACAAAACTTTTTGAATCGAAGGAAAGTCAAACACATTTAAACATTGCTTTTTTCAAATTAAAGTCAAACACATTCAAACAAAGCTTTTTTAATCAAAGGAAAGTGAAACATATTCGAACAAAGCTTTTTTTAATCAAATAAAAGTCAAACAAATTCAAACAAAGCTTTTTGAGTTGAATGAATGTCATATGCATTCAAAGAAGTTAATAAAATCAAATGAAAGTTGAACACATTAAAACAAATCTTTTTGAATCAATTGAAAGTAATAAACATTCAAAAAAAGGTTTTTGAATCGACTGAAAGTCAAATACATTCAAACAAAGCTTTTTGAATGAAAAGAAATTCAAACACATTCAAACAAAGCTTTTTGAATCAAATAAAATCCCAACACATTCAAACATAGTTTTTTTAATCGAATGATAGTCGAACACATTCAAAAAAGCTTTGTGAATCAATTGAAAGTAAAACACATTCAAACAAAGCTTTTTGAATCTAATGAAAGTCAAACACATTCAAACAAAGGTTTGTAAATCAAAGAAAAGTCAAACACATTTTAACAAAGCTTTTATAATCAAATTAAAGTCAAACACATTCAAACAAAGCTTTTTGAATCGAATGAAAGTCATATGCATTCAAAGAAACTAATAAAATCAAATGAAAGCTGAACACATTAAAACAAATATTTTTGAATCAATTGAAAGTAATAAAGATTCAAAAAAAAGCTTTTTGAATCGAATGAAAGTCAAATACATTCAAACAAAGCTTTTTGAATGAAAAGAAATTCAAACACATTCAAACAAAGCTTTTTGAATCAAATAAAATCCCAACACATTCAAACATAGTTTTTTTAATTGAATGGTAGACGAACACATTCCAAAAAGCTTTGTGAATCAATTGAAAGTAAAACACATTCAAACAAAGCTTTTTGAATCTAATGAAAGTCAAACACATTCACATGAAGCTTTTTGAATCAAATGAAAGTTATACGCATTCAAACAAAGCTTTTTGAATGAAATGAAATTTAAACTCATTCAAACAAAGCTTTTTGAATAAAATGAAATCCAAATACATTCAAACATAGCTTTTTGAATCGAAAAAAGTAAAATACATTCAATCAAAGAATTTTGAATCAAATGAAAGTCAAACACATTCAAACAAAGGTTTGTTAAATCAAAGGAAAGTTAAACACATTCAAACAAAGCTTTTTTAATCAAATTAAAGTCAAACACATTTAAACAAAGCTTTTTGAATCAAATGATAGTCAAACACACTCAAATAATGATTTTTTAATCAAACGAAAGTCAATTACATTCAAACAAAACTTTTTAAGTTAAATGAAATCCAAACACATTTAAACATAGCTTTTTGAATCGAATAAAGTCAAATACATTCAAACAAAGGTTTTAAAATCAAATGAAAGTCAAACACATTCAAACAAAGCTTTTTTTAATCAAATTAAAGGTAAACAATATCAAACAAAGCCTTTTGATTTAAATGAAAGTCATATGAATTCAAACAAAGCTTTTTGAATCAAATGAATTTCAAACACATTAAAACAAAGCTATATTTATCAAATGAAAGTCAAACACATTCAAACACAACTTTTTGAATCGAATAAAGTCAAATGCATTCAACATATTTAATTTAATGAAATGAAAGTAAAACACATTTAAACAAAGATTTTTGATTTTAATGAAAGTCAAACACATTCAAATACAGCTTTTTGAATCAAATGAAAGTCATATGCATTCAAAGAAGCTAGTTAAATCATATGAAAGTTGTACAAATTACAAAATATCTTTGTGAATCTATTGAAAGTCAAACACATTCGAACAAATCATTTGAATCGAATGAAAAACAAAAGCATTCAATCAAAGATTTTTGAATAAATTGAAAGTCAAAAACATTCAAACAATGGTTTGATAATCAAAGGAAAGTCAAACACTATTAAACTAAGCTTTTTTAATCGAATTAAAGTCAAGAATATTCAAACATAGCTTTTTGAATCAAAAGAAAGTAAAACACATTCAAACAACTCTTTTTGAATCACATGCAAGTCAAACACATTCAAACAAAGCTTTTTTAATTGAATGAAAGTTATATGCATTCAAAGAAGCTAATTGAATCAAATGAAAACAGAACACATTGAAACAAAGCTTTTTGAATCAAATGAAAGTAAAAAACATTCAAACAAAGCTTTTTGAATCGAATCAAAGTAAAATGCATTCAAACAAAGCTTTTAGAATCAAATGAAAGTCAAACACATTCAAACAAATATTTTTGAACCTAATGAAATTCAAACACATTCAAACAAAGATTTTTGAATCAAATGAAAGTTAAACACATTCAAATAAAGATTTTTAAATCGATTGAAAGTCAAATTCATACAATGAAGCTAATTTATTAAAATGAAAGTCGAACACAATCAAACTAAGTTTTTTAATTCAATTGAAAGTCTAACACATTCAAACAAAGCTTTTTGAATCGAAGGAAAGTCAAACACATTTAAACATTGCTTTTTTCAAATTAAAGTCAAACACATTCAAACAAAGCTTTTTTAATCAAAGGAAAGTGAAACATATTCGAACAAAGCTTTTTTTAATCAAATAAAAGTCAAACAAATTCAAACAAAGCTTTTTGAGTTGAATGAATGTCATATGCATTCAAAGAAGTTAATAAAATCAAATGAAAGTTGAACACATTAAAACAAATCTTTTTGAATCAACTGAAAGTAATAAACATTCAAAAAAAGGTTTTTGAATCGACTGAAAGTCAAATACATTCAAACAAAGCTTTTTGAATGAAAAGAAATTCAAACACATTCAAACAAAGCTTTTTGAATCAAATAAAATCCCAACACATTCAAACATAGTTTTTTAATCGAATGATAGTCGAACACATTCAAAAAAGCTTTGTGAATCAATTGAAAGTAAAACACATTCAAACAAAGCTTTTTGAATCTAATGAAAGTCAAACACATTCAAACAAAGGTTTGTAAATCAAAGAAAAGTCAAACACATTTTAACAAAGCTTTTATAATCAAATTAAAGTCAAACACATTCAAACAAAGCTTTTTGAATCGAATGAAAGTCATATGCATTCAAAGAAACTAATAAAATCAAATGAAAGCTGAACACATTAAAACAAATATTTTTGAATCAATTGAAAGTAATAAAGATTCAAAAAAAAGCTTTTTGAATCGAATGAAAGTCAAATACATTCAAACAAAGCTTTTTGAATGAAAAGAAATTCAAACACATTCAAACAAAGCTTTTTGAATCAAATAAAATCCCAACACATTCAAACATAGTTTTTTTAATTGAATGGTAGACGAACACATTCCAAAAAGCTTTGTGAATCAATTGAAAGTAAAACACATTCAAACAAAGCTTTTTGAATCTAATGAAAGTCAAACACATTCACATGAAGCTTTTTGAATCAAATGAAAGTTATACGCATTCAAACAAAGCTTTTTGAATGAAATGAAATTTAAACTCATTCAAACAAAGCTTTTTGAATAAAATGAAATCCAAATACATTCAAACATAGCTTTTTGAATCGAAAAAAGTAAAATACATTCAATCAAAGAATTTTGAATCAAATGAAAGTCAAACACAT
Source organism: Chenopodium quinoa (assembly GCF_001683475.1). Classification (NCBI taxonomy): domain Eukaryota; kingdom Viridiplantae; phylum Streptophyta; class Magnoliopsida; order Caryophyllales; family Amaranthaceae; genus Chenopodium; species Chenopodium quinoa. Next base: position 164,494 of record NW_018744883.1, read on the forward strand.
TCAAACAAAGGTTTGTTAAATCAAAGGAAAGTTAAACACATTCAAACAAAGCTTTTTTAATCAAATTAAAGTCAAACACATTTAAACAAAGCTTTTTGAATCAAATGATAGTCAAACACACTCAAATAATGATTTTTTAATCAAACGAAAGTCAATTACATTCAAACAAAACTTTTTAAGTTAAATGAAATCCAAACACATTTAAACATAGCTTTTTGAATCGAATAAAGTCAAATACATTCAAACAAAGGTTTTAAAATCAAATGAAAGTCAAACACATTCAAACAAAGCTTTTTTTAATCAAATTAAAGGTAAACAATATCAAACAAAGCCTTTTGATTTAAATGAAAGTCATATGAATTCAAACAAAGCTTTTTGAATCAAATGAATTTCAAACACATTAAAACAAAGCTATATTTATCAAATGAAAGTCAAACACATTCAAACACAACTTTTTGAATCGAATAAAGTCAAATGCATTCAACATATTTAATTTAATGAAATGAAAGTAAAACACATTTAAACAAAGATTTTTGATTTTAATGAAAGTCAAACACATTCAAATACAGCTTTTTGAATCAAATGAAAGTCATATGCATTCAAAGAAGCTAGTTAAATCATATGAAAGTTGTACAAATTACAAAATATCTTTGTGAATCTATTGAAAGTCAAACACATTCGAACAAATCATTTGAATCGAATGAAAAACAAAAGCATTCAATCAAAGATTTTTGAATAAATTGAAAGTCAAAAACATTCAAACAATGGTTTGATAATCAAAGGAAAGTCAAACACTATTAAACTAAGCTTTTTTAATCGAATTAAAGTCAAGAATATTCAAACATAGCTTTTTGAATCAAAAGAAAGTAAAACACATTCAAACAACTCTTTTTGAATCACATGCAAGTCAAACACATTCAAACAAAGCTTTTTTAATTGAATGAAAGTTATATGCATTCAAAGAAGCTAATTGAATCAAATGAAAACAGAACACATTGAAACAAAGCTTTTTGAATCAAATGAAAGTAAAAAAACATTCAAACAAAGCTTTTTGAATCGAATCAAAGTAAAATGCATTCAAACAAAGCTTTTAGAATCAAATGAAAGTCAAACACATTCAAACAAATATTTTTGAACCTAATGAAATTCAAACACATTCAAACAAAGATTTTTGAATCAAATGAAAGTTAAACACATTCAAATAAAGATTTTTAAATCGATTGAAAGTCAAATTCATACAATGAAGCTAATTTATTAAAATGAAAGTCGAACACAATCAAACTAAGTTTTTTAATTCATCTGAAAGTCTAACACATTCAAACAAAGCTTTTTGAATCGAAGGAAAGTCAAACACATTTAAACATTGCTTTTTTCAAATTAAAGTCAAACACATTCAAACAAAGCTTTTTTAATCAAAGGAAAGTGAAACATATTCGAACAAAGCTTTTTTAATCAAATAAAAGTCAAACAAATTCAAACAAAGCTTTTTGAGTTGAATGAATGTCATATGCATTCAAAGAAGTTAATAAAATCAAATGAAAGTTGAACACATTAAAACAAATCTTTTTGAATCAATTGAAAGTAATAAACATTCAAAAAAAGGTTTTTGAATCGACTGAAAGTCAAATACATTCAAACAAAGCTTTTTGAATGAAAAGAAATTCAAACACATTCAAACAAAGCTTTTTGAATCAAATAAAATCCCAACACATTCAAACATAGTTTTTTAATCGAATGATAGTCGAACACATTCAAAAAAGCTTTGTGAATCAATAGAAAGTAAAACACATTCAAACAAAGCTTTTTGAATCTAATGAAAGTCAAACACATTCAAACAAAGGTTTGTAAATCAAAGAAAAGTCAAACACATTTTAACAAAGCTTTTTTAATCAAATTAAAGTCAAACACATTCAAACAAAGCTTTTTGAATCGAATGAAAGTCATATGCATTCAAAGAAACTAATAAAATCAAATGAAAGCTGAACACATTAAAACAAATATTTTTGAATCAATTGAAAGTAATAAAGATTCAAAAAAAAGCTTTTTGAATCGAATGAAAGTCAAATACATTCAAACAAAGCTTTTTGAATGAAAAGAAATTCAAACACATTCAAACAAAGCTTTTTGAATCAAATAAAATCCCAACACATTCAAACATAGTTTTTTTAATTGAATGGTAGACGAACACATTCCAAAAAGCTTTGTGAATCAATTGAAAGTAAAACACATTCAAACAAAGCTTTTTGAATCTAATGAAAGTCAAACACATTCACATGAAGCTTTTTGAATCAAATGAAAGTTATACGCATTCAAACAAAGCTTTTTGAATGAAATGAAATTTAAACTCATTCAAACAAAGCTTTTTGAATAAAATGAAATCCAAATACATTCAAACATAGCTTTTTGAATCGAAAAAAGTAAAATACATTCAATCAAAGAATTTTGAATCAAATGAAAGTCAAACACATTCAAACAAAGGTTTGTTAAATCAAAGGAAAGTTAAACACATTCAAACAAAGCTTTTTTAATCAAATTAAAGTCAAACACATTTAAACAAAGCTTTTTGAATCAAATGATAGTCAAACACACTCAAATAATGATTTTTTAATCAAACGAAAGTCAATTACATTCAAACAAAACTTTTTAAGTCAAATGAAATCCAAACACATTTAAACATAGCTTTTTGAATCGAATAAAGTCAAATACATTCAAACAAAGGTTTTAAAATCAAATGAAAGTCAAACACATTCAAACAAAGCTTTTTTTAATCAAATTAAAGGTAAACAATATCAAACAAAGCCTTTTGATTTAAATGAAAGTCATATGAATTCAAACAAAGCTTTTTGAATCAAATGAATTTCAAACACATTAAAACAAAGCTATATTTATCAAATGAAAGTCAAACACATTCAAACACAACTTTTTGAATCGAATAAAGTCAAATGCATTCAACATATTTAATTTAATGAAATGAAAGTAAAACACATTTAAACAAAGATTTTTGATTTTAATGAAAGTCAAACACATTCAAATACAGCTTTTTGAATCAAATGAAAGTCATATGCATTCAAAGAAGCTAGTTAAATCATATGAAAGTTGTACAAATTACAAAATATCTTTGTGAATCTATTGAAAGTCAAACACATTCGAACAAATCATTTGAATCGAATGAAAAACAAAAGCATTCAATCAAAGATTTTTGAATAAATTGAAAGTCAAAAACATTCAAACAATGGTTTGATAATCAAAGGAAAGTCAAACACTATTAAACTAAGCTTTTTTAATCGAATTAAAGTCAAGAATATTCAAACATAGCTTTTTGAATCAAAAGAAAGTAAAACACATTCAAACAACTCTTTTTGAATCACATGCAAGTCAAACACATTCAAACAAAGCTTTTTTAATTGAATGAAAGTTATATGCATTCAAAGAAGCTAATTGAATCAAATGAAAACAGAACACATTGAAACAAAGCTTTTTGAATCAAATGAAAGTAAAAAACATTCAAACAAAGCTTTTTGAATCGAATCAAAGTAAAATGCATTCAAACAAAGCTTTTAGAATCAAATGAAAGTCAAACACATTCAAACAAATATTTTTGAACCTAATGAAATTCAAACACATTCAAACAAAGATTTTTGAATCAAATGAAAGTTAAACACATTCAAATAAAGATTTTTAAATCGATTGAAAGTCAAATTCATACAATGAAGCTAATTTATTAAAATGAAAGTCGAACACAATCAAACTAAGTTTTTTAATTCAATTGAAAGTCTAACACATTCAAACAAAGCTTTTTGAATCGAAGGAAAGTCAAACACATTTAAACATTGCTTTTTTTCAAATTAAAGTCAAACACATTCAAACAAAGCTTTTTTAATCAAAGGAAAGTGAAACATATTCGAACAAAGCTTTTTTTAATCAAATAAAAGTCAAACAAATTCAAACAAAGCTTTTTGAGTTGAATGAATGTCATATGCATTCAAAGAAGTTAATAAAATCAAATGAAAGTTGAACACATTAAAACAAATCTTTTTGAATCAATTGAAAGTAATAAACATTCAAAAAAAGGTTTTTGAATCGACTGAAAGTCAAATACATTCAAACAAAGCTTTTTGAATGAAAAGAAATTCAAACACATTCAAACAAAGCTTTTTGAATCAAATAAAATCCCAACACATTCAAACATAGTTTTTTAATCGAATGATAGTCGAACACATTCAAAAAAGCTTTGTGAATCAATTGAAAGTAAAACACATTCAAACAAAGCTTTTTGAATCTAATGAAAGTCAAACACATTCAAACAAAGGTTTGTAAATCAAAGAAAAGTCAAACACATTTTAACAAAGCTTTTATAATCAAATTAAAGTCAAACACATTCAAACAAAGCTTTTTGAATCGAATGAAAGTCATATGCATTCAAAGAAACTAATAAAATCAAATGAAAGCTGAACACATTAAAACAAATATTTTTGAATCAATTGAAAGTAATAAAGATTCAAAAAAAAGCTTTTTGAATCGAATGAAAGTCAAATACATTCAAACAAAGCTTTTTGAATGAAAAGAAATTCAAACACATTCAAACAAAGCTTTTTGAATCAAATAAAATCCCAACACATTCAAACATAGTTTTTTTAATTGAATGGTAGACGAACACATTCCAAAAAGCTTTGTGAATCAATTGAAAGTAAAACACATTCAAACAAAGCTTTTTGAATCTAATGAAAGTCAAACACATTCACATGAAGCTTTTTGAATCAAATGAAAGTTATACGCATTCAAACAAAGCTTTTTGAATGAAATGAAATTTAAACTCATTCAAACAAAGCTTTTTGAATAAAATGAAATCCAAATACATTCAAACATAGCTTTTTGAATCGAAAAAAGTAAAATACATTCAATCAAAGAATTTTGAATCAAATGAAAGTCAAACACATTCAAACAAAGGTTTGTTAAATCAAAGGAAAGTTAAACACATTCAAACAAAGCTTTTTTAATCAAATTAAAGTCAAACACATTTAAACAAAGCTTTTTGAATCAAATGATAGTCAAACACACTCAAATAATGATTTTTTAATCAAACGAAAGTCAATTACATTCAAACAAAACTTTTTAAGTCAAATGAAATCCAAACACATTTAAACATAGCTTTTTGAATCGAATAAAGTCAAATACATTCAAACAAAGGTTTTAAAATCAAATGAAAGTCAAACACATTCAAACAAAGCTTTTTTTAATCAAATTAAAGGTAAACAATATCAAACAAAGCCTTTTGATTTAAATGAAAGTCATATGAATTCAAACAAAGCTTTTTGAATCAAATGAATTTCAAACACATTAAAACAAAGCTATATTTATCAAATGAAAGTCAAACACATTCAAACACAACTTTTTGAATCGAATAAAGTCAAATGCATTCAACATATTTAATTTAATGAAATGAAAGTAAAACACATTTAAACAAAGATTTTTGATTTTAATGAAAGTCAAACACATTCAAATACAGCTTTTTGAATCAAATGAAAGTCATATGCATTCAAAGAAGCTAGTTAAATCATATGAAAGTTGTACAAATTACAAAATATCTTTGTGAATCTATTGAAAGTCAAACACATTCGAACAAATCATTTGAATCGAATGAAAAACAAAAGCATTCAATCAAAGATTTTTGAATAAATTGAAAGTCAAAAACATTCAAACAATGGTTTGATAATCAAAGGAAAGTCAAACACTATTAAACTAAGCTTTTTTAATCGAATTAAAGTCAAGAATATTCAAACATAGCTTTTTGAATCAAAAGAAAGTAAAACACATTCAAACAACTCTTTTTGAATCACATGCAAGTCAAACACATTCAAACAAAGCTTTTTTAATTGAATGAAAGTTATATGCATTCAAAGAAGCTAATTGAATCAAATGAAAACAGAACACATTGAAACAAAGCTTTTTGAATCAAATGAAAGTAAAAAACATTCAAACAAAGCTTTTTGAATCGAATCAAAGTAAAATGCATTCAAACAAAGCTTTTAGAATCAAATGAAAGTCAAACACATTCAAACAAATATTTTTGAACCTAATGAAATTCAAAACACATTCAAACAAAGATTTTTGAATCAAATGAAAGTTAAACACATTCAAATAAAGATTTTTAAATCGATTGAAAGTCAAATTCATACAATGAAGCTAATTTATTAAAATGAAAGTCGAACACAATCAAACTAAGTTTTTTAATTCAATTGAAAGTCTAACACATTCAAACAAACTTTTTGAATCGAAGGAAAGTCAAACACATTTAAACATTGCTTTTTTCAAATTAAAGTCAAACACATTCAAACAAAGCTTTTTTAATCAAAGGAAAGTGAAACATATTCGAACAAAGCTTTTTTTAATCAAATAAAAGTCAAACAAATTCAAACAAAGCTTTTTGAGTTGAATGAATGTCATATGCATTCAAAGAAGTTAATAAAATCAAATGAAAGTTGAACACATTAAAACAAATCTTTTTGAATCAATTGAAAGTAATAAACATTCAAAAAAAGGTTTTTGAATCGACTGAAAGTCAAATACATTCAAACAAAGCTTTTTGAATGAAAAGAAATTCAAACACATTCAAACAAAGCTTTTTGAATCAAATAAAATCCCAACACATTCAAACATAGTTTTTTAATCGAATGATAGTCGAACACATTCAAAAAAGCTTTGTGAATCAATTGAAAGTAAAACACATTCAAACAAAGCTTTTTGAATCTAATGAAAGTCAAACACATTCAAACAAAGGTTTGTAAATCAAAGAAAAGTCAAACACATTTTAACAAAGCTTTTATAATCAAATTAAAGTCAAACACATTCAAACAAAGCTTTTTGAATCGAATGAAAGTCATATGCATTCAAAGAAACTAATAAAATCAAATGAAAGCTGAACACATTAAAACAAATATTTTTGAATCAATTGAAAGTAATAAAGATTCAAAAAAAAGCTTTTTGAATCGAATGAAAGTCAAATACATTCAAACAAAGCTTTTTGAATGAAAAGAAATTCAAACACATTCAAACAAAGCTTTTTGAATCAAATAAAATCCCAACACATTCAAACATAGTTTTTTTAATTGAATGGTAGACGAACACATTCCAAAAAGCTTTGTGAATCAATTGAAAGTAAAACACATTCAAACAAAGCTTTTTGAATCTAATGAAAGTCAAACACATTCACATGAAGCTTTTTGAATCAAATGAAAGTTATACGCATTCAAACAAAGCTTTTTGAATGAAATGAAATTTAAACTCATTCAAACAAAGCTTTTTGAATAAAATGAAATCCAAATACATTCAAACATAGCTTTTTGAATCGAAAAAAGTAAAATACATTCAATCAAAGAATTTTGAATCAAATGAAAGTCAAACACATTCAAACAAAGGTTTGTTAAATCAAAGGAAAGTTAAACACATTCAAACAAAGCTTTTTTAATCAAATTAAAGTCAAACACATTTAAACAAAGCTTTTTGAATCAAATGATAGTCAAACACACTCAAATAATGATTTTTTAATCAAACGAAAGTCAATTACATTCAAACAAAACTTTTTAAGTTAAATGAAATCCAAACACATTTAAACATAGCTTTTTGAATCGAATAAAGTCAAATACATTCAAACAAAGGTTTTAAAATCAAATGAAAGTCAAACACATTCAAACAAAGCTTTTTTTAATCAAATTAAAGGTAAACAATATCAAACAAAGCCTTTTGATTTAAATGAAAGTCATATGAATTCAAACAAAGCTTTTTGAATCAAATGAATTTCAAACACATTAAAACAAAGCTATATTTATCAAATGAAAGTCAAACACATTCAAACACAACTTTTTGAATCGAATAAAGTCAAATGCATTCAACATATTTAATTTAATGAAATGAAAGTAAAACACATTTAAACAAAGATTTTTGATTTTAATGAAAGTCAAACACATTCAAATACAGCTTTTTGAATCAAATGAAAGTCATATGCATTCAAAGAAGCTAGTTAAATCATATGAAAGTTGTACAAATTACAAAATATCTTTGTGAATCTATTGAAAGTCAAACACATTCGAACAAATCATTTGAATCGAATGAAAAACAAAAGCATTCAATCAAAGATTTTTGAATAAATTGAAAGTCAAAAACATTCAAACAATGGTTTGATAATCAAAGGAAAGTCAAACACTATTAAACTAAGCTTTTTTAATCGAATTAAAGTCAAGAATATTCAAACATAGCTTTTTGAATCAAAAGAAAGTAAAACACATTCAAACAACTCTTTTTGAATCACATGCAAGTCAAACACATTCAAACAAAGCTTTTTTAATTGAATGAAAGTTATATGCATTCAAAGAAGCTAATTGAATCAAATGAAAACAGAACACATTGAAACAAAGCTTTTTGAATCAAATGAAAGTAAAAAACATTCAAACAAAGCTTTTTGAATCGAATCAAAGTAAAATGCATTCAAACAAAGCTTTTAGAATCAAATGAAAGTCAAACACATTCAAACAAATATTTTTGAACCTAATGAAATTCAAACACATTCAAACAAAGATTTTTGAATCAAATGAAAGTTAAACACATTCAAATAAAGATTTTTAAATCGATTGAAAGTCAAATTCATACAATGAAGCTAATTTATTAAAATGAAAGTCGAACACAATCAAACTAAGTTTTTTAATTCAATTGAAAGTCTAACACATTCAAACAAAGCTTTTTGAATCGAAGGAAAGTCAAACACATTTAAACATTGCTTTTTTCAAATTAAAGTCAAACACATTCAAACAAAGCTTTTTTAATCAAAGGAAAGTGAAACATATTCGAACAAAGCTTTTTTTAATCAAATAAAAGTCAAACAAATTCAAACAAAGCTTTTTGAGTTGAATGAATGTCATATGCATTCAAAGAAGTTAATAAAATCAAATGAAAGTTGAACACATTAAAACAAATCTTTTTGAATCAACTGAAAGTAATAAACATTCAAAAAAAAGGTTTTTGAATCGACTGAAAGTCAAATACATTCAAACAAAGCTTTTTGAATGAAAAGAAATTCAAACACATTCAAACAAAGCTTTTTGAATCAAATAAAATCCCAACACATTCAAACATAGTTTTTTAATCGAATGATAGTCGAACACATTCAAAAAAGCTTTGTGAATCAATTGAAAGTAAAACACATTCAAACAAAGCTTTTTGAATCTAATGAAAGTCAAACACATTCAAACAAAGGTTTGTAAATCAAAGAAAAGTCAAACACATTTTAACAAAGCTTTTTATAATCAAATTAAAGTCAAACACATTCAAACAAAGCTTTTTGAATCGAATGAAAGTCATATGCATTCAAAGAAACTAATAAAATCAAATGAAAGCTGAACACATTAAAACAAATATTTTTGAATCAATTGAAAGTAATAAAGATTCAAAAAAAAGCTTTTTGAATCGAATGAAAGTCAAATACATTCAAACAAAGCTTTTTGAATGAAAAGAAATTCAAACACATTCAAACAAAGCTTTTTGAATCAAATAAAATCCCAACACATTCAAACATAGTTTTTTTAATTGAATGGTAGACGAACACATTCCAAAAAGCTTTGTGAATCAATTGAAAGTAAAACACATTCAAACAAAGCTTTTTGAATCTAATGAAAGTCAAACACATTCACATGAAGCTTTTTGAATCAAATGAAAGTTATACGCATTCAAACAAAGCTTTTTGAATGAAATGAAATTTAAACTCATTCAAACAAAGCTTTTTGAATAAAATGAAATCCAAATACATTCAAACATAGCTTTTTGAATCGAAAAAAGTAAAATACATTCAATCAAAGAATTTTGAATCAAATGAAAGTCAAACACATTCAAACAAAGGTTTGTTAAATCAAAGGAAAGTTAAACACATTCAAACAAAGCTTTTTTAATCAAATTAAAGTCAAACACATTTAAACAAAGCTTTTTGAATCAAATGATAGTCAAACACACTCAAATAATGATTTTTTAATCAAACGAAAGTCAATTACATTCAAACAAAACTTTTTAAGTTAAATGAAATCCAAACACATTTAAACATAGCTTTTTGAATCGAATAAAGTCAAATACATTCAAACAAAGGTTTTAAAATCAAATGAAAGTCAAACACATTCAAACAAAGCTTTTTTTAATCAAATTAAAGGTAAACAATATCAAACAAAGCCTTTTGATTTAAATGAAAGTCATATGAATTCAAACAAAGCTTTTTGAATCAAATGAATTTCAAACACATTAAAACAAAGCTATATTTATCAAATGAAAGTCAAACACATTCAAACACAACTTTTTGAATCGAATAAAGTCAAATGCATTCAACATATTTAATTTAATGAAATGAAAGTAAAACACATTTAAACAAAGATTTTTGATTTTAATGAAAGTCAAACACATTCAAATACAGCTTTTTGAATCAAATGAAAGTCATATGCATTCAAAGAAGCTAGTTAAATCATATGAAAGTTGTACAAATTACAAAATATCTTTGTGAATCTATTGAAAGTCAAACACATTCGAACAAATCATTTGAATCGAATGAAAAACAAAAGCATTCAATCAAAGATTTTTGAATAAATTGAAAGTCAAAAACATTCAAACAATGGTTTGATAATCAAAGGAAAGTCAAACACTATTAAACTAAGCTTTTTTAATCGAATTAAAGTCAAGAATATTCAAACATAGCTTTTTGAATCAAAAGAAAGTAAAACACATTCAAACAACTCTTTTTGAATCACATGCAAGTCAAACACATTCAAACAAAGCTTTTTTAATTGAATGAAAGTTATATGCATTCAAAGAAGCTAATTGAATCAAATGAAAACAGAACACATTGAAACAAAGCTTATTGAATCAAATGAAAGTAAAAAACATTCAAACAAAGCTTTTTGAATCGAATCAAAGTAAAATGCATTCAAACAAAGCTTTTAGAATCAAATGAAAGTCAAACACATTCAAACAAATATTTTTGAACCTAATGAAATTCAAACACATTCAAACAAAGATTTTTGAATCAAATGAAAGTTAAACACATTCAAATAAAGATTTTTAAATCGATTGAAAGTCAAATTCATACAATGAAGCTAATTTATTAAAATGAAAGTCGAACACAATCAAACTAAGTTTTTTAATTCAACTGAAAGTCTAACACATTCAAACAAAGCTTTTTGAATCGAAGGAAAGTCAAACACATTTAAACATTGCTTTTTTTCAAATTAAAGTCAAACACATTCAAACAAAGCTTTTTTAATCAAAGGAAAGTGAAACATATTCGAACAAAGCTTTTTTTAATCAAATAAAAGTCAAACAAATTCAAACAAAGCTTTTTGAGTTGAATGAATGTCATATGCATTCAAAGAAGTTAATAAAATCAAATGAAAGTTGAACACATTAAAACAAATCTTTTTGAATCAATTGAAAGTAATAAACATTCAAAAAAAGGTTTTTGAATCGACTGAAAGTCAAATACATTCAAACAAAGCTTTTTGAATGAAAAGAAATTCAAACACATTCAAACAAAGCTTTTTGAATCAAATAAAATCCCAACACATTCAAACATAGTTTTTTAATCGAATGATAGTCGAACACATTCAAAAAAGCTTTGTGAATCAATTGAAAGTAAAACACATTCAAACAAAGCTTTTTGAATCTAATGAAAGTCAAACACATTCAAACAAAGGTTTGTAAATCAAAGAAAAGTCAAACACATTTTAACAAAGCTTTTTTAATCAAATTAAAGTCAAACACATTCAAACAAAGCTTTTTGAATCGAATGAAAGTCATATGCATTCAAAGAAACTAATAAAATCAAATGAAAGCTGAACACATTAAAACAAATATTTTTGAATCAATTGAAAGTAATAAAGATTCAAAAAAAAGCTTTTTGAATCGAATGAAAGTCAAATACATTCAAACAAAGCTTTTTGAATGAAAAGAAATTCAAACACATTCAAACAAAGCTTTTTGAATCAAATAAAATCCCAACACATTCAAACATAGTTTTTTTAATTGAATGGTAGACGAACACATTCCAAAAAGCTTTGTGAATCAATTGAAAGTAAAACACATTCAAACAAAGCTTTTTGAATCTAATGAAAGTCAAACACATTCACATGAAGCTTTTTGAATCAAATGAAAGTTATACGCATTCAAACAAAGCTTTTTGAATGAAATGAAATTTAAACTCATTCAAACAAAGCTTTTTGAATAAAATGAAATCCAAATACATTCAAACATAGCTTTTTGAATCGAAAAAAGTAAAATACATTCAATCAAAGAATTTTGAATCAAATGAAAGTCAAACACATTCAAACAAAGGTTTGTTAAATCAAAGGAAAGTTAAACACATTCAAACAAAGCTTTTTTAATCAAATTAAAGTCAAACACATTTAAACAAAGCTTTTTGAATCAAATGATAGTCAAACACACTCAAATAATGATTTTTTAATCAAACGAAAGTCAATTACATTCAAACAAAACTTTTTAAGTCAAATGAAATCCAAACACATTTAAACATAGCTTTTTGAATCGAATAAAGTCAAATACATTCAAACAAAGGTTTTAAAATCAAATGAAAGTCAAACACATTCAAACAAAGCTTTTTTTAATCAAATTAAAGGTAAACAATATCAAACAAAGCCTTTTGATTTAAATGAAAGTCATATGAATTCAAACAAAGCTTTTTGAATCAAATGAATTTCAAACACATTAAAACAAAGCTATATTTATCAAATGAAAGTCAAACACATTCAAACACAACTTTTTGAATCGAATAAAGTCAAATGCATTCAACATATTTAATTTAATGAAATGAAAGTAAAACACATTTAAACAAAGATTTTTGATTTTAATGAAAGTCAAACACATTCAAATACAGCTTTTTGAATCAAATGAAAGTCATATGCATTCAAAGAAGCTAGTTAAATCATATGAAAGTTGTACAAATTACAAAATATCTTTGTGAATCTATTGAAAGTCAAACACATTCGAACAAATCATTTGAATCGAATGAAAAACAAAAGCATTCAATCAAAGATTTTTGAATAAATTGAAAGTCAAAAACATTCAAACAATGGTTTGATAATCAAAGGAAACTCAAACACTATTAAACAAAGCTTTTTTAATCGAATTAAAGTCAAGAATATTCAAACATAGCTTTTTGAATCAAAAGAAAGTAAAACACATTCAAACAACTCTTTTTGAATCACATGCAAGTCAAACACATTCAAACAAAGCTTTTTTAATTGAATGAAAGTTATATGCATTCAAAGAAGCTAATTGAATCAAATGAAAACAGAACACATTGAAACATAGCTTTTTGAATCAAATGAAAGTAAAAAACATTCAAACAAAGCTTTTTGAATCGAATCAAAGTAAAATGCATTCAAACAAAGCTTTTAGAATCAAATGAAAGTCAAACACATTCAAACAAATATTTTTGAACCTAATGAAATTCAAACACATTCAAACAAAGATTTTTGAATCAAATGAAAGTTAAACACATTCAAATAAAGATTTTTAAATCGATTGAAAGTCAAATTCATACAATGAAGCTAATTTATTAAAATGAAAGTCGAACACAATCAAACTAAGTTTTTTAATTCAACTGAAAGTCTAACACATTTAAACAAAGCTTTTTGAATCGAAGGAAAGTCAAACACATTTAAACATTGCTTTTTTTCAAATTAAAGTCAAACACATTCAAACAAAGCTTTTTTAATCAAAGGAAAGTGAAACATATTCGAACAAAGCTTTTTTTAATCAAATAAAAGTCAAACAAATTCAAACAAAGCTTTTTGAGTTGAATGAATGTCATATGCATTCAAAGAAGTTAATAAAATCAAATGAAAGTTGAACACATTAAAACAAATCTTTTTGAATCAATTGAAAGTAATAATCATTCAAAAAAAGGTTTTTGAATCGACTGAAAGTCAAATACATTCAAACAAAGCTTTTTGAATGAAAAGAAATTCAAACACATTCAAACAAAGCTTTTTGAATCAAATAAAATCCCAACACATTCAAACATAGTTTTTTAATCGAATGATAGTCGAACACATTCAAAAAAGCTTTGTGAATCAATTGAAAGTAAAACACATTCAAACAAAGCTTTTTGAATCTAATGAAAGTCAAACACATTCAAACAAAGGTTTGTAAATCAAAGAAAAGTCAAACACATTTTAACAAAGCTTTTATAATCAAATTAAAGTCAAACACATTCAAACAAAGCTTTTTGAATCGAATGAAAGTCATATGCATTCAAAGAAACTAATAAAATCAAATGAAAGCTGAACACATTAAAACAAATATTTTTGAATCAATTGAAAGTAATAAAGATTCAAAAAAAGCTTTTTGAATCGAATGAAAGTCAAATACATTCAAACAAAGCTTTTTGAATGAAAAGAAATTCAAACACATTCAAACAAAGCTTTTTGAATCAAATAAAATCCCAACACATTCAAACATAGTTTTTTTAATTGAATGGTAGAAGAACACATTCCAAAAAGCTTTGTGAATCAATTGAAAGTAAAACACATTCAAACAAAGCTTTTTGAATCTAATGAAAGTCAAACACATTCACATGAAGCTTTTTGAATCAAATGAAAGTTATACGCATTCAAACAAAGCTTTTTGAATGAAATGAAATTTAAACTCATTCAAACAAAGCTTTTTGAATAAAATGAAATCCAAATACATTCAAACATAGCTTTTTGAATCGAAAAAAGTAAAATACATTCAATCAAAGAATTTTGAATCAAATGAAAGTCAAACACATTCAAACAAAGGTTTGTTAAATCAAAGGAAAGTTAAACACATTCAAACAAAGCTTTTTTAATCAAATTAAAGTCAAACACATTTAAACAAAGCTTTTTGAATCAAATGATAGTCAAACACACTCAAATAATGATTTTTTAATCAAACGAAAGTCAATTACATTCAAACAAAACTTTTTAAGTCAAATGAAATCCAAACACATTTAAACATAGCTTTTTGAATCGAATAAAGTCAAATACATTCAAACAAAGGTTTTAAAATCAAATGAAAGTCAAACACATTCAAACAAAGCTTTTTTTAATCAAATTAAAGGTAAACAATATCAAACAAAGCCTTTTGATTTAAATGAAAGTCATATGAATTCAAACAAAGCTTTTTGAATCAAATGAATTTCAAACACATTAAAACAAAGCTATATTTATCAAATGAAAGTCAAACACATTCAAACACAACTTTTTGAATCGAATAAAGTCAAATGCATTCAACATATTTAATTTAATGAAATGAAAGTAAAACACATTTAAACAAAGATTTTTGATTTTAATGAAAGTCAAACACATTCAAATACAGCTTTTTGAATCAAATGAAAGTCATATGCATTCAAAGAAGCTAGTTAAATCATATGAAAGTTGTACAAATTACAAAATATCTTTGTGAATCTATTGAAAGTCAAACACATTCGAACAAATCATTTGAATCGAATGAAAAACAAAAGCATTCAATCAAAGATTTTTGAATAAATTGAAAGTCAAAAACATTCAAACAATGGTTTGATAATCAAAGGAAACTCAAACACTATTAAACAAAGCTTTTTTAATCGAATTAAAGTCAAGAATATTCAAACATAGCTTTTTGAATCAAAAGAAAGTAAAACACATTCAAACAACTCTTTTTGAATCACATGCAAGTCAAACACATTCAAACAAAGCTTTTTTAATTGAATGAAAGTTATATGCATTCAAAGAAGCTAATTGAATCAAATGAAAACAGAACACATTGAAACATAGCTTTTTGAATCAAATGAAAGTAAAAAACATTCAAACAAAGCTTTTTGAATCGAATCAAAGTAAAATGCATTCAAACAAAGCTTTTAGAATCAAATGAAAGTCAAACACATTCAAACAAATATTTTTGAACCTAATGAAATTCAAACACATTCAAACAAAGATTTTTGAATCAAATGAAAGTTAAACACATTCAAATAAAGATTTTTAAATCGATTGAAAGTCAAATTCATACAATGAAGCTAATTTATTAAAATGAAAGTCGAACACAATCAAACTAAGTTTTTTAATTTAACTGAAAGTCTAACACATTCAAACAAAGCTTTTTGAATCGAAGGAAAGTCAAACACATTTAAACATTGCTTTTTTTCAAATTAAAGTCAAACACATTCAAACAAAGCTTTTTTAATCAAAGGAAAGTGAAACATATTCGAACAAAGCTTTTTTTAATCAAATAAAAGTCAAACAAATTCAAACAAAGCTTTTTGAGTTGAATGAATGTCATATGCATTCAAAGAAGTTAATAAAATCAAATGAAAGTTGAACACATTAAAACAAATCTTTTTGAATCAATTGAAAGTAATAAACATTCAAAAAAAGGTTTTTGAATCGACTGAAAGTCAAATACATTCAAACAAAGCTTTTTGAATGAAAAGAAATTCAAACACATTCAAACAAAGCTTTTTGAATCAAATAAAATCCCAACACATTCAAACATAGTTTTTTAATCGAATGATAGTCGAACACATTCAAAAAAGCTTTGTGAATCAATTGAAAGTAAAACACATTCAAACAAAGCTTTTTGAATCTAATGAAAGTCAAACACATTCAAACAAAGGTTTGTAAATCAAAGAAAAGTCAAACACATTTTAACAAAGCTTTTATAATCAAATTAAAGTCAAACACATTCAAACAAAGCTTTTTGAATCGAATGAAAGTCATATGCATTCAAAGAAACTAATAAAATCAAATGAAAGCTGAACACATTAAAACAAATATTTTTGAATCAATTGAAAGTAATAAAGATTCAAAAAAAGCTTTTTGAATCGAATGAAAGTCAAATACATTCAAACAAAGCTTTTTGAATGAAAAGAAATTCAAACACATTCAAACAAAGCTTTTTGAATCAAATAAAATCCCAACACATTCAAACATAGTTTTTTTAATTGAATGGTAGAAGAACACATTCCAAAAAGCTTTGTGAATCAATTGAAAGTAAAACACATTCAAACAAAGCTTTTTGAATCTAATGAAAGTCAAACACATTCACATGAAGCTTTTTGAATCAAATGAAAGTTATACGCATTCAAACAAAGCTTTTTGAATGAAATGAAATTTAAACTCATTCAAACAAAGCTTTTTGAATAAAATGAAATCCAAATACATTCAAACATAGCTTTTTGAATCGAAAAAAGTAAAATACATTCAATCAAAGAATTTTGAATCAAATGAAAGTCAAACACATTCAAACAAAGGTTTGTTAAATCAAAGGAAAGTTAAACACATTCAAACAAAGCTTTTTTAATCAAATTAAAGTCAAACACATTTAAACAAAGCTTTTTGAATCAAATGATAGTCAAACACACTCAAATAATGATTTTTTAATCAAACGAAAGTCAATTACATTCAAACAAAACTTTTTAAGTCAAATGAAATCCAAACACATTTAAACATAGCTTTTTGAATCGAATAAAGTCAAATACATTCAAACAAAGGTTTTAAAATCAAATGAAAGTCAAACACATTCAAACAAAGCTTTTTTTAATCAAATTAAAGGTAAACAATATCAAACAAAGCCTTTTGATTTAAATGAAAGTCATATGAATTCAAACAAAGCTTTTTGAATCAAATGAATTTCAAACACATTAAAACAAAGCTATATTTATCAAATGAAAGTCAAACACATTCAAACACAACTTTTTGAATCGAATAAAGTCAAATGCATTCAACATATTTAATTTAATGAAATGAAAGTAAAACACATTTAAACAAAGATTTTTGATTTTAATGAAAGTCAAACACATTCAAATACAGCTTTTTGAATCAAATGAAAGTCATATGCATTCAAAGAAGCTAGTTAAATCATATGAAAGTTGTACAAATTACAAAATATCTTTGTGAATCTATTGAAAGTCAAACACATTCGAACAAATCATTTGAATCGAATGAAAAACAAAAGCATTCAATCAAAGATTTTTGAATAAATTGAAAGTCAAAAACATTCAAACAATGGTTTGATAATCAAAGGAAACTCAAACACTATTAAACAAAGCTTTTTTAATCGAATTAAAGTCAAGAATATTCAAACATAGCTTTTTGAATCAAAAGAAAGTAAAACACATTCAAACAACTCTTTTTGAATCACATGCAAGTCAAACACATTCAAACAAAGCTTTTTTAATTGAATGAAAGTTATATGCATTCAAAGAAGCTAATTGAATCAAATGAAAACAGAACACATTGAAACATAGCTTTTTGAATCAAATGAAAGTAAAAAACATTCAAACAAAGCTTTTTGAATCGAATCAAAGTAAAATGCATTCAAACAAAGCTTTTAGAATCAAATGAAAGTCAAACACATTCAAACAAATATTTTTGAACCTAATGAAATTCAAACACATTCAAACAAAGATTTTTGAATCAAATGAAAGTTAAACACATTCAAATAAAGATTTTTAAATCGATTGAAAGTCAAATTCATACAATGAAGCTAATTTATTAAAATGAAAGTCGAACACAATCAAACTAAGTTTTTTAATTCAACTGAAAGTCTAACACATTCAAACAAAGCTTTTTGAATCGAAGGAAAGTCAAACACATTTAAACATTGCTTTTTTCAAATTAAAGTCAAACACATTCAAACAAAGCTTTTTTAATCAAAGGAAAGTGAAACATATTCGAACAAAGCTTTTTTTAATCAAATAAAAGTCAAACAAATTCAAACAAAGCTTTTTGAGTTGAATGAATGTCATATGCATTCAAAGAAGTTAATAAAATCAAATGAAAGTTGAACACATTAAAACAAATCTTTTTGAATCAATTGAAAGTAATAAACATTCAAAAAAAGGTTTTTGAATCGACTGAAAGTCAAATACATTCAAACAAAGCTTTTTGAATGAAAAGAAATTCAAACACATTCAAACAAAGCTTTTTGAATCAAATAAAATCCCAACACATTCAAACATAGTTTTTTAATCGAATGATAGTCGAACACATTCAAAAAAGCTTTGTGAATCAATTGAAAGTAAAACACATTCAAACAAAGCTTTTTGAATCTAATGAAAGTCAAACACATTCAAACAAAGGTTTGTAAATCAAAGAAAAGTCAAACACATTTTAACAAAGCTTTTTTAATCAAATTAAAGTCAAACACATTCAAACAAAGCTTTTTGAATCGAATGAAAGTCATATGCATTCAAAGAAACTAATAAAATCAAATGAAAGCTGAACACATTAAAACAAATATTTTTGAATCAATTGAAAGTAATAAAGATTCAAAAAAAGCTTTTTGAATCGAATGAAAGTCAAATACATTCAAACAAAGCTTTTTGAATGAAAAGAAATTCAAACACATTCAAACAAAGCTTTTTGAATCAAATAAAATCCCAACACATTCAAACATAGTTTTTTTAATTGAATGGTAGACGAACACATTCCAAAAAGCTTTGTGAATCAATTGAAAGTAAAACACATTCAAACAAAGCTTTTTGAATCTAATGAAAGTCAAACACATTCACATGAAGCTTTTTGAATCAAATGAAAGTTATACGCATTCAAACAAAGCTTTTTGAATGAAATGAAATTTAAACTCATTCAAACAAAGCTTTTTGAATAAAATGAAATCCAAATACATTCAAACATAGCTTTTTGAATCGAAAAAAGTAAAATACATTCAATCAAAGAATTTTGAATCAAATGAAAGTCAAACACATTCAAACAAAGGTTTGTTAAATCAAAGGAAAGTTAAACACATTCAAACAAAGCTTTTTTAATCAAATTAAAGTCAAACACATTTAAACAAAGCTTTTTGAATCAAATGATAGTCAAACACACTCAAATAATGATTTTTTAATCAAACGAAAGTCAATTACATTCAAACAAAACTTTTTAAGTTAAATGAAATCCAAACACATTTAAACATAGCTTTTTGAATCGAATAAAGTCAAATACATTCAAACAAAGGTTTTAAAATCAAATGAAAGTCAAACACATTCAAACAAAGCTTTTTTTAATCAAATTAAAGGTAAACAATATCAAACAAAGCCTTTTGATTTAAATGAAAGTCATATGAATTCAAACAAAGCTTTTTGAATCAAATGAATTTCAAACACATTAAAACAAAGCTATATTTATCAAATGAAAGTCAAACACATTCAAACACAACTTTTTGAATCGAATAAAGTCAAATGCATTCAACATATTTAATTTAATGAAATGAAAGTAAAACACATTTAAACAAAGATTTTTGATTTTAATGAAAGTCAAACACATTCAAATACAGCTTTTTGAATCAAATGAAAGTCATATGCATTCAAAGAAGCTAGTTAAATCATATGAAAGTTGTACAAATTACAAAATATCTTTGTGAATCTATTGAAAGTCAAACACATTCGAACAAATCATTTGAATCGAATGAAAAACAAAAGCATTCAATCAAAGATTTTTGAATAAATTGAAAGTCAAAAACATTCAAACAATGGTTTGATAATCAAAGGAAACTCAAACACTATTAAACAAAGCTTTTTTAATCGAATTAAAGTCAAGAATATTCAAACATAGCTTTTTGAATCAAATGAAAGTAAAACACATTCAAACAATTCTTTTTAAATCAAATGTAAGTAAAACACATTCAAACAAAGCTTTTTTAATTTAATGAAAGTTATATGCATTCAAAGAAGCTAATTGAATCAAATGAAAACAGAACACATTGAAACATAGATTTTTGAATCAAATGAAAGTAAAAAACATTCAAACAAAGCTTTTTGAATCGAATCAAAGTTAAATGCATTCAAACAAAGCTTTTAGAATCAAATGAAAGTCAAACAAATTCAAACAAATATTTTTGAACCTAATGAAATTCAAACACATTCAAACAAAGATTTTTGAATCAAATGAAAGTTAAACACATTCAAATAACGATTTTTAAATCGCTCGAAAGTCAAATTCATACAATGAAGCTAATTTATTAAAATGAAAGTCAAACACATTCAAACAATGCTTTTAGAATCGAAGGAAAGTCAAACACATTCAAACATTGCTTTTTTCAAATTAAAGTCAAACACATTCAAACAAAGCTTTTTTAATCAAAGGAAATTGAAACATATTCAAACAAAGCTTTTTTAATCAAATTAAAGTCAAACACATTCAAACAATGCTTTTTGAGTTTAATGAATGTCATATGCATTCCAAGAAGTTAATAAAACCAAATGAAAGTTGAACACATTAAAACAAATATTTTTGAATCAATTGAAAGTAATAAACAGTCAAAAATAGGTTTTTGAATCGAATGAAAGTCAAATACATTCAAACAAAGCTTTTTGAATGAAATGAAATTTAAACACTTTCAAACAAAGCTTTTTGAATCAAATGAAAGTCATATGCATTCAAAGAAGCTAGTTAAATCAAATGAAAGTTGTACACATTACAAAATATCTTTTTGAATCAATTGAAAGTCAAACCCATTAAAACAAAGCTTTTAAATCAAATGAAAGTCAAATGCATTCAATCAAAGATTTTTGAATCAAATGAAAGTCAAACACATTTAAACAAAGGTTTGTAAATCAAAGAAAAGTCAAACACATTTTAACAAAGCTTTTTTAATCAAATTAAAGTCAAACACATTCAAACAAAGCGTTTTGAATCGAATGAAAGTCATATGCATTCAAAAAAGCTAATAAAATCAAATGAAAGCTGAACACATTAAAAATAATATTTTTGAATCAATTGAAAGTAATAAAGATTCAAAAAAAGGTTTTTGACTCGAATGAAAGTCAAATACATTCAAACAAAGCTCTTTGAATGAAATGAAATTCAAACACATTCAAACAAAGATTTTTGAATCAAATAAAATCCCAACACATTCAAACATAGTTTTTTTAATCGAATGATAGTCGAACACATTCAAAAAATCTTTGTGAATCAATTGAAAGTAAAACACATTTAAACAAAGCTTTTTGAATCTAATAAAAGTCAAACACATTCACATGAAGCTTTTTGAATCAAATGAAAGTCATATGCATTCAAACAAAGATTTTTGAATGAAATGAAATTCAAACTCATTCAAACAAAGCTTTTTGAATCAAATGAAAGTCATATGTATTCAAAGAAGCTAGTTAAATTAAATGAAAGCTGTACACATTACAAAATATCTTTTTGAATCAATTGAAAGTCAAACCTATTAAAACAAAGCTTTTAAATCGAATGAAAGTCAAATACATTCAATCAAAGATTTTTGAATCAACTGAAAGTCAAACACATTCAAACAAAGGTTTGTAAATCAAAGAAAAGTCAAACACATTCTAACAAAGCTTTTTTAATCAAATTAAAGTCAAACACATTCAAACAAAGCTTTTTGAATCAAATGAAAGTCATATGCATTCAAAGAAGCTAATATAATCAAATGAAAGCTGAACACATTAAAACAAATATTTTTGAGTCAATTGAATGTAATAAAGATTCAAAAAAAGGTTTTTGAATCGAATGAAAGTCAAATACATTCAAACAAAGCTTTTTGAATGAAATGAAATTCAAACACATTCAAACAAAGCTTTTTGAATCAAATAAAATCCCAACACATTCAAACATAGGGTTTTAATCGAATGATAGTCGAACACATTCAAAAAAGCTTTGTAAATCAATTGAAAGTAAAACACATTCAAACAAAGCTTTTTAAATCTAATGAAAGTCAAACACATTCACATGAAGCTTTTTGAATCAAATGAAAGTCATATGCATTCAAAACAGCTAGTTGAATCAAATGAAAGCTGTAAACATTACAAAATATCTTTTTGAATCTATTGAAAGTTAAACACATTTAAACAAATCTTTTGAATCGAATGAAAGTCAAATGCATTAAATCAAAGATTTTTGAATCAAATGAAAGTCAAACACATTCAAACAAAGGTTTGTTTATCAAAGGAAAGTCAAACACATTCAAACAAAGCTTTTTTAATCAAATTAAAGTCAAGAATATTCAAACAAAGCTTTTTGAATCAAATGAAAGTAAAACACATTCAAACAAAGTTTTTTGAATTAAATTTAAGTCAGACAATTCAAACAATGCTTTTTGAATCGAATGAAAGTTAAAGGCAGTCAAACAAAGGTTTTAGAATCAAATGAAATTCAGACACATTCAAACAATGTTTTTTGAATCAAATGAAAATCTAACACATTCAAAGAAAGTTTTTTAAATCAAAGGAAAGTCAAACACATTCAAACAAAGCTTTTTATTTAAATTAAAGTCTAACACATTCAAACAAAGCTTTTTGAATCAAAAGAAAGTCAAACACATTCAAACAATGCTTTTGAATCAAATAAAAGTCAAATGCATTCAAACAAAGCTTTTTGAATTAAGTGAAAGTCAAACATATGTAAACCAAGGTTTGTTAATCAAAGGACAGTCGAACACATTCAAACAAAGGTTTTTAACCGAATGAAAGTCATATGAACTCAATGAATCTAATTGAATCAAATGAAAGCTTAACGCATTAAAACAAATGTTTTTGAATCAATTGAAAGTAAAACACATTCAAACAAAACATGGTTAATGGAATGAAAGTAAAATGCATTCAAAACAAAGCATTTTGAATCAAATAAAAGACAAACACATTGAAACAAAGTTTTTTTTAATCAAATAAAAGTCAAACACATTCAAACAACGCTTTTTCAATCAAATTAAAGTCAAACACATTCAAATAAATCTTTTTGAATCAAATGAAAGTCATATGCATTCAAAGAAGCAAATGGAATAAAATGAAAGCTGAACACATTAAAACAAATGTTTTTGAATCAATTAAAAGTCAAACACATTCAAAAAAGCTTTTTAAATCGAATGAATGTTAAATGCATTCAAACAAAGCTTTTTGAATCAAATGAAATAAAAGCACATTCAAACAAAGCTTTTTGAATCGAATGAAAGTCAAACACATTCAAACACAGGTTTTTGAACTAAATAAAGTCAAATGCATTCAACATAGGTAATTGAATGAAATGAAAGTCAACCACATTCAAACAAAGCTTTTTTAATCTAATGAAAGTCAAACACAATCAAATAAAGCTTTTTGAATCAAATGAAAGTCATATGCATTCAAACAAAAATTTTAAATCGAATGAAAGTCAAATGCATTCAAACAAAGCTTTTTGAATTAAATGAAAGTCAAACATATACAAACCGAGGTATGTTAATCAAAGGAAAGTCAAACGAATTCAAAAAAAGGTTTTTTAATTAAATGAAAGTTAAATCATTTAAACAAAGCTTTTTAAATCAAATGAAAGTCAAACAAATTTAAATAATGATTTTTAAATCAAATGAAAGTCAAACACATTCAAACAAAGCTTTTTGAATCAAATTAAAGTAAAAAACATTCAAATAAAGATTTTTTGAATTGAATGAAAGTCAAATAAATTCAAACAAAGCTTTTTGAATTAAATGAAAGTTAAACATATACAAACAAAGGTTTGTTAATCAAAGGAAAGTCAAACACATTCAAAGAAAGTTATTTTAATCAACTAAAATTTAAAATATTTAAAAAGCTTTTATAATCAAATGAAAGTCAAACACATTTAAACAATTATTTTTGAATCATATGAATGTCCAACACATTCAAACAAAACTTTTTGAATCAAATGAAAGTCAATCACATTTAAATAAAGCTTTTTGAATCGAATGAAAGTTATATGCATTCAAAGAAGCTAATTGAATCGAATGAAAGTTGAACACATTCAAACAAAGTTTTTTGAATCAAATGAAAATAAAACACATTCAAACAAAGCTTTTTGAATCAAATGATAGTCAAACACATTCAAATAATGATTTTTGAATCAAATGAAAGTCAAACACATTCAAACAAAACTTTTTGAATCAAATGAAAGTTAAACACAATCAAACAAAGCTTTTTGAATCAAATGAAAGACATGTGCAATCAAAGAAGCTAATTGAATCAAATGAAAATAGAGCACATTAAAACAAAGATTTTTGAATCAAATAAAAGTCAAAAACGTTCAAACAAAGCTATTTGAATCGAATGAAAGTTAAATGCATCTAAACCTAGCTTTTCAAATCAAATGAAAGGCAAACACATTCAAACAATGTTTTTTTAATCAAATTACAGTCAAACACAATTAAACAAAGCTTTTTGAATTAAATGAAAGTCATATGCATTTAAACAAAGCTTTTTGAATGAAATGAAATTCAAACACATTCAAACAAAGCTTTTTGAATCAAATGAAATCTAAACACATTCAAACATAGCTTTTTGAATCGAATAAAGTCAAATGCATTCAACATAGTTAATTGAATGAAATGAAAGTCAAACACATTCAAACAAACTTTTTGATTCTTATAAAAGTTAAACACATTCACATGAAGCTTTTTGAATCAAATGAAAGTCATATGCATTCAAAGAAGCTAGTTGAATCAAATGAAAGTTGTAAACATTACAAAATATCTTTTTGAATCTATTGAAAGTCAAACACATTCAAACAAATCTTTTGAATCGAATGAAAGTCAAATGCATTCAATCAAAGATTTTTGAATCAAATGAAAGTCAATAACATTCATACAAAGGTTTGTTAATCAAAGGAAAGTCAAACACATTCAAACAAAGCTTTTTTAATCAAATTAAAGTCAAGAATATTCAAACAAAGCTTTTTGAATCAAATGAAAGTAAACTACATTCAAACAAAGCTTTTTGAATCATATGTAAGTCAAACACATTTAAACAAAGCTTTTTGAATCGAATGAAAGTTATATGCATTCAAAGAAGCTAAGCTAATTGAATCAAAAGAAAACAGAACACATTAAAAAAAGTTTTTTGAATCAAATAAAAGTCAAACACATTCAAACAATGCTTTTGAATCGAATGAAAGTTAAATGTATTCAAACAAAGCCTTTAGAATAAAATGAAAGTCAAACACATTCAAACAATGGTTTTTTGAATCAAATGAAATTCTAACACATTTAAAGAAAGCTTTTTGAATCAAAGGAAAGTTAAACACATTCAGACAAAGCTTTTTTATTTAAATTAAAGTAAAACACATTCGAATAGATTTGTAAATCAAATGAAATTCAAACACATTCAAAAAGGCTTTTTGAATTGAATGAAAGTCAAACAAATTCAAACAAAGTTTTTTGAATCGAAGGAAAGTCATATGCAGTCAAAGAAGCTAATAGAATCAAATGAAAATTTTAAATGGCTGCATCAGCTTAGAAATAGTGTTTAGTTGTTTCCGTGTTAGCCTTGTTTTGTTTCTTTGCCTGTCTTGGTAGTTTTTGTTGTTTGTGTGTCTTGTGCAGGTCTTGGTTCCCATGAGCCCTTCCTAGAAGGTACCAGGGGTCTTTGAACCTGGTTCTGATTCTTGTTTATCCTGGTACCCTTCATAGAAGGTGATTAGGATATTCTTGAATCTGTTGGGGGTGGTGTGCCTTTCTTTTAAGGCTTGTGTAGTTTGTTGTTTCCCTGTTTTGACAGGTTGTATTTGTTGTACATTTGTACACTTTCTGTTTATAATACTTTTCTTACTTTCCAAAAAAAAAAAGAATCAAATGAAAATAAAAACAAATTAAAATTAAGCCTTTGAAATCAAATGAAAATCAAACACATTCAAACAATGCTTTTTGAATCAAATAATAGTCGAACACATTAAAAAAAGCTTTTTGAATCAAATGAAAGTAAAACACATTTAAACAAAGCTTTTTGAATCTAATGAAAGTCAAACACATTCAAACAAAGCTTTTTAACCGAATGAAAGTCATATGCACTTAAAGAATGTAATTGAATCGAATAAAAGCTTAACACAATAAAACAAATCTTTTTAAATCAATTGAAAGTAAAACACATTCAAACAAAGCCTTTTGAATCGAATGAAAGTAAAACGCATTCAAAACAAAGCATTTTTAATCAAATTAAAGTCAAATACATTCAAACAAAGTTTTTTGGATCAAATAAAAGTTAAAAACATTCAAACAAAGCTTTTTCAATCAAATTAAAGTCAAACACATTCCCTGTCTCCTGGCATCATATGACTCTTCCTAAGGTTTGTGGTGGCTGGAATATTTCCTCTCTTGGTGATTGGAATAAAGCTGCTATTTGCAAGGTTCTTTGGGATCTTGCTCATAAATCTGACAATATGTGGGTGAAATGGGTGCATACCTATTATTTCAGCAATAGGAATATCTGGACTGCTACTATTCCCAAGAAATGCTCCTGGGTTTTGAAGAAAATCTTGACTTGCAGAGATATTATTGATGATATTGGTGGCTGGTCTTCTATTATGAAAAATGGGAAAATGAGTATTGCTAAACTCTATGCCCGGATTCGACCACAGGCTTCTAAAGTAGGGTGAAAAAGAATTTTTTGCAATAACCAAGCCGCTCCTAAGAATATTTTCATTACTTGGTTAGCTCTACTTGATAAACTTGCCACTAAGGACAGAATTGTTAAGTGGAATACAAGTTGTGATCCTTATTGCTTTTTCTGCCAGAACTCTTGTGAAACTGTCTCTCATTTGTTCTTTTGCTGTCCTTACTCTAAGGCTATTTGGGAACAGATTTTGAAGCTTCTTGATGTGAAAAAATCAGTTCTACCTTTTCACATTGAACAGCAATGGATAGTTAAGAATTGCAGGAAGTCCAATTGCAAGGGTAGAGTATACTCTATGTGTTTTGCTGAGGTTATTTACAGTATATGGATGCAAAGGAATATTTTGATGTTTACGAGTGACTGTAAACCTGCAGAAACTGTTTTTAAAGACATTATATTTCATGTTGCTATTAGATGTAATGGAGCAGATAGGAAGCTGCTTTTGCTTCACTGATTTTCTAGTTGTAGCAGTTTAGTTTCTGGTCTGCTGGTTACTGGTGTTGTTCTGTTTTGGGTTGCAGCTGGTTTCTGGTCAGATTTCTGTTTGCAGTGTTGTCTACAGTCTTCAGAATCCTGGTTGTCTTAGGTGGCAGCTGGTGGTTTGTTTTCTAGCAGCTGGTTTGTTGTTTTAGGTTGCTTTTGTTGTTCTGTTACTGGTTCTATTCTGTTGTTGTTGCTATTCTGTTGCTGTTGCAGTTCTGATCTGCTATTTCAGGTCTGCTGCAGGCTGTTCTGGGTGGCAGTTGGTGGCTTGGAGTTGCTCTGGGTCTGCAGCTAGTTCTGGCAGCTTGTTTTGGTGCTGCAAGCTGTCAGTTGCTGGTGCTGTTGTTCTGATCTGTTGTTAATGTTTTCTGGTCTGCTGCTACTGGTTTTGGTCTGCTGCTACTGCTGGTTTTAGTCAGCTCTGAAATTTGTGTTGTTTTCTTGTGCTTTGCTTTATTGTATTCCTTGGGTGCTGTATTCCCTCTTTTGTCTAGTCTTGTTACTTTTACTGCTAAGTCTAGGTGGGGGTTTTCTTTTTACATTTGCTGGGTTGATGTTTCTTGTTTGCAGGTGTGTTCTGGTCTGTGTTTGTTTTGTGTTCTTGGGCCTGGTTTCAAGAATCCTTCCTAGAAGGTGGCTGGAAGCTTGAGCTCAGGCTGTTCTTGTCTCTTTCTCTTGAACCCATCCTAGAAGGTGGCAGGAGATTGGGCTTGAACTATTCGGTGGTTGGTTGGCCTGTTTTTCAGTTCTTGTGGGGTTTGGTGTTTGTTACTTCTTAGCTTTTGTAAGTTGTAACTTCTCTTTTTGGTAATAAAATTCTTCATATTTACAAAAAAGTCAAACACATTCAAACAAATCTTTTTGAATCAAATGAAAGTCATATGCATTCAACGAAGCAAATGGAATCAAATGAAAGTTGTACACATTAAAACAAATCTTTTTAAGTCAATTATAAGTCAAACACATTCAAAAAAGCTTTTTAAATCGAATGAAAGTCAAATGCATTCAAACAAAACTTTTTGAATCAAATAAAATTCAAGAACATTCAAACAAATCATTTTGAATCGAATGAAAGTCAAACACATTCAAACACAGTTTTTGAATCGAATAAAGTCAAATGCATTCAACATAGGTAATTGGACGAAATGAAAGTCAAACACATTCAAACAAAGCTTTTTTAATCTAATGAAAGTCAAACCCAATCAAATAAAACTTTTTGAATCAAATGAAAGTCATATGCATTCAAAGAAGCTAGTTGAATCAAATGAAAACCAAACACATTAAAAAAAACTTTTTGAATCAATTGAAAGTCAAATACATTCAAACAAAACTTTTGAATCGAATGAAAGTCAAATGCATTCAAACAAAGCTTTTTGAATTAAATGAAAGTTAAACATATACAAACCAAGGTTTGTTAATTAAAGGAATGTCAAACACATTCAAACAAAGGTTTTTTAATCAAATGAAAGTTAAATCATTTACACAAAGATTTTTTAATCAAATGAAAGTTAAACACATTTAAACAATGATTTTGGAATCAAATGAAAGTAAAACACATTCAAACAAAGCTTTTTTAATCAAATGAAAGTCAAACACATTCAAACAAAATTTTTTTGAATCGAATGAAAGTCAAATGAATTAAAACAGCTTTTTGAATTAAATGAAAGTCAAACACATACAAACAAAGGTTTGTTAATCAAAGGAAAGTCAAACACATTCAAAGAAAGTTTTTTAATCAAATGAAAATTAAAACATTTGAACAAAGCTTTTTTTAATCAAATGAAAGTCAAACACATTTAAACAATGATTTTTGAATCAAAGGAATGTCAAACACATTCAAACAAAGCGTTTTGAATCAAATGAAAGTCAAACACATTCAAATAAAGCTTTTTGAATCGAATGAAAGTCAAACACATTCAAACAAAGATTTTTGAACCTAATGAAATTCAAACACATTCAAACAAAGCTTTTTAAATCAAATGACGGTGAAACACATTCGAATAAAGATTTTTAAATCAATTGAAAGTCAAATGCATACATAGAAGCTAAATGATTAAAATGAGAGTCGAACACATTCAAACAAAGTTTTTTGAATCAACTGAAAGTCTAACACATTCAAACAAAGCCTTTTGAATCGAAGGAAAGTAAAACACATTCAAATATTGTCTTTTTATTCAAATTAAAGTTCAACACGTTCAAACAAAGCTTTTTGAATCAAAGGAAAGTCAAACATATTCACACAAAGCTTTTTTAATCAAATTAAAATAAAAAACATTCAAACAAAGCTTTTTGAATCGAATGAATGTCATATGCATTCAAAGAAGCTAATAAATTCAAATGAAAGATGAACACATTAAAACAAATCTTTTTGAATCAATTGAAAGTAATAAACATTAAAAGAATGGTTTTTGAATTGAATGAAAGTCAAATACATTCAAACAAAGCTTTTTGAATGAAATGAAATTCAAACACATTCAAACAAAGCTTTTTGAATCAAATGAAACCCAAACATATTCAAACATAGATTTTTGAATCGAATAAAGTCAAATGCATTCAATCAATGAATTTTAAATCAAATGAAAGTCAAACACATTCAAACAAAGGTTAGTAAATTAAAGGGAAGTCAAACACATTCAAACAAAGCATTTTGAATTAAATAAAAGTCAAACACATTCAAATAAAACTTTTTAATTCAAATGAAAGTAAAAAACATTCAAATAAAGCATTGTGAATCAAATGAAATTCAAACACATTCAAAAAATCTTTTTGAATCGAATGAAAGTAAAATGTATTAAAAACAAAGCATTTTGAATCAAATGAAAGTCAAACACATTCAAACAAAGTTTTTTGAATCAAAGGAAAGTCAAACAAATTCAAATAATGCTTTTTTAATCAATTGAAAGTCAAACAGATTTATAATAAATGTTCCTGGAATTTAAAGAAAATCATGAAGTGTAGGAGCACTATTGATAATATTGGAGGTTGGGATTCTCTCTTGAAGAACAATAAAGTTCAAATTAAAAAAATTTATAATAAAATTAGGCAACAAGAGGAGAAGGTTCCCTGGAGAAGGGTAATCTGTAATAGTAATGCTTCTCCTAGGAGTGTTTTTATTCAGTGGCTTGCTAATTGGAACAGGCTTTTAACTAAGGATAGTGTGCTCAAATTGAACCCTTCCTGTGACCCCATTTGTTTACTCTGCCTTTATGAGCCTGAGAGTGTAAATCACCTGTTTTTCCTGTGTTCTTATTCTTCCAGAATCTGGGAAAGACTGCTTTCCGTTCTCCAGATTCAGAAACCTGTTCAGGGGTTTATTCAAGAGGTTCAATGGGCTGCTAAATATTGCAGAAAGTCCACTTCAAAGGGCAGGCTACATCTCATGTTTCTTGCTGAAGCTGTGTACTGTATTTGGGCTTAGAGGAACAATACCATGTTTAATGGGGTGTGTGAATCAGTTGATGCTCTTGACAAGAAAATCATGTTTCTAGTTGCTTGTAGATGCCAAGATGCTGATAGAACCAAACTTATTCTTTCTTGATTGTCTGTTTTGCTGTTTCTGGTTGGGTCCTGGGTTGCTGCCTTCTGGTTTGGGTTCTGGCTTTGGGCGCTGATTCTGTTTCTTAGGTGGATGCTGCTGCTTTGTTTTAGCTGTTGTTCTGCCTGTCTGGTTGTTAAGGCCAGAGCTGGTTTTGCTGCTGAATCTGTGCTGACCTGTTGCTGTTGTCCTAGTCGGTTGCTGTCAGGCTTGCTGTTTTCGTGTTGTGGTGCTGGGTTTGGCTGTTTATGGTTGCAGTCATGGCTAGTTGCTGCTATTATGTTGAGTCTGCTGCTTTTTTGTGCTTATTTGGTGTATTCAGTTTGTTTTTTCTTGGTTTGGCTGTTTTATTTGTTAGGATTTTTTTTTTTGTTCGTTTTTGTTTTGTCCTGTTCCTTTGGTTTCGGGTAATCCTCCTAGAGGGTAGCTCGTCTCCTTAGTGTACAGTTGGGCTTGTTGTTGGTTCTTGGTCCTTTGGAACCCTTCCTAGAAGGTGGCCTCTGGACTTTGGGCCTTGGCCGGGGTTTGATTGCCCTTGTGGGCGTGTGGTGTTTTGGAGTTTTGGCCTGAGTGCCTGTTTTTTCCTGCTGCTTTGCAGTTTCTTTTGGTAATAAAATTTCTATTTACCAAAAAAAAAAAAGTCAAACACATTTAAACACAGCTTTTTGAATGGAATAGAGTCAAATGCATTCAACATAGTTAATTGAATGAAATGAAAGTCAAACACATTTAAACAAAGCTTTTTGATTTTAATGAAAGTCAAACACACTTAAACAAAGCTTTTTGATTTTAATGAAAGTCAAACACATTCAAATAAAGCTTTTTGAATCAAATGAAAGTCATATGCATTCAAAGAAGCTAGTTGAATCAAATGAAAGTTGTACACATTACAAAATATCTTTGTGAATCTATTGAAAGTCAAACACATTCGAACAAATATTTTGAATCGTATGAAAGTCAAAAGCATTCAATCAAAGATTTTTGAATCAAAAAAAAGACAAACACATTCAAACAACTCTTTTAGAATCAAATGTAAGTCAAACAAATTCAAACAAAGCTTTTTGAATCGAATGAAAGTTATATGCACTCAAAGAAGCTAATTTTATAAAATGAAAATATAACACATTGAAACAAAGCTTTTTGAATCAAATGAAAGTCAAACACATTCAAACAAAGCTGTTTAAATCGAATGAAAGTTAAATGCATTCAAACAAAACTTTTAGAATCAAAAGAAAGTCAAACACATTCAAACAAAGATTTTTGAACCTAATGAAATTCAAACACATTCAAACAAAGCTTTTTAAATCAAATGACGGTGAAACACATTCGAATAAAGATTTTTAAATCAATTGAAAGTCAAATGCATACATAGAAGCTAAATGATTAAAATGAGAGTCGAACACATTCAAACAAAGTTTTTTGAATCAACTGAAAGTCTAACACATTCAAACAAAGCCTTTTGAATCGAAGGAAAGTAAAACACATTCAAATATTGTCTTTTTATTCAAATTAAAGTTCAACACGTTCAAACAAAGCTTTTTGAATCAAAGGAAAGTCAAACATATTCACACAAAGCTTTTTTAATCAAATTAAAATAAAAAACATTCAAACAAAGCTTTTTGAATCGAATGAATGTCATATGCATTCAAAGAAGCTAATAAATTCAAATGAAAGATGAACACATTGAAACAAATCTTTTTGAATCAATTGAAAGTAATAAACATTAAAAGAAAGGTTTTTGAATTGAATGAAAGTCAAATACATTCAAACAAAGCTTTTTGAATGAAATGAAATTCAAACACATTCAAACAAAGCTTTTTGAATCAAATGAAATCCAAACATATTCAAACATAGATTTTTGAATCGAATAAAGTCAAATGCATTCAATCAATGAATTTTAAATCAAATGAAAGTCAAACACATTCAAACAAAGGTTAGTAAATTAAAGGGAAGTCAAACACATTCAAACAAAGCATTTTGAATTAAATAAAAGTCAAACACATTCAAATAAAACTTTTTAAATCAAATGAAAGTAAAAAACATTCAAATAAAGCATTGTGAATCAAATGAAATTCAAACACATTCAAAAAATCTTTTTGAATCGAATGAAAGTAAAATGTATTAAAAACAAAGCATTTTGAATCAAATGAAAGTCAAACACATTCAAACAAAGTTTTTTGAATCAAAGGAAAGTCAAACAAATTCAAATAATGCTTTTTTAATCAATTGAAAGTCAAACAGATTTATAATAAATGTTCCTGGAATTTAAAGAAAATCATGAAGTGTAGGAGCACTATTGATAATATTGGAGGTTGGGATTCTCTCTTGAAGAACAATAAAGTTCAAATTAAAAAAATTTATAATAAAATTAGGCAACAAGAGGAGAAGGTTCCCTGGAGAAGGGTAATCTGTAATAGTAATGCTTCTCCTAGGAGTGTTTTTATTCTGTGGCTTGCTAATTGGAACAGGCTTTTAACTAAGGATAGAGTGCTCAAATGGAACCTTTCCTGTGACCCCATTTGTTTACTGTGCCTTTTTTGAGCCTGAGAGTGTAAATCACCTGTTTTTCCTGTGTTCTTATTCTTCCAGAATCTGGGAAAGACTGCTTTCCGTTCTCCAGATTCAGAAACCTGTTCAAGGGTTTACTCAAGAGGTTCAATGGGCTGCTAAACATTGCAGAAAGTCCACTTCAAAGGGGAGGCTACATCTCATGTTTCTTGCTGAAGCTGTGTACTGTATTTGGGCTCAGAGGTACAATACCATGTTTAATGGGGTGTGTGAATTAGTTGATGTTCTTGTCAAGAAAATCATCTTTCTAGTTGCTTGTAGATGCCAAGATGCTGATAGAACCAAACTTATTCTTTCTTGATTGTCTGTTTTGCTGTTTCTGGTTTGGTCCTGGGTTGCTGCCTTCTGGTTTGGGTTCTGGCTTTGGGCGCTGATTCTGTTTCTTAGGTGGATGCTGCTGCTTTGTTTTAGCTGCTGTTCTGCCTGTCTGGTTGTTAAGGCCAGAGCTGGTTTTGCTGCTGAATCTGTGCTGACCTGTTGCTGTTGTCCTAGTCGGTTGCTGTCAGGCTTGCTGTTTTCGTGTTGTGGTGCTGGGTTTGGCTGTTTATGGTTGCAGTCATGGCTAGTTGCTGCTATTATGTTGAGTCTGCTGCTTTTTTGTGCTTATTTGGTGTATTCAGTTTGTTTTTTCTTGGTTTGGCTGTTTTATTTGTTAGGATTTTTTTTGTTTTTGTTCGTTTTTGTTTTGTCCTGTTCCTTTGGTTTCAGGTAATCCTCCTAGAGGGTAGCTCGTCTCCTTAGTGTACAGTTGGGCTTGTTGTTGGTTCTTGGTCCTTTGGAACCCTTCCTAGAAGGTGGCCTCTTGACTTTGGGCCTTGGCCGGGGTTTGATTGCCCTTGTGGGCGTGTGGTGTTTTGGAGTTTTGGCCTGAGTGCCTGTATTTTCCTGCTGCTTTGCAGTTTCTTTTGGTAATAAAATTTCTATTTACCAAAAAAAAAAAAAAAGTCAAACACATTTAAACACAGCTTTTTGAATGGAATAGAGTCAAATGCATTCAACATAGTTAATTGAATGAAATGAAAGTCAAACACATTTAAACAAAGCTTTTTCATTTTAATGAAAGTCAAACACACTTAAACAAAGCTTTTTGATTTTAATGAAAGTCAAACACATTCAAATAAAGCTTTTTGAATCAAATGAAAGTAATATGCATTCAAAGAAGCTAGTTGAATCAAATGAAAGTTGTACACATTACAAAATATCTTTGTGAATCTATTGAAAGTCAAACACATTCGAACAAATATTTTGAATCGTATGAAAATCAAAAGCATTCAATCAAAGATTTTTGAATCAAAAAAAGACAAACACATTCAAACAACTCTTTTAGAATCAAATGTAAGTCAAACAAATTCAAACAAAGCTTTTTGAATCGAATGAAAGTTATATGCATTCAAAGAAGCTAATTTTATAAAATGAAAATATAACACATTGAAACAAAGCTTTTTGAATCAAATGAAAGTCAAACACATTCAAACAAAGCTGTTTAAATCGAATGAAAGTTAAATGCATTCAAACAAAACTTTTAGAATCAAAAGAAAGTCAAACACATTCAAACAAAGATTTTTGAACCTAATGAAATTCAAACACATTCAAACAAAGCTTTTTAAATCAAATGACGGTGAAACACATTCGAATAAAGATTTTTAAATCAATTGAAAGTCAAATGCATACATAGAAGCTAAATGATTAAAATGAGAGTCGAACACATTCAAACAAAGTTTTTTGAATCAACTGAAAGTCTAACACATTCAAACAAAGCCTTTTGAATCGAAGGAAAGTAAAACACATTCAAATATTGTCTTTTTATTCAAATTAAAGTTCAACACGTTCAAACAAAGCTTTTTGAATCAAAGGAAAGTCAAACATATTCACACAAAGCTTTTTTAATCAAATTAAAATAAAAAACATTCAAACAAAGCTTTTTGAATCGAATGAATGTCATATGCATTCAAAGAAGCTAATAAATTCAAATGAAAGATGAACACATTAAAACAAATCTTTTTGAATCAATTGAAAGTAATAAACATTAAAAGAAAGGTTTTTGAATTGAATGAAAGTCAAATACATTCAAACAAAGCTCTTTGAATGAAATGAAATTCAAACACATTCAAACAAAGCTTTTTGAATCAAATGAAATCCAAACACATTCAAACATAGATTTTTGAATCGAATAAAGTCAAATGCATTCAATCAATGAATTTTAAATCAAATGAAAGTCAAACACAATAAAAAAAGCTTTTTTATTCGAATGAAAGTCAAATGCATTCAAACAAAGCTTTTTGAATCAAATAAAATTCAAACATATTCAACCTAAGCTTTTTTATTCGAATGAAAGTCAAACACATTGAATCATAGTTTTTTGAATCGAGTAAAGTTAAATGCATTCAACATAGTTAGTTAAGTGAAATGAAAGTCAAACACATTCAAACAAAGCTTTTTTAATCTAATAAAAGTCAAACACAATCAAATAAAGCTTTTTGAATCAAATGAAAGTCATATGCATTCAAAGAAGCTAGTTGAATCAAATGAAAATTGAACACATTAAAAAAAATCTTTTTGATTCAATTGAAAGTCAAATACATTCAATCAAAGATTTTTGAATCAAATGAAAGTCAAACACATTCAAACAAAGCTTTTTTAATCTAATGAAAGTCAAACACATTCAAGTAAAGCTTTTTGAATCGAATGAAAGTCATATGCATTCAAAGAAGCTAATTGAATAAAATGAAAGTCGAACACATTCAAACAAAGCTTTTTGAATCAAATGAAAATCAAACACATTCAAAGAAAGCTTTTTAAATCAAATAACAGCCAAACACATTCAAATAATAATTTTTAAATTAAATAAAAGTCAAACACATTCAAACAAAGCATTTTGAATAAAATGAAAGTCAAACACATTCAAATCAAACTTTTTAAATCAAATGAAAGTGAAAAACATTCAAATAAAGCATTGTGAATCAAATGAAATTCAAACACATTCAAAAAAGCTTTTTGAATCGAATGAAAGTCAAACAAATTCAAACAAAGCTTTTTGAATCAAAGGAAATTCATGTGCAGTCAAAGAAGCTAATTGAATCAAATGAAAAAAAAAAACAAATTAAATCAAAGCCTTTTAAATCAAATGAAAATCAAACACATTCAAACAATGCTTTTTGAATCAAATGATGGTCAAACACATTCAAACAAAGCTTTTTTTAATCAAATGAAAGTCAAACACATTCAAACAAAGCTTTTAGAATTGAATGACACTCATATGCATTCAAAGAAACTAAAAAAATCAAATGAAAGCTGAACAAATAAAAACAAATCTTTTTGAATCAATTGATAATAATAAACTTTCAAAGAAAGGTTTTTGAATCGAATGAATGTCAAATATATTCAAACAAAGCTTTTGGAATGAAATTAAATTCAAACACATTCAAACAAAGCTTTTTGAATCAAATGAAAGTCAAACACAACTTTTTGAATAGAATAGAGTCAAATGCATTTATCATAGTTAATTGGATGAAATGAAAGTCAAACACATTCAAACAATGCTTTTTTATTGTAATGATAGTCAAACACATTCAAATATAGCTTTTTGAATGAAATGAAAGTCATATGATTTCTAAGAAGCTAGTTGAATCAAATGAAAGCTGTACACATTAAAAAATATCTTTTTAAGTCAATTGAAAGTGAAACACATTCAAACAAAGCTTTTGAGTCAAATGAAAGTCAAATGCATTCAATCAAAGATTTTTGAATCAAATGAAAGTCAAACACATTCAAAAAAAGGTTTGATAATTAAAGGAAAGTCAAACACAGTCAAACAAAGCTTTTTTAATCAAATTAAAGTCAAGAATATTCAAACTAAGCTTTTTGAATCAAATGAATGTAAAATAAATTCAAACATAGCTTTTTGAATCAAATGAAAGTCAAACACATTCCAACAAAGCTTTTTGATTCGAAGGAAAGTCAAACACAATGAAACATTGCTTTTTTATTCAAATTAAAGTCAAACACAGTTAAACAAAGCTTTTTGAATCAAAGGAAAGTCAAACACATTCAAATAAATCTTTTTTAATCAAATTAAAGTCAAACACATTCAAACAACGCTTTTTGAATCGACTTAAAGTCATATGCATTCAAATAAGCTAATAAAATCAAATGAAAGCTGAACACATTAAAAGTAATCTTTTTGAATGAATTGAAAGAAATAAACATTCAAACAAAGGTTTTTGAATCGAATGAAAGTCAAATACATTCAAACAAAGTTTTTTGAATGAAATGAAATTCAAACACATTCAAATAAAGCTTTTTGAATCAAATGAAAGTCATATGCATTCAAAAAAGCTAGTAGAATCAAACGAAAATTGTACACATTACAAAATATCTTATTGAATCTATTGAAAGTCAAACACATTCAAACAAATCCTTTGTATCGAATGAAAGTCAAATGCATTCAATCAAAGATTTTTGAATCACATGAAAGTCAAACACATTCAAACAAAGGTTTGTTAATCAAAGGAAACTCAATCACATTCAAACAAAGCTTTTTTAATCAAATTAAAGTAAAGAATACGCAAACAAAGCTTTTTAAATCAAATGAAAGTAAAACACATTCCAACAAAGCTTTTTGAATCAAATTTAAGTCAAACACATTCAAACAAAGCTTTTTGAATCGAATAAAAGTTATATGCATTCAAAGAAGCTAATTGAATCAATTGAAAATAGAACACATTATAACAAAGCTTTTTGAATCGAATTAAAAATAAATGCATTCAAACAAAGCTTTTAGAATCAAATGAAAGGGAAACACATTCAAACCCATTCAAACAAATTCAAACATAGCTTTTTGAAAGTTAAAAGATTTGAACAAAGCTTTTTTAATCAAATGAAAGTCATACACATTTAAACAAAGATTTTTAAATCAAATGAAAGTCAAACACATTCAAATAAACCTTTGTGAATCAAATAAAATTCAAACACGTTCAAAAAAGCTTTTTTAATCGAATAAAAGTCAAACAAATATAAACAAAGCTTTTTGAATCAAATGAAAATCAAACACATTCAAAGAAAGCTTTTTAAATCAAATAACAGCCAACCACATTTAAATAATAATTTTTAAATTAAATAAAAGTCAAACACATTCAAACAAAGCATTTTGAATAAAATGAAAGTCAAACACATTCAAATCAAACTTTTTAAATCAAATGAAAGTGAAAAACATTCAAATAAAGCATTGTGAATCAAATGAAATTCAAACACATTCAAAAAAGCTTTTTGAATCAAATGAAAGTCAAACAAATTCAAACAAAGCTTTTTGAATCAAAGGAAATTCATGTGCAGTCAAAGAAGCTAATTGAATCAAATGAAAAAAAAAAAACAAATTAAATCAATGCCTTTTAAATAAAATGAAAATCAAACACATTCAAACAATGCTTTTTGAATCAAATGATGGTCAAACACATTCAAACAAAGCTTTTTTAATCAAATGAAAGTCAAACACATTCAAATAAAGCTTTTAGAATTGAATGACATTCATATGCATTCAAAGAAACTAAAAAAATCAAATGAAAGCTGAACAAATAAAAACAAATCTTTTTGAATCAATTGATAATAATAAACTTTCAAAGAAAGGTTTTTGAATCGAATGAATGTCAAATATATTCAAACAAAGCTTTTGGAATGAAATTAAATTCAAACACATTCAAACAAAGCTTTTTGAATCAAATGAAAGTCAAACACAACTTTTTGAATAGAATAGAGTCAAATGCATTTATCATAGTTAATTGGATGAAATGAAAGTCAAACACATTCAAACAATGCTTTTTATTGTAATGATAGTCAAACACATTCAAATATAGCTTTTTGAATGAAATGAAAGTCATATGATTTCTAAGAAGCTAGTTGAATCAAATGAAAGCTGTACACATTAAAAAATATCTTTTTAAGTCAATTGAAAGTGAAACACATTCAAACAAAGCTTTTGAGTCAAATGAAAGTCAAATGCATTCAATCAAAGATTTTTGAATCAAATGAAAGTCAAACACATTCAAACAAAGGTTTGATAATCAAAGGAAAGTCAAACACAGTCAAACAAAGCTTTTTTAATCAAATTAAAGTCAAGAATATTCAAACTAAGCTTTTTGAATCAAATGAATGTAAAATAAATTCAAACATAGCTTTTTGAATCAAATAAAAGTCAAACACATTCCAACAAAGCTTTTTGATTCGAAGGAAAGTCAAACACAATCAAACAGTGCTTTTTTATACAAATTAAAGTCAAACACAGTTAAACAAATCTTTTTGAATCAAAGGAAAGTCAAACACATTCAAATAAATCTTTTTTAATCAAATTAAAGTCAAACACATTCAAACAACGCTTTTTGAATCGACTTAAAGTCATATGCATTCAAATAAGCTAATAAAATCAAATGAAAGCTGAACACATTAAAAGTAATCTTTTTGAATGAATTGAAAGAAATAAACATACAAACAAAGGTTTTTGAATCGAATGAAAGTCAAGTACATTCAAACAAAGTTTTTTGAATAAAATGAAATTCAAACACATTCAAATAAAGCTTTTTGAATCAAATGAAAGTCATATGCATTCAAAAAAGCTAGTAGAATCAAACGAAAACTGTACACATTACAAAATATCTTATTGAATCTATTGAAAGTCAAACACATTCAAACAAATCCTTTGAATCGAATGAAAGTCAAATGCATTCAATCAAAGATTTTTGAATCACATGAAAGTCAAACACATTCAAACAAAGGTTTGTTAATCAAAGGAAACTCAATCACATTCAAACAAAGCTTTTTTAATCAAATTAAAGTAAATAATACGCAAACAAAGCTTTTTGAATCAAATGAAAGTAAAACACATTCCAACAAAGCTTTTTGAATCAAATTTAAGTCAAACACATTCAAACAAAGCTTTTTGAATCGAATGAAAGTTATATGCATTCAAAGAAGCTAATTGAATCAATTGAAAATAGAACACATTATAACAAAGCTTTTTGAAGCGAATGAACTTTTAAAGGGTTAAAGTATTTTAAATATAAATTTTTATAAAAGTTAAATATGTTTTGGGCCAAACGTTTATTAATTATTGGGCAATTTAAATTATTCCTACATACTCTTATTGGAATAAACCATTCCAAAACCCATAACTTAAGCCCTATCCCATAACTCAAGCCCACATTTTTATAAGCCCATATTTAACCCTACACTCTCTGCTCTATAAATACCCTATGAATCCCCAAAAATTTTCCACACAAAAAGTTTAGTCTTATTTTCTCTCTCCTTTGTTTTATTAAATTGTGTAATTATAATTATTGATATATGGGTTTTGATTTTATTTTTTGAAATTAATTTAATTAGTATCAAATTGTTTTTGATGATTAAACTTTATAATTTCAGATTTTATAAATGTCATAATTTTCTGATTTTGTAAATTTTATAATCTAGGGTTTTTAATTATTGAAAATCATGATTTTAGGGTATTTATGATCAGTTATGATCAATTGATTTAGAGCTTTTATAGTAATGATGTTTTGAAATTTTGGTGATTATAACTACTGATTAGTTTAACTTAATTCCAGATTATTTTGAAGACGTAAATTCATGTTTTAATAATTAGATTTCCGTTCGTTACTACTAATCCCGTTTTAATCCCGATCAGGTTCTGAACTCGTCGGATTTTGATAAAAAAGGTAGTGTTTTCCATGTGGAAACAACGTTTTAAAAAAGAAGCTTTAGTACCAATCAGTTTCTTATAGAAACCAATAATCTCAACTTCAATATCAGCAGGAACCTTGAGAAGAAAATCATTTTCATCAAAGAGAGTATCAATTATGTTCCTTCCTTACTTGTGTTTCATGACATAAAAGAAATACTTGTTATTGCTATCTCCAAGTTTAAGTCAGTCTAATCTAGATTTCTGCTTATAAATGCTTTCTTGAACACTGATCCAATACTTGATACTCTGAATAATCTCCATTTCCTGAGCATAGAGATCAATATTGTTAAGATCAGAATTAATCTGGTTTTGGACATCAAGAAGAGTATTTTGAGCATTTTCAATTTTTGCAGCAATGTCACCAGACTTCTGAGTATTCAGATTCTTTAGAGTTGTCTTCACCAATTTAAGCTTAGTCTACACTATAAACATAGCAATGCCAGGAATAGAACATTGCTAAGCATTAGCAACAGTATCAAGGAAGTTTTCATGCTCAGCTAGGCAATTGAGAAATCTGAAAGGCCTCCCTTTACCAGGCAAAGAATGGAAAACATAAAAAAGAACAGGGTTATGATCACAAAGAGAAGGAGGTAAGTATATAGCTTCAACATGACCATACTGATCAATCCAATCTTGATTCACAATTCCCCTTTCAATCCTAGAATAAGTTCTAGGGCCAGTATGAGCTTTATTGCACCAAGAGAAATAGGATCCGTTGCTTTTTATTTCAACTAAAGCA
Source organism: Chenopodium quinoa (assembly GCF_001683475.1). Taxonomy (NCBI): domain Eukaryota; kingdom Viridiplantae; phylum Streptophyta; class Magnoliopsida; order Caryophyllales; family Amaranthaceae; genus Chenopodium; species Chenopodium quinoa. The sequence continues at coordinate 206,942 of NW_018744883.1, forward strand.
AGATCATCAAGGCACTCCTGGAAATCCTTAGTCTCATATGTAGTACCAGCAGCCCCATTAATCCTATCTTCAGTAGACAGAATAGAGTTGAAATCACCAGAACATAACCAAGGGCCAGGAAGACCAGATAACTGCTTAAGACCAAACCATAACTGTAACCTATCTTGAACAGTATGTAAACCATATACAAAAGTAACAAGAAATTGATTCTGAAGATCCTTTGAAGAAAGCTGACAAAGAATAAACTGCTCCTGAATACATAGAATAGTGAGGTTCATAAGGTCAGCCTTCCATCCCACCCAAATCCTACCTTTCAAAGAGCAATTATAATTATCAACCCAAGACCAAGCATAACCAATCTTCTTCTGAATTTTGGTACAATTTTTCTTTTTAACTTTTGTCTCGAAAAGCAAATCACATCACATCATTGATCAGAAAGTAGCTTTTTGACTGCAACTACTTTCCCAGGGTCATTAAGACCCCTAATGTTCCATGAAAGGACAATCATGATCCCAGAGGGGGATTACCATCACCCCCATTAGGATTATCATTCTCATCGATGATATTAACAACAACATCATTATCATCAGTTAAAGGCATGTAAGAGTTAGAGCTAGAAACAGGGAAGCCAATTTGTCTGTTGGTTTTTTTCTTTGATTTTCTATCGGGAACCTGCCACTCTTCAGGTTTTTAAATCTGTAGAGCAGGAACAGGAGTAACTTTCACAGACTCAACATTTTCAGCAGGGGCAAGAATGGTCTTCTTAGGAACCCAGATTTTCTTAACCAAATCTTGAGCAGTTTTGACATCACCAGCCTGTTTTTGCTTCAAAATAGGCTTCTGAGGTAAAGCACAATCATAACCAACTTTGTTACATTTCTTACATAATGGTGGGGTCCACTCAAACATCACCTTGATCTCAAGTAACTCACCAGTAGGGCTTTCAACCCATACAGAACTAGGCAAAGGCTTAGTTACATCAACCTCTACAAGAAGGCTAGCAAATGACACCCTTAATTGCCTAGATGTGCATTCATCAGCACAAAATGGGACACCAATTAGACTACCAATTCTGCTTAAAGTGTCAGCACCCCAACAATTCAAGGTTAAATTGGGCAATTCGACCCACAAAGGTATAGTTCTCAGAATTTCAGCATGCAGATCAAATTTATAAGACCATGGCTTTACAATGGGAGGTTTACCAAAGAACCTGTGAAGACCAGAACATAATATGGCATTTTTATCCTCATCAGAATTGATTATAAAATAGCCCTCATCATGCCAAAATATGTCTAGCTTAACTATATTACTCCAATTATCAGCAATAAAGTTATGAACAACAGAAATAGTTGGAGAATAGCCAACAGCATAAAAGATAAGAGCATTACCCCACTTCTTGTTGCCTTCCAGGATATCCGCTGAGCAAAGCTTAGCAATTGATTGACCATCCCTAATCAGAGGCGCAATAAAAGATAGTGCAGCCCCTTTTGCATTCAGCTTCCCTTTGAATAATCCCTTCCATTATTCAGCAGGAGCTTTAGGAACTTAATTTAAGACATCAGGAACCACAGAAACCTCAAGATTAGTAGCAGAAGGAACTATCGGGCTTTGACTTTGGCCTGAGATTAATGTAATAGTAACAGTAGAAACCCTAGTTACTGTTCCATTGGATTGAGCCTGTTGTTGAGCCACAACACTTCGATGAATGCTTTCTAATAACCTCAGACCCTTCCTAGAAATCTTCCGAGCAATTGGATTCACCAAGTGGGAAGGAGGAGTAACCATTTCATAAAAGCTTTGTCTGAATGTGTTTGACTTTCTTTGATTAATTTATCTTCGTTGATGCATTCCACTTTCATTCCATTCCAAAAGCTTTGTTTGAATGTGTTTGACATTCATTTCGTCCAAAAAGCTTTTTTTGAATGTGTTTGACTTTCATTTGATTCAAAAAGCTTTGTTTGAATATTCTTGACTTTAATTTGATTAAAAAAGCTTTGTTTGAATGTGTTTGACTTTCCTTTGAATAACAAACCTTTGTTTGAATGTGTTTGACTTTTATTTGAATAAAAAATCTTTGATTGAATGCATTTGACTTTCATTCGATTAAAAAAGATTTGTTTTAATGTGTTTGACTTTCAATAGATTCAAAAAGATATTTTGTAATGTTTACAGCTTTTATTTAATTCAACTAGCTTCTTTGAATGCATATGACTTTCATTTGATTCAAAAAGCTTCATGTGAATGTGTTTGACTTTCATTAGAATCAAAAAGCTTTGTTTGAATGTGTTTATATTTCATTTCATTCAATTAACTATGTTGAATGCATTTGACTTTATTCGATACAAAAGGCTACGTTTGAATGTGTTGGGATTTTATTTTATTCAAACAGCTTTGTTTGAATGTGTTTGAATTTCATTTCATTCAAAAATCTTTGTTTGAATGTATTTGACTTTCATTCGATTTAAAAACCTATCTTTGAACGTTTATTTGTTTTAATTGATTCAAAAAGATTAATTTTAATGTTTTCAGCTTTCATTTGATTTTATTAGCTTCTTTGAATGCATATGACTTTCAGTCGATTCAAAAAGCTTTGTTTAAATGTGTTTGACTTTAATTTGATTAAAAAAGCTTTATTTGAATGTGTTTGACTTTCCTTTGATTTAAAAAGCTTTGTTTAAATATGTTTGACTTTAATTTGAATAAAAAAGCAATGTTTGAATGTGTTTGACTTTCCTTCGATTCAAAAAGCTTTGTTTGAATGTGTTTGACCTTCATTAGATTCAAAAAGCTATGTTTGAATGTGTTTTACCTACATTTGATTCAAAAAGGTTGTTTGAATATTCTTGACTTTAATTTGATTAAAAAACCTTTTTTTGAATTTGTTTGACTTTCCTTTGATTTACAAACCTTGGTTTGTATATGTTTGAATTTCATTTAATTCAAAAAGCTTTGTTTGAATGCATTTGACTTTCATTCGATTCAAAAGTTTTGTTTAAATGTATTTGACTTTCAATTGATTCAAAAAGATTTTTTTAATATGTTCAATTTTCATTTGATTCAACTAGCTTCTTTGAATGCATACGACTTTCATTTGATTCAAAAAGCTTTATTTGATTGTGTTTGACTTTCATTAGATTAAAAAAGCTTTGTTTGAATGTGGTTGACTTTCATTTCATTCAATTACCTATGTTGAATGCATTTGACTTTATTCAATTCAAAAAACTATGTTTGAATGTGTTTGACTTTCACTCGATTCAAAATGCTTTGTTTGAATGTGCTTGAATTTCATTTGATTCAAAAAGCTTTGTTTGAATGCATTTGCCTTTCATTTGATTTATAAACCTTTTTCAAATGTGTTTGACTTTTTATTGATTCAAAAATATTTGTTTTAATGTGTTCAACTTTGTTTGAAGGTGTTTGACTTTTATTTGAATCAAAAAACTTTGTTTGAATGTGTTTGACTTTCACTTTATTCAAAATTCTTTGTTTTGAATGCATTTTACTTTCATTCGATTCAAAAATATTTGTTTGAATGTGTTTTAATTTCAATTTTTTCAAAAACATTTATTTTAATGCGTTAAGCTTTCATTCGATTCAATTAGATTCATTGAGTTCATATGACTTTCATTCGATTAAAAACCTTTGTTTGAATGTGTTTGACTTTCATTAGATTCAAAAAGCTTTGTTTGAATGTGTTTTACTTTCAATTGATTCACAAAGCTTTTTTTAATGTGTTCGACTATCATTCGATTTAAAAAGCATTGTTTGAATGTGTTTGAGTTTCATTCGATTCAAAAAGCTTTGTTTGAATGTGTTTGACTATCATTTGACTCAAAAATCATTGTTTGAATGTGTTTGATTTTTATTGGATTTAAAAGGCTTAATTTTAATTTGTTTTTATTTTCATTTGATTCTATTAGCTTCTTTGACTGCATTTGACTTTCCTTCGATTCAAAAAGCTTTGTTTGAATTTGTTTGACTTTCATTCAATTTCAAAAGCTTTTTTGAATGTGTTTGAATTTCATTTGATTCACAAAGCTTTATTTGAATGTGTTTGACTTTCATTTGATTTAAAAATCTTTATTTAAATGTGTTTGACTTTCATTTGATATTAAAAAAGCTTTGTTCAAATGTTTTAACTTTCATTTGATTAAAAAACTTTTGTTTGAATGTGTTTGACTTTCCTTTGATTAACAAACCTTGGTTTGTATATGTTTGACTTTCGTTTAATTCACAAAGCTTTGTTTGAATGCATTTGACTTTCATTCGATTTAAAAGCTTTGTTTGAATGTGTTAGATTTTAATTTAATTAAAAAAACTTTGTTTGAATGTGTTTATATTTCTTTTGATTCAAAAATCTTTGTTTGAATGTTTTTAACTTTAATTTTAATAAAAATGCTTTGTTTAAATGTGTTTGACTTTCCTTTGATTCAATAAGCTTTCTTTGAATGTGTTAGATTTTCATTTGATTTAAAAAACATTGTTTGAATGTGTTTGAATTTCATTTGATTCTAAAAGTTTTGTTTGAATGCATTTAACTTTCATTCAATTAAAAAAGCATTGTTTAAATGTGTTTGAATTTCATTTGATTCAAAAGCTTTGTTTTAATGGGTTCTTTTTTGTTTTGATTCAATTAGCTTCTTTGAATGCATTTAACTTTCATTCGATTCAAAAACCTTTGTTTTAATGTGTTTCACTTAAATTTGATTCAAAAATCTTTGTTTGAATGTGTTTTACTTTCATTTGATTCAAAAAGTTTTGTTTGAATATTCTTGACTTTAATTTGATTAAAAAAGCTTTGTTTGAATGTGTTTGACTTTCCTATGAATAACAAACCTTTGTTTGAATGTGTTTGACTTTTATTTGAATAAAAAATCTTTGATTGAATGCATATGACTTTCATTCGATTCAAAAAGATTTGTTTGAATGTGTTTAACTTTCAATAGATTCAAAAAGATATTTTGTAATGTTTAAAGCTTTTATTTGATTCAACTAGCTTCTTTGAATGCATATGACTTTCATCTGATTGACTGTGAATGTGTTTGACTTTCATTAGAATCAAAAAGCTTTGTTTGAATGTGTTTGACTTTCATTTCATTCAATTAACTATGTTGAATGCATTTGATTTTATTCGATACAAAGAGCTATGTTTGAATGTGTTGGGATTTTATTTGATTCAAACAACTTTGTTTGAATGTGTTTGACTTTAATTTGATTAAAAAATCTTTATTGTTTCAATATGTTTGACTTTCCTTTGATTCAAAAAACTTAGTTTGAATGTGTTTGACTTTAATTTGAAAAAAAGCAATGTTTTAATGTGATTGACTTTCCTTCAATTCAAAAAGCTTTGTTTGAAAGTGTTAGACTTTCAGTTGAATCAAAAAACTTTTTTTGAATGTGTTCGAGTTTCATTTTAATAAATTAGCTTCATTGTATGCATTTGACTTTAAATCGATTTAAAAATTTTAATTTGAATGTGTTGAACTTTCATTTGATTCAAAAAGCTTTGTTTGAATGTGTTTGAATTTCATTAGGTTCAAAAATCTTTGTTTGAATGTGTTTGACTTTCATTTGATTCTAAAAGCTTTGTTTGAATGTATTTAACTTTGATTCGATTCTAAAAGCTTTGTTTGAATGTTTTTGACTTTCATTTGAATTAAAAAGCTTTGTTTCAATGTGTTCTGTTTTCATTTGATTCAATTAGCTTCTTTGAATGCATATAATATTCATTCGATTAAAAAAGCTTTGTTTGAATGCGTTTGACTTACATTTGATTCAAAAAGAGTTGTTTGAATGAAAGGGAAACACATTCAAACACATTCAAACAAATTCAAACATATTCAAACATAGCTTTTTGAAAGTTAAAAGATTTGAACAAAGCTTTATTAATCAAATGAAAGTCATACACATTTAAACAAAGATTTTTAAATCAAATGAAAGTCAAACACATTCAAATAAACCTTTGTGAATCAAATGAAATTCAAACACATTCAAAAAAGCTTTTTAAATCGATAAAAGTCAAACAAATACAAACAAAACTTTTTGAATCGAAGGAAAGTCTTATGCAGTCAAAGAAGCTAATAAAATCAAATGAAAATAAAAACAAATTAAAATTAAGCTTTTTTAATCAAATGAAAATCAATCACATTCAAACAAGCTTTTTGAATCAAATCATAGTCAAACACATTCAAACAAAGCTTTTTGAATCGAATGAAAGTCAAACACATTCAAACAATGCCTTTTGAATCGAATGATAGTCGAACACATTCAAAAAAGCTTTGTTAATCAAATGAAAGTCAAACACGTTCAAACAAAGCTTTTTGAATCTAATGAAAGTCAAACACATTCAAATAAAGCTTTTTAACCGAATGAATTTCATATGTACTCAAAGAATCTAATTGAATCTAATGAAAGCTTAACGCATTAAAACAAATTTTTTTGAATCAATTGAAAGTAAAACACAATCAAACAAAGCCTTTTGAATCGAATGAAAGTAAAATGCATTCAAAACAAAGCATTATGAATCAAATGAAAGTCAAACACATTCAAACAAAGTTTTTTGAGTCAAATGAAAGTCAAACACATTCAAACAAAGCTTTTTCAATCAAATTAAAGTCTAACACATTTAAACAAATCATTTTGAATCAAATTAAAGTCATATGCCTTCAAAGAAGCAAATGGAATCAAATGAAAGCTAAACACATTGGAAAAAATCTTTTTGAGTCAATTGAAAGTCAAACACATTCATAAAAGCTTTTTAAATCGAATGAAAGTCAAATGCATTCAAACAAAGCTTTTTGAATTAAATAAAATTCAAACACATTCAAACAAAGCTTTTTGAATCGAATGAAAGTCAAACACATTCAAACACAGTTTTTTGAATCGAATAAAGTCAAATGCATTCAACATAGTTAATTGAATGAAATTAAAGTCAAACACATTCAAACCAAGATTTTTTAATCTAATTAAAGCAAAACACAATCAAATAAAAGCTTTTTGAATCAAATGAAATTCATATGCATTCAAAGAAGCTAGTTAAATCAAATTAAAACTGAACACATTAAAAAAATCATTTTGAGTCAATTGAAAGTTAAATACATTCAAACAAAACTTTTGAATCGAATGAAATTCAAATCCATTTAAACAAAGTTTTTTTAATTAAATGAAAGTCAAACATATACAAACCAAAGTTTGTTAATCAAAGGAAAGTCAAACACATTCAACAAAAGGTTTTTTAATCAAATGAAAGTTAAATCATTTAAACAAAGCTTTTCTAATTAAATGAAAGTTAAACACATTTAAACAATGATTTTTGAATCAAATGAAAGTCAAACACATTCAAACAAAGCTTTTTGAATCAAATTAAAGTCAAACACATTTAAATAAAGATTTTTTGAATCGAATGAAAGTCAAATGAATTCAAACAAAGCTTTATGAATTAAATGAAAGTCAAACATATACAAACAAAGCTTTTATGAATCGAATGAAAGTCAAATGAATTCAAACAAAGCTTTTTGAATTAAATGAAAGTCAAACATATATAAACAAAGGTTTGTTAATCAAAGGAAATTCAAACACATTCAAAGAAAGTATTTTTAATCAAATGAAAGTTAAAACATTTGAACAAAGATTTTTTAATCAAATGAACATATTTAAACAATGATTTTTGAACCAAATGAATGTCAAACACATTCAAAAAAAGCTTTTTGAATCAAATGAAATTCAAACACATTCAAATAAAGCTTTTTGAATCGAATGAAAGTCATATGCATTCAAAGAAGCTAATTGAATCAAATGAAAGTCGAACACATTCAAACAAAGCTTTTTGATTCAAATGAAAATCAAACACATTCAAACATAGCTTTTTGAATCAAATGATAGTCAAACACACTCAAATAATGATTTTTGAATCAAATGAAAGTCAAACACATTCAAATAAAACTTTTTGAGTCAAATGAAAGTCAAACACATTCAAACAAAGATTTCTGAATCAAATGAAAGTCATATGTAATCAAAGAAGCTAATTGAATCAAATGAAAACATGATAAGTGACTTTTATGTCACTTTTAGGGTGTTTATCGAGTCGTTTTCCGGCTTATTTTCCAATAAGTTAGCACATTTTGTCCTTTATTTCTTTTATTTGCTTATTCTCGTCTTTTATCTTTATTTTGAGTATTTTTGTATTTTTAGTTAATAATTCCTAGTTTCTCTCATTTTCTTATTTTATTTTATATTCATATTTGTTTTCTTTATTTTATTTAATTTCATTTGATTTTATTTTAAAATTATTTAATCTTTATTTAATTTTATTTTATTTTATCTCTTGACATTACCCTCGTGTTTTTGTTGTAGGTCGTGTTGGGTATTCCGGGTTTCAAAGTCACATTCGAGTTCAAGGTTCGAGGCACAAAATTTGAGCTAAGCAAGCTGCTGCCCCTTGCTGCTCATTCTGCTGCCTCTTATCCTTCACCACAGCACTCCTTACCCTACACCATAACTCAACCTCCATCTCTCACTCCCCTGCTATCACCAACCTCCTCTTCTCCCCTGCTTTCCTCAACAACACCAATAGCAAACCCATCTCAACCACATCCACTTAATTACAAAAACAACAACGCAACTAACACCACAAACACCACGCACAGCAGCCTCCGTCAGCCACCAAAACCACAACAACAATTGCAGCTCGCAATTCGCCCAACACCGAATCCACTCACAGCCACCACAATCCCCTGACCCGCAACTCCAATCAACCCTGCTACCAGCCCACATCAACAATTCACCCACGCACTCTACCACTCACCAATTAAACCACCAACTCACGCATCAACCAAACACCTAAAACTACCTTTGCGTACCACCTTCAGCCACTTAAACCGAGGACCAACTAACACCAATACACCTCATCCAACAACCAATACACCACCAAACCACCTCCAATCACCACCACCCAGAACCATCGTCAGCCACCAATTATAGCCGACACAGCAGCGCCTCCAATCAGAGCCAACGCAGCCCAGCCGCAAGCTCCAAATCAGCCCCAAATTTTGATACCCTTCAGAGCGGGCGCTCCAAGGTTCGAATCGACCGCTCCGTTGTGGGTCTTATCTTTGTCAATTCTCACGTGATTTGCACGTGAATGGAGGTGCTCATTAATATCGAGCGGTCTAATTTCAAGCTTAATGATTGATGATTGATGATGATGATGAGCGGTGATGATTGAAGATGAAAATGGTTGGTGATAATTGATGAAGACGATCAAACGGGGGTGATGAGGATTCAAGAGCAGCCAAATTGAAATAGAAGAAGATTAGGAGGCTGACGGTTTGGGGGATAATGGGTTTTATTTTCTTTATTTATTTTATTTCTTTTTCTATTTTCCTTTTTCTTTTTATTTATTTCTCTTTTCTTTTTATTTTCTTTAATTTAACTTGTAACAAAAATAACCATTGGGGGGGGGGGGGGGGTTTAATACTCTGTTGGCAATTAATTTCCCCTATAATAGGATTAGTTTTCTCTCTCTTAATTTTCTCTCTCTTAAGGTTAGATTGTGATTTTCTTCATTGTTGCTCATGGATCTTCTTCAAGCTTTGTTAATTCAAGTCTTCATTTAGTAATCTTTTCTTCCCTATCTCTTTACTCTAGTTTATTGCTTTCATTTAGTTTGCCTTTTGTTTTTTTTGATTTATTACTAGCTTATTTGTTCTTGTGTAGTTTGATTTTCATGTTCTACCTTGTTTATTTTGCCTCCTTACTTTGTCTAGTTTTTATGTTTAATCTCCCTTCTCTAGGCTAATCTTTTAGCTAGGGGAAGGGGGTGGAAGATATGAGTTGATATTGGATGAATGATGATGGTTGGATTGAACTTATGCCATAAATTGATGAAAGACATGATTTTTAATAGCTTGAGATTATTGTTGCACTCTATTTAATGTTTTCTAGTTTAAATGCATGAAAGTGATTTGAACTAGATTGAGATCATCTCTATTTTAATGATTGCATGAGAATGAGTTATTAAAGTGGAGTTTTTATGGATTGTGCTTATTTATTCTCTTGATTTGATTATAACTAATAGGATGCATGAGAATGATCCTTATTAGTGTAGACCTCTTTCATTGATTTGCCTAGACTATTGCATGAGAATGAATTGTTTAGGTAGAATCTTGTGTTCTTTGGCATGTGTTTCATGATAATCACCATTATTCTCCTCTTTCTAATCATATTGGACACCCCCGTATCCCTAGCGTCATTTTCTATTGATTTTAATCATCATTTTCTTGCTTATTTGTAGTTTTAGAGTTCTTACTCAACAAAACCAACAAAAACAATCCCCTTTTCACTCTTGCATTAGTGATATTTAATGTTAATTAGTGTGCTTCCCTAGTGGTTCGACCCTTTACTTGCCACTAACTAGGTTAGTGTAGGTTTAGGTATTATAAAAGATTAATTTTGTTAGGGTAGTAGCTTAACGACCTATTTAACCGCGATAAAAAAAGAACACATTAAAACAAAGCTTTTTAAATCAAATGAAAGTCAAAAACATTCAAACAAACCTTTTTGAATCGAATAAAAGTTAAATGTATTCAAATTAAGCTTTTAAAATCAAATGAAAGTCAAACACATTCAAACAAAGCTTTTTTAAACAAATTAAAGTCAAACGCAATTAAACAAAGCTTTTTGAATTAAATGAAAGTCATATGCATTCAAACAAAGCTTTTTGAATCAAATGAAATTCAAACACATTTAAACAAAGCTTTTTTAATCAAATGAACGTCAAACACATTTAAACACAGCTTTTTGAATCGAATAAAGTGAAATGCATTCAACATAGTTAATTAAATGAAATGAAAGTCAAACACATTCAAACAAAGATTTTTTAATCTAATAAAAGTCAAACACAATCAAATAAAGCTTTTTGAATCAAATGAAAGTCATATGCATTCAAAGAAGCTAGTTGAATCAAATGAAAGTTGTACACATTACAAAATATCTTTATGAATCTATTGAAAATCAAACACATTCGAACAAATCTTTTGAATCTAATGAAAGTAAAAAGCATTCAATCAATGATTTTTGAATCAAATGAAAGTCAAACACATTCAAACAAAGGTTTGATAATCAAAGGAAAGTCAAATACAATCAAACAAAGCTTTTTAAATCAAATTAAAGTCAAGAATATTCAAACAAAGCTTTTTCAATCAAAACAAAGTAAAACAATTAAAATACTTGAGCCCTTGACAATACATTTTATTAATACTTAAATACTTTATAAAAATACATAAAAATACGGGGTATTACACTTTGTGAATCAAGTTAAAGTTAAACACATTCAAACAAAGCTTTTTGAATCTAATGAAAGTCAAACACATTCAAACAAAGTATTTTGAATTGAATAAAAGTCATATGCATTTAAAGAAGCTAATTGAATCAACTGAAAGCTAAACACATTTAACAAATATTTTTGAATCAATTGGAAGTCAAACACATTCTAACAAAGATTTTTGAATCGAATGAAAGTCGAATGCATTCAAACAAATCTTTTTGTATAAAATGAAAGTCAAACACATGAAAACAAAGTTTTTTGAATCAAATGAAAGTTAAACACATTCAAACAAAGCTTTTTGAATCGAAGGAAAGTCAAACACATTGAACCAATGCTTTTTTAATCAAAGGAAAGGCAAACACATTTAAACAAAGCTTTTTCAATCAAATGATAGTCTAACACATTCAAACAAAGCTTTTTTAATCGAATGAAAGTCATATGGATTTAAAGAACCTATTTGAATCAAATTAATATCAAACACATTCAAACAAAGCTTTTGGGATCAAATGAAAGTCAAACATATTAAAACAAATCTTTTTGAATCAAAGAAAGTTAAACACATTCAAACACTGCTTTTTGAATCAAATAAAGTCAAATGCATTCAACATATTTCATTGAATGAAGTGAAAGTCAAACACATTCAAATAAACTTTTTGAATCTAATTGAAGTCAAACACTTTCAAATAAAGCATTTTGTATCGATTGAATGTCATATACATTCAAAAAAGCTAATTGAATTAAATGAAAGTTAAACAGTTTAAAACAAATATTTTGGAATGAATTGAAAGTCCAACACATTCAAACAAAGCTTTTTGAATCTAATGAAAGTCAAACGCATTCAAAAAATTCTTTTTGAATCAAATGAATGTCAAATACATTTAAACAAAATTTTTGAATTAAATGAAAGTCTAACACATTCGAACAATGCTTTTTTAATTAAAGAAGTCAAACACGTTCAAACAAAGCTTTAGAATCACATTAAAGTCGAACACATTAAAACATAGCATTTTGAATCGAATGAAAGTCATACGCATTCAAAGAAGCTAATTGAATCAAATGAAAGGTGAACACATTAAAACAAATATTTTAGAATCAAATGAATGTCAAACACATTCAAACAAAGATTTGCGAATCGAATGAAATTCAAATGCATTCAAGCAAAGCTTGTTGAATCAAATGAAATTCAAACATATTCAAACAAAGCTTTTTGATCAAATGAATTTGAATCTAAAGAAAGTCAAACACATTCAAACAAAGGTTTTTGAATCGAATGAAAGTCATATGCATTCAAAAAACCTAATTGAATCAAATTAAAGCTAAACACATGAAAACAAATCTTTTTGAATCAATTGAAAGTCAACCACATGAAAACAAATCTTTTTGAATCAATTGAAAGTCAACCACATTCAAACAAAGATTTTTGAATCAAATGAAAGTCAAATGCATTCAAACAAAGCTTTTTAAATCAAATGAAAGTCAACAATATTCAAACAAAGGTTGTGAATCAAAGGAAAGTCAAACAGATTCAAACAATGCTTTTTTAATCAAATGAAAGTAAAAACATTTAAACAAAGCATTTTTAATCAAATGAAAGTCAAACACATTTATACAGTGATTTTTAAATTAAATGAAAGTTAAACACATTCAGAAAGCTTTTTGAATCAAATGATAGGGAAACACATTCAAACAAAGCTTTTTGAATGGAATGGAAGTCATATGAATTCAAAGAAGCTAATGGAATCAAATGAAAAAAAAAATTAAAACAAAGCCTTTTGACTCAAATGATTATAAAAAACATTCAAATAATGCTTTTTGAATCAAATGATAGTTAAACACATTCAAACAAAGCTTTTTGAATCGAATGAAAGTCAAACACATTCAAACAAAGCTTTTTGAATAAATTGATAATCGAGCACATTTAAAAAAGCTTTGTGAATTAAATGAAAGTCAAACACATGCAACAGAAGATTTTCGATTCTAATGAAAGTCAAACACATTCAAACAAAGCTTTTTGAATCAAATGAAAGTCAACGACATTAAAACTAAGCTTTTTGAATCGAATGAAAGTCATACGCATTCAAAGAATAATTGAATCAAATGAAAGCTGAACACATTAAAACAAAGCTTTTTGAATCGAGTGAAAGTCAAACACATTCAACCAAAGATTTTTGAATCGAATGAAAGTCATATGCATTGAAAAAACCTAATTGAATCAAATGAAAGCTAAACACATGAAATTAAATGTTTTTAATCAATTGAAAGTCAAACACATTCAAACAATGCTTTTTGAATCGAATGAAAGTCAAATGCATTCAAACAAATGTTTTTGTATAAAATGAAAGTCAAACACATTCAAACAATGGTTTTTTAATCAAATGAAAGTAAACAACATTTTAACAAAGCTTTTTTAATCAAATGAAAGTCAAACCAATTTAAACAATGATTTCTAAATCAAATGAAAGTTAAACACATGCAAACAAAGCTTTTTGAATCAAATGAAAGTAAAACACATCCAAACAATGTTTTTGAATAATATGAAAGTTAAACGCATTTAAACAAAGCTTTAAGAATCGAATGAAAGTCAAACACATTCAAACAAAGATTTTGATCAAAAGAAATTGAAACACTTTCAAGCAAAGCTTTTTGAATCAAACGAAAGTGAAACACATTCAAACAAAGCTTTTTTAATCGAATGAAAGTCATATGCTTCAAAAAAGCTAATTGAATCAAATGAAAAAAAAAAACACATTAAAACAAAGCTTTTTGAATCAAATGAAAATAAAACACATTCAAACAAAGCTTTTTGAATCAAATGATAGTCAAACACACTCAAACAAAGCTTTTTAAATAGAATGAAAGTCAAACACATTCAAACAAAGCTTTTTAAATCGAATAAAAGTCAAACACATTCAAACAAAGATTTTTTATTCTAATGTTAGTCAAACACATTAAAAAAGCTTTGTGAATCAAATGAAAGTTAAACACATTAAAACAAAGATTTTTGAATAAAATGAAAGTCAAACACATTCAAACAAAGATTTTTGAATAGAAAGAAAGTCATATGCATTCAAATAAGCTAATTGAATCAAATGAAAGCTTAAAAAATTTAAACAAATCTTTTTGAATAAATTGAAAGTCAAACAAATTCAAACAAAGATTTTTGAATCCAATAAAAGTCAAATGCATTCAAACAAATCTTTTTGTATAAAATGAAAGTTAAACATATTAAAACAAAGTTTTTTGAATCAAATGAAAGTCAAACACATTCAAACAAAGCTTTTTATATCGAAGGAAAGTTAAACACATTCAAACAAAGCTTTTTTAATCAAAGGAAAGTCAAACACATTTAAACAAAGCTTTTTTAATAAAATCATATCAAACACATTTAAACAAATATTTTTGAATCGAATGAAAGTCAAACAAATTCAAACAAAGGTTTTTAAATCGAATGAAAGTCATATGCATTCAAAGAAGCTAATTGAATCAATGAAAAAAAAAAACAAATTAAAACAAAGCCTTTTGAATCAAATGATTATCTAAAACATTCAAACAATGCTTCTTGAATCAAATGATAGTGAAATACATTCGAACAAAGCTTTTTGAATCGAATGAAAGTCAAACACATTCAAACAAAGTTTTTTGAATAAATTGATAGTAGAACACATTCAAAAAAAGCTTTGTGAATCAATGAAAGTCAAACACATTCAAACAAACCTTTTTGAATCTAGTAAAAGTCAACCACATTAAAACAAAGCTTTTTGAATCAAATGAAAGTTAAACATATTCAAACACAACTTTTTGAGTCAAATGCATTCAACATAATTAACTGAATGAAATGAAAGTCAAACACATTCAAATAAAGCTTTTTGAATCTAATGAAGGTAAAACACATTCAAATAAACCTTTTTGAATCAAATTAGAGTCATATGCATTCAAAGAAGCTAGTTGAATCAAATGAAAGCTGAATAGATTAAAAAAAATCCTTAGGAATCAATTGAAAGTCAAACACATTCAAATAAAGATTTTTGAATCAAATAAAAGTCGTATGCATTCAAAGAAGCTAAATGAATCAAGTAAAAGTTGAACTCATTAAAATTATCTTTTTCAATCAATTGAAAGTCAAACTCATTCAAACAAAGCTTTTAATTCGAATGAAAGTCAAATGCATTCAAACAAAGATTTTTGAATCAAATGAAAGTTAAACATATTGAAACAAAGGTTTGTTGATCAAAGGAAAGTCAAACACATTCAAACAAAGCTTTTTTAATCAAATGAAACTTAAAATAATTAAACAAAGCTTTTTTAATCAAATGAAAGTCAAACACATTTAAACAATGATTTTTGAATCAAATGAAAGTCAAACACATTCAAACAAAGCTTTTAGAATCAAATGAAAGTTAAACACATTCAAACAAAGCTTTTTGAATCGAATGAAAGTCATATGCATTCAAAGAAGTTAACTGAATCAAATGAAAACAGAACACATTAAAATAAAGATTTTTGAGTCAAATGAAAGTAAAAAATATTCAAATAAAGATTTTAGATTCAAATGAAAGTAAAAAACATTCAAATAAAATTTTTTTGTATCAAATGAAAGTCATATACATTCAAACAAAGCTTTTTTAATCGAATGAAAGTCATATGCATTTAAAGAAGCTATTTGAATCAAGTGAAAGCCGAACACATTCAAACAAAGCTTTTTCAATCAAATGAAATTAAAACAAATTCAAACAAAGATTTTTGAATCAAATGTAAGTAAAAAACATTCTAACAAAATTTTTTGAATCAAATGAAAGTCTTACGCTTTCAAACAAAGCTTTTTTAAACAAATGAAAGTCATATGCATTTAAAGAAGCTATTTGAATCAAATGAAAGTAAAAAACATTCAAACAAAACTTTTTGAATCAAATAAAAGTCAAATATATTCAAACAAAGCTTTTTGGACGAAATAAAAGTCAAACACTTTGAAACAAAGCTTTTGGAATGGAATGAAAGTGAAATGCATCAACGAAGCTAAATTATTTAAAGAAAGTCAAACACATTCAAACAAACCTTTTTGAATCAAATGAAAGTCATCCACATTAAAACAAAGCTTTTTAAATCAAATGAAAGTCAAATGCATTCAAACAAACCTTTTTGAATCAAATGAAAGTCATCCACATTAAAACAAAGCTTTTTAAATCGAACGAAAGTCAAATGCATTCAAACAAAGGTTTTTGAATCAAATGAAAGTCAAACACATTCAAACAAAGTTTTTTGAATCAAATGAAAGTCTAACACATTCAAACAAAGCTTTTTAAATCAACTGAAAGTAATAAACGTTCAAAGAATGGTTTTTGAATCGAATGAAAGTTAAATACATTCAATTAGAATTTTTGAATGAAATGAAATTCAAAGACATTCAAACAAAAGGTTTTTGAATCATATGAAAAATAAACACATTCAAAAACAGCTATTTTAATCGAATAAAATCAAATGCATTCAACATAGTTAATTGAATGAAATGAAAGTCAAACACATTCAAACAAAGCTTTTTAAATCAAATGAAATTCAAACACATTCAAACAAAGCTTTTTGGACGAAATGAAAGTAAAACACATTCAAACAAAGCTTTTGGAATGGAATGAAAGCGAAATGCATCAACAAAGCTAAATAAATCAAAGAAAGTCAAACACATTCAAACAAAGCTTTTAGAATCGAATGAAAGTCATATGCAATCAAATAAGCTAATTGAATCAAATGAAAGCTGAACACATTAAAACTAATCTTTTTTAATCAATTAAAAGTTAAACACATTCAAACAAAGCCTTTTGAATCGAATGAACGTCAAATGCATTTACACAAAGATTTTAGAATCAAATGAAAGTCACACACATTCAAACAAAGTTTTTTGAATCAAATGATAGTTTAACACATTCAAACAAAGCTTTTTTAATTAAACAAAAGTTAAACACATTTAAACAAAGCTTTTTGAATCAAAGGAAAGTCAAACACATTCTAACAAAGCTTTTGGAATCAAATAAAAGCCATACACATTCCAACAAAGCTTTTTTAATCGAATGAAAGTCATATGCATTTAAAGAAGCTATTTGAATCAAATGAAAGCCGATCACATTCAAACAAAGCTTTTTGAATCAAATGAAAGTCAAACACATTCAAACCAAGCTTTTTGAATCGAATGAAGTTAAATACATTCAAACAAAGCTTTTAGAATCAAATTAAAGTCAAACACATTAAAACAAAGATATTTAAACCAAATGAAATTCAAACACATTGAAACAAAGCTTTTTAAATCGATTGAAAGTCAAATGCATACAATGAAGCTAATTGATTAAAATGAAAGACGAATACATTCAAACAAAGCTTTTGAATCGAATGAAAGTAAAATGCATTCAAAAAAAAGATTTTTGAATCAAATGTAAGTCAAACATTTCAAACAAAGGTTTGTTAATCAAAGGAAAGTCAAACACATATAAACAAAGCTTTTTTAATCAAATGAAAGTTAAACAAATTTAAATAAAGATTTTTAAATCAAATGAAAGTCAAACACATTTAAACAAAAGTTTTTGAATCAAATGAAAGTCAAACACATTCAAACATAGCTTTTTGGACGAAACGAAAGTCAAACACATTCAAACAAAGCTTTTGGAATGGAATGAAAGCGAAATGTATCAACGAAGCTAAATTAATGATAAGAAGTCTAACACATTCAAACAAAGCTTTTAGAATCGAATGAAAGTCATATGCATTCAAATAAGCTAATTGAATTAAATGAAAGCTGAACACATTAAAACAAATCTTTTTTAATCAATTGAAAGTCAAACAAATTCAAATAAAGCTTTTTGAATCGAATGACAGTCAAATGCATTTACACTAAGCTTATAGAATCAAATGAAAGTCACACACATTGAAACAAAGTTTTTTGAATCAAATGAAAGTTTAGCACATTCAAACAGAGCTTTTTTAATCAAACAAAAGTTAAACACATTCAAACAAAGCTTTTTTATTCAAATTAAAGTCAAACACATTCAAACTAAGCTTTTTAAATCAAAGGAAAGTCAAACACAGTCTAACAAAGCTTTTTAAATCAAATGAAAGTCATACACATTCCAACAAAGCTTTTTTAATCTAATGAAAGTCATATGCATTTAAAGACGCTATTTGAATCAAATGAAAGTCGATCATATTCAAACAAATCCTTTTGAATCAAATGAAAGTCAAACACATTCAAATAAAGCTTTTTGAATCTAATAAAGCCAATTGCATTGGACACAGTTAATTGAATGAAATAAAATTCAAACACATTCAAAAAAGAATTTTTAATCGAATGAAAGTCAAACACTTTCAAACAAAGCTTTTTGCATCGAATGAAAGTCATATGCGTTCAAAGAAGCTAATTGAATCAATTGAAAGTTGAACACATAAATACAAATCTTTTTAAATCATTTGAAGGTCAAACACATTCAAAGAAAGCTTTTTGAATCGAATGAAAGTCAAACACATTCAAACACAGCTTTTTGAATCGAATAAAGTCAAATGCATTCAACATAGTTAATTAAATGAAATGAAAGTCAAACACGTTCAAACAAAGCTTTTGGAATCTAATGAAAGTAAAATACATTCAAATAAAGCTTTTTGAATCAAATTAAAGTCGTATGCATTCAAAGAAGCTAGTTGAATCATATGAAAGCTGAACTGATTAAAATAAAATCTTTAGGAATCAATTGAAAGTCAAACACATTCAAATAAAGGTTTTGAATCAAAAGAAAGTCAAATGCATTCAAACAAAGCTTTTTGAATCAAAAGAAACTCAAATGCATTCAAACAAAGCTTTTTAAATCAAATCAAAGTCAAACATATTTAAACAAAGGTTTTTTAATCAGAGGAAAGTCAAACAATTCATACAAAACTTTTTTAATCAAATGAAAGTTAAAACATTTAAACAAAGCTTTTTAAATCAAATAAAAGTCAAACACATTTAAACAATGATTTTTGAATCAAATGAAAGTCAAACACATTCAAACAAAACTTTTAGGATCGAATGAAAGTTATATGCATTCAAAGAAGCAAATTGAATCAGATGAAAACTAAACACATTAAAATAAAGTTTTTTGAATCAAATGAAAGTCAAACACATTCAAACAAAGGTTTTTGAATAAAATGACAGTTAAACACATTTAAACAAAGATTTTTAAATCGATTGAAAGTCAAATGCATACAATGAAGCTAATTTATTAAAATGAAAGTCAAACACATTCAAACAAAATTTTTTGAATCAACTGACAATCTAACACATTCAAATAAAGCTTTTTATATCGAAGGAAAGTAAAAAACATTCAAACATTGTTTTTTTATTCAATTTAAAGTCAAACACATTCAAACAAAACTTTTTAAATCAAAGAAAAGTCAAACACATTCAAACAAAGCTTTTTTAATCAAATTAAAGTAAAACACATTTAAACAAAGCTTTTTGAATCGAATGAAAGTCATACGCATTCAAAGAAGCTAATTAAATCAAATGAAAGCTTCACACATTAAAACAAATCTTTTTGAATCAACTGAAAGTAATAAATGTTCAAAGAAAGGTTTTTGAATCGAATGAAAGTTAAATACATTCAATCAGACTTTTTGAATGAAATGAAATTCAAACACATTCAAACAAAAGCTTTTTGAATCATATGAAAGTTAAACACATTCAAAAACAACTATTTAAATCGAACAAAATCAAATGCATTCAACATAGTTAATTGAATGAAATGAAAGTCAAACACATTCAAACAAAGCTTTTTGAATCTAATGAAGGTCAAACACATTCAAATAAATATTTTTGAATCAAATAAAGTCATATGCATTCAATGAAGCTACTTGAATCAAATGAAAGTTGTACACATTACAAAATATCTTATTGAATCAATTGAAAGTCAAACACATTCAAACAAAGCTTTTGAAGTGAATGAAAGTCAAATGCATTCAATCAAAGATTTTTGAATCAAATGCAAGTGAAACACATTCAAACAAAGGTTTGTTAATCAAAGGAAAGTCAAACACATTCATACAAAGGTTAGTTAATCAATGTACAGTCAAACACATTCTAACAAAGCTTTTTTAATCAAATTAAAGTTAAACATATTCAAACAAAGCTTTTTGAATCAAATGAAAGTCATATGCATTCTAACAAAGCTTTTTTAATAAAATGAAAGTTAAAACATTTAAACAAAGCTTTTTAAATCAAATAAAAGTCAAACACATTTAAGAAATGATTTTTGAATCAAATGAAAGTCAAACACATTCTAACAATGCCTTTTGAATCGAATGAAAGTTATATGCATTCAAAGAAGCTAATTGAATCAAATGAAAACAGAACACAATAAAACAAAGCTTTTTAAATCAAATTAAACTCAAACACATTCAAACAAAGATTTTTGAATCAAATAAAGTTAAACACATTCAAACAAAGATTTTTAATCGATTGAAAGTCAAATGCATACAATGAAGCTAATTAAATAAAATGAAAGTCGAACACATTCAAACAAAATTCTTTTAATAAACTGAAAGCTTTTTGAATCAAAGGAAGTAAAAAACATTCAAACCTTGCTTTTTTATTCAAGTTAAAGTCAAACACATTCAAACAAAGATTTTTGAATTAAAGGAAAGTCAAACACATTCAAACAAAGCTTTTTTAATCAAATTAAAGTCAAACACATTCAAACAAAGCTTATTGAATCGAATGAAAGTCATATGCATTCAAAGAAGCTAATAAAATTAAATGAAAGCTTCACACATTAAAACAAATCTTTTTTAATCAATTGAAAGTAATAAACATTTAAAGAAAGGTTTTTGAATCGAATTAAAGTCAAATACATTTAAACAAAGCTTTTTGTATGAAATGAAATTCAAACACATTCAAACAAAGCTTTTTGAATCAAATGAAAGTAAAACATATTCAAATAAAGCTTTTTGAATCTAATGAAAGTTAAACACATTCAAATAAAGCTTTTTGAATCATGTAATGTCATATGCATTAAAAGAAGCTAGTTGAATCAAATGAAAGTTGTACATATTACAATTTGTCTTTTTGAATCAATTGAAAGTCAAACACATTCAAACAAAGCTTTTGAATTGAATGAAAGTCAAATGCATTCAATCAAAGATTTTTGAATCAATTGAAAGTCAAACACATTCAAACAAAGGTTTGTTAATTAAAGGAAAGTCAAACACATTTAAACAAAGGTTAGTTAATCAATGTAAAGTCAAACACATTCTAACAAAGCTTTTTTAATCAAATTAAAGTTAAACATATTCAAACAAAGCTTTTTGATTCGAATGAAAGTCATATGCATTCAAAGAAGTTAATAAAATTAAATGAAAGCTTCACAATTAAAACAAATCTTTTTGAATCAATTGAAAGTAATAAACATTTAAAGAAAGGTTTTTTTAATCGAATTAAAGTCAAATACATTTAAACAAAGCTTTTTGAATGAAATGAAATTCAAACACATTCAAACAAAGCTTTTTGAATCAAATGAAAGTCAAACATATTAAAACACAACTATTTGAATGGAATAAAGTCAAATGAATTCAACATACTTAATTGAATGAAATGAAAGTCAAACCTATTCAAACAAAGCTTTTTGACTCTAATGAAAGTTAAACACATTCAAATAAAGCTTTTTGAATCAAATAATGTCATATGCATTAAAAGAAGCTAGTTGAATCAAATGAAAGTTGTACACATTATAAAATATCTTTTTGAATCAATTGAAAGTCAAAGACATTCAAACAAAGCTTTTGAATTGAATGAAAGTCAAATGCATTCAATCAAAGATTTTTGAATCAAATGAAAGTGAAACACATTCAAACAAATGTTTGTTAATCAAAGGAAAGACAAACACAATAAAACAAAGGTTAGTTAATCAATGTAAAGTGAAACACATTCTAACAAAGCTTTTTTAATCAAATTAAAGTTAAACATATTCAAACAAAGCTTTTCGAATCGAATGAAAGTCATATGCATTCAAAGAAGTTAATAAAATCAAATGAAAGATGAACACATTAACAAATCTTTTTGAATAAATTGAAAGTAATAAACATTCAAGAAAAGGTTTTTGAATCGAATGAAAGTCAAATATATTCAAACAAAGCTTTTTGAATGAAATGACATTTAAACACTTTCTAACAAAGCTTTTTGAATCAAATGAAAGTCAAACACATTCAAACAAAGGTTTGTTAATCAAAACAAAGTGAAACACATTCTAGCAAAGTTTTTTTTAATCAAATTGAAGTCAAACACATTCAAACAAAGCTTTTTGAATCGAATGAAAAGCATATGCATTCAAAGAAATGTTTTTCAATCAAATGAAAGTTAAAACATTTGAACAAAGCTTTTGTAATCAAATGAAAGTCAAACACATTTAAACAATGATTTTTGAATCAAATGAAAGTCTAATACATTAAAACAAAGCTTTTTGAATTAAAAGAAAGTCAAACAGATTCAAAAAAAGCTTTTGAATCAAATGAAAGTCATATGCATTCAAAGAAGCTAATTGAATCAAATGAAAATAAAACACATTAAAACAAAGCTTTTTGAATTAAATGAAACTCAAACACATTCTAAGAAAGCTTTTTGAATCGAATGAAAGGTAAATGCATTCAATCAAAGGTTTTAGAATCAAATGAAAGTCAAACACATTCAAACAAAGATTTTTGAACCAAATGAAATTCAAAAAAAGATTTTTGAATCAAATGAAATTTAAAGACATTCAAAAAAAGATTTTTAAATCGAATGAAAGGCAAATGCATTAAATGAAGCTAATTGAATCAAATGAAAATCGAACACATTCAAACATAACTTTTAGAATCAAATAAAAGTCATATGCATTTAAAGAAGCTATTTAAATAAAATGAAAGCTAAACACATTTAAACAAAGATTTTTGAATTAAATGAAAGTCAAACACATTCAAACAAAGCTTTTTGAATCAAATGAATCCTAAAAACACTCAAACAAAACTTTTTGAATAGAATAAATTACAATGCATTCAACATAGTTAATTGAATGAAATAAAAGTAAAAAACATTCAAAAAAAGCTTTTTGAATCTAATGAAAGTCAAACACATTCAAACAAAGCTTTTTGAATCGAATTAAAGTCATATGCATGCAAAGAAGCTAATTGAATTAAATGAAAGCTGAACACATTAATACAAATCTTTTAGAATTATTTGAAAGTCAAACATATTTAAACAAAGCTTTTTGAATCGAATGAAAGACAATTGCATTCAAAACAAAGCATTTTGAATAAAATGAAAGTCAAACACATTTATACAAAGTTTTTGAATCAAATGAAAGTCTAACACATTCAAACAAAGTTTTTTTAATAAAAGGAAAGACAAACACATTTAAACAAAGCTTTTTGAATCAAATTAAAGTTAAAAAAAATTTAAACAAAGATTTTTGAATCAAATAAAAGTAAAAAACAATTAAACAAAGATTTTTGAATCAAATGAATGCTAAACACATTCAAACAAAGCTTTTTGAATTAAATGAAAGTCAAACACATTCAAACAAAACTTTTTGGACGAAATAAAAAACAAAAACATTCAAACATAGCTTCTGGAATGGAATGAAAGTGAAATGGATAAACGAAGTTAAATTAATCAAACAAATTCAAACACATTCAAACAAAGCTTTTTGAATCAAATGAAAGTCAAACACATTTAAACAATGCTTTTTGAATCGAATGAAAGTCAAACACATTCTAACAAAGCATTTTGAATCAAATGAAAGTCAAACACATTCAACCAAAGCTTTTTGAATCGAATGAAAGTCAAACACATTCAAAGAAAGCTTTTTAAATCAAAATAATAGTCGAAAACATTCAAACAATGATTTGTAAATCAAATGTAAGTCAAACACATTAAAACAAAGCCTTTTTAATCAAATGAAAGTCAAACACATTCAAACAAAGTTTTTTGTATCAAAATAAAGTCAAACACATTCAATCAAAGCTTTGGGAATGGAATGAAAGTCAAACACATTTAATCAAATTTTTTTTTGAATCAAATAAACTCAAACACAATCAAACAAAGCTTTTTGAGTCAAATAAAAGGCAAAGGTATTCAACGAAGTTAATTAAATCAAATAAAGGTCAAACACATTCAAACAAAGCATTTGAAATCAAATGAAAGTCAAACACATTCAAACAAATCTTTTTAAATAGAATGAGAGTTAAATGCATTCAAACAAAACTTTTTTTAATCAAATTAAAGTAAAACACATTTAAACAAAGCTTTTTGAATCGGATGAAAGTCGTATGCATTCAAAGAAGCTAAATATATCAAATGAAAGTTTCACACATTAAAACAAATCTTTTTAAATCAACTGAAAGTAATAAACATTCAAATAAAGGTTTTTCAATTAAATGAAAGTTATATACATTCAAACAAAGCTTTTTGAATGAAATGAAATTCAAACACATTCAAACAAAAGCTTTTTGAATCATATGAAAGTCAAACACATTCAAACACAGCTATTTGAATTGAATAAAATCAAATGCATTCAACATAGTTAATTGAATGAAATGAAAATCAAACACATTCAAACAAAGCTTTTTGAATCTAATGAAGGTCAAACACATTCAAATAAATATTTTTGAATCAAATAAAGCCATATGCATTCAAAGAAGCTAGTTGAATCAAATGAAAGTTGTACACATTACAAAATATCTTATTGAATCAATTGAAAGTCAAACACATTCGAACATAGCTTTTTGAATCAAATGAAAGTCAAACACATTTAAACAAAGCTTTTTAAATCGAATGAAAGTTATATGCATTCAAAGAAGCTAATTGAATCAAATGAAAACATAACACATTAAAACAAAGCTTTTTAAATCAAATTAAATTCAAACACATTCAAACAAAGATTTTTGAATCAAATGAAAGTTAAACACATTCAAACAAAGATTTTTAATCGATTAAATGTCAAATGCGTACAATGAAGCTAATTAATTAAAATGAAAGTCGAACACATTCAAACAAAGTTTTTTGAATCAACTGAAAGTCTAACACATTCAAACAAAGCTTTTCGAATCAAAGGAAAGTAAAAAACATTCAAACCTTGCTTTTTTATTATATTAAAGTCAAACACATTCAAACAAAGCTTTTTGAATCAAAGGAAAGTCAAACACATTCTAACTAAGCTTTTTTAATCAAATTAAAGTCATATTCAAACAAAGCTTTTTGAATCAAATGAAAGTCATATGCATCAAAGAATTTAATAAAATTAAATGAAAGCTTCACACATTAAAACAAATCTTTTTGAATCAATAGAAAGTAATAAACATTTAAAGAAAGGTTTTTGAATCGAATTATCAAATACATTCAAACAAAGCTTTTTGAATTAAATGAAATTCAAACACATTCAAACAAAGCTTTTTGAATCAAATGAAAGTAAAACATATTCAAACACAATTATTTGAATGGAATAAAGTCAAATGAATTCAACATAGTTAATTGAATGAAATGAAAGTCAAACACATTCAAACAAAGCTTTTTGAATCTAATGAAAGTCAAACACATTCAAATAAAGCTTTTTGAATCAAATAATGTCATATGCATTAAAAGAAGCTAGTTGAATCAAATGAAAGTTGTACACATTACAAAATATCTTTTAGAATCAATTGAAAGTCAAACACATTCAAATAAAACTTTTGAAGTAAATGAAAGTCAAATGCATTCAATCAAAGATTTTTGAATCAAATGAAAGTCAAACACATTCAACAAAGGTTTGTTAATCAAAGGAAAGTAAAAAAACATTCAAACAAAGGTTAGTTAATCAATGTAAAGTCAAACACATTCTAACAAAGCTTTTTTAATCAAATTAAAGTTAAACATATTCAAACAAAGCTTTTTGAATCGAATGAAAGTCATATGCATTCTAAGAAGTTAATAAAATCAAATGAAAGCTGAACACATCAAAATAAATCTTTTTGAATCAATTGAAAGTAATAAACATTCAAGAAAAGGTTTTTGAATCGAATTAAAGTCAAATACATTCAAACAAAGTTTTTTGAAGGAAATGATATTCAAACACATTCTAACAAAGCTTTTTGAATCAAATGAAAGTCAAACACATTCAAACAAAGGTTTGTTAATCAAAGCAAAGTGTAACACATTCTAGCAAAGTTTTTTTTAATCAAATTAAGTCAAACACATTCAAACAAAGCTTTTTGAATCGAATGAAAGGCATATGCATTCAAAGAAATGTTTTTCAATCAAATTAAAGTTAAAGCATTAGAACAAAGCTTTTTTAATCAAATGAAAGTCTAACACATTCAAATAAAGCTTTTTGAGTCAAATGAAAGTCAAACACATTCAAAAAAAGCTTTTTGAATCGAATGAAAGTCATATGCATTCAAAGAAGCTAATTGAATCAAATGAAAATAGAACACATTAAAACAAAGTTTTTGAATTAAATGAAACTCAAACACATTCCAAAAAAGCTTTTTGAATCGAATGAAAGTTAAATGCATTCAATCAAAGCTTTTAGAATCAAATGAAAGTCAAACACATTCAAACAAAGATTTTTGATCCAAATGAAAATGAAACACATTCAAACAATGTTTTTTGAATCAAATGAAATTTAAAGACATTAAAAAAAAAGATTTTTAAATCGAATGAAAGTCAAATGCATAAAATGAAGCTAATTGAATCAAATGAAAATCGAACACTTTCAAACAAAGCTTTTAGAATCAAATGAAAGTCATATGCATTTAAAGAAGCTATTTAAATAAAATGAAAGCCAAACACATTCAAACAAAGATTTTTGAATCAAATTAAAGTCAAACACATTCAAAAAAGCTTTTTGAATCAAATGAATCTTAAAAACATTCAAACAAAACTTTTTCAATAGAATAAATTACAATGCATTCAACATAGTTAATTGAATAAAATAAAAGTAAAAAACAATAAAAAAAGCTTTTTGAATCTAATGAAAGTCAAACACATTCAAACAAAGCTTTTTGAATCGAATTAAAGTCAAATGCATTATAAGAAGCTAATTGAATTAAATGAAAGCTGAAAACATTAATACAAATCTTTTGGAATTATTTGAAAGTTAAACATATTTAAACAAAGTTTTTTGAATCGAATGAAAGTCAAATGCATTCAAAACAAAGCATTTTGAATCAAATGAAAGTCAAACACATTTATACAAAGTTTTTGAATCAAATGAAAGTCTAACACATTCAAACAAAGTTTTTTTGATAAAAGGAAAGACAAACACATTTAAACAAAGCTTTTTGAATCAAATTAAAGTTAAAAAAATTTAAACAAAGCTTTTTGAATCAAATAAAAGTAAAACACAATTAAACAAAGAATTTTGAATCAAATGAATGTCAAATACATTCAAACAAAGATTTTTGAATTAAATAAAAGTCAAACATTCAAACAAAGGTTTGTTAATCAAAGGAAAGTCAAACACATTCAAACAAAGGTTAGTTAATCAATGTAAGTCAAACACATTCTAACAAAGCTTTTTTAATCAAATTAAAGTTAAACATATTCAAACAAAGCTTTTTGAATCAAATAAAAGTCATATGCATTCAAAGAAGTTAATAAAATCAAATGAAAGCTGAACACATAAAAAAAAAATCTTTTTGAATCAATTGAAAGTAATAAACAATCAAGAAAAGGTTTTTTAACGGAATGAAAGTCAAATACATTCAAACAAAGCTTTTTGAATGAAATGATATTCAAACACATTCTAACAAAGGTTTTTTGAATCAAATGAAAGTCAAACACATTCAAACAAAGGTTTGTTAATCAAAGCAAAGTGAAACACATTCTAGTAAAGTTTTTTTAATCAAATTGAAGTCAAACACATTCAAACGAAGCTTTTTGAATCGAATGAAAAACATATGCAGTCAACGAAATGTTTTTCAATAAAATGAAAGTTAAAACATTTGAACAAAGCTTTTTTAATCAAATGAAACTCAAACACATTTAAACAATGGTTTTTGAATCAAATGCAAGTCTAACACATTCAAACAAAGCTTTTTAAATCAAATGAAAGTCAAACACATTCAAAAAAAAGCTTTTTGAATTGAATGAAAGTCATATGCATTCAAAGAAGCTAATTGAATAAAATGAAAATAGAACACATTAAAACAAAGCTTTTTGAATTAAATGAAACTCAAAAACATTCTAAAAAAGCTTTTTGAATCGAATGAAAGTTGAATGCATTCAATCAAAGCTTTTAGTATCAAGTGAAAGTCAAACACATTCAAACAAAGATTTTTGAACCAAATGAAAGTCAAACACATTCAAAAAAAGCTTTTTGAATTGAATGAAAGTCATATGCATTCAAAGAAGCTAATTAAATCAAATGAAAGCTTCACACATTAAAAGAAAGGTTTTTGAATCGAATGAAAGTTAAATACATTCAAACAAAGCTTTTTGAATGAAATGAAACACAAACACATTCAAACAAAAGCTTTTTGAATCATATGAAAGTCAAACACATTCAAACACAGCTATTTGAATCGAATAAAATCAAATGCATTCAACATAGTTAATTGAATGAAATGAAAGTCAAACACATTCAAACAAAACTTTTTAAATCTAATGAAGGTCAAACACATTCTTAATAAATATTTTTGAATCAAATAAAGTCATATGCATTCAAAGAAGCTAGTTGAATCAAATGAAAGTTGTACATATTACAAAATATCTTTTTGAATGGAATGAAAGTTATATGCATTCAAAGAAGCTAATTGAATCAAATGAAAACAGAACACATTAATACAAAGCTTTTTAAATCAAATTAAATTCAAAGACATTCAAACAAAGATTTTTGAATCAAATGAAAGTTAAACACATTCAAACAAAGATTTTTAATCGATTGAAAGTCAAATGCATACAATGAAGCTAATTAATTAAAATGAAAGTCGAACACATTCAAACAAAATTTTTTGAATCAACTAAAAGTCTAATACATTCAAACAAAGCTTTTTGAATCAAAGGAAAGTCAAAAACATTCAAACCTTGCTTTTTTATTCAAATTAAAGTCAAACAAATTCAAACAAAGCTTTTTAAATCAAAGGAAAGTCAAACACATTCAAACAAAGCTTTTTTAATCAAATTAAAGTCAAACACATTCAAACAAAGCTTTTTGAATCGCATGAAAGTCATATGCATTCAAAGAAGCTAATAAAATTAAATGAAAGCTTCACACATTAAAACAAATCTTTTTGAATCAATTGAAAGTAATAAACATTTAAAGAAAGGTTTTTGAATCGAATTAAAGTCAAATACATTCAAACAAAGCTTTTTGAATTAAATGAAATTCAAACACATTCAAACAAAGCTTTTTGAATCAAATGAAAGTAAAACATATTCAAACACAATTATTTGAATGGAATAAAGTCAAATGAATTCAACATAGTTAATTGAATGAAATGAAAGTCAAACACATTCAAACAAAGATTTTTGAATCTAATGAAAGTCAAACACATTCAAATAAAGCTTTTTTAATCAAATAATGTCATATGCATTAAAAGAAGCTAGTTGAATCAAATGAAAGTTGTACACATTACAAAATATCTTTTTGAATCAATTGAAAGTCAAACACATTCAAATAAAACTTTTGAAGTAAATGAAAGTCAAATGCATTCAATCAAAGATTTTTGAATCAAATGAAAGTCAAACACATTCAACAAAGGTTTGTTAATCAAAGGAAAGTAAAAAAACATTCAAACAAAGGATAGTTAATCAATGTAAAGTCAAACACATTCTAACAAAGCTTTTTTAATCAAATTAAAGTTAAACATATTCAAACAAAGCTTTTTGAATCGAATGAAAGTCATATGCATTCTAAGAAGTTAATAAAATCAAATGAAAGCTGAACACATTAAAATAAATCTTTTTGAATCAATTGAAAGTAATAAACATTCAAGAAAAGGTTTTTGAATCGAATTAAAGTCAAATACATTCAAACAAAGGTTTTTGAAGGAAATGATATTCAAACACATTCTAACAAAGCTTATTGAATCAAATGAAAGTCAAACACATTCAAACAAAGGTTTGTTAATCAAAGCAAAGTGTAACACATTCTAGCAAAGTTTTTTTTAATCAAATTGAAGTCAAACACATTCAAACAAAGCTTTTTGAATCGAATGAAAGGCATATGCATTCAAAGAAATGTTTTTCAATCAAATGAAAATTAAAGCATTAGAACAAAGCTTTTTTAATCAAATGAAAGTCTAACACATTCAAATAAAGCTTTTTGAGTCAAATGAAAGTCAAATACATTCAAAAAAAGCTTTTTGAATCGAGTGAAAGTCATATGCATTCAAAGAAGCTAATTGAATCAAATGAAAATAGAACACATTAAAACAAAGTTTTTGAATTAAATGAAACTCAAACACATTCCAAAAAAGCTTTTTGAATCGAATGAAAGTTAAATGCATTCAATCAAAGCTTTTAGAATCAAATGAAAGTCAAACACATTCAAACAAAGATTTTTGATCCAAATGAAAATAAAACACATTCAAACAATGTTTTTTGAATCAAATGAAATTTAAAGACATTAAAAAAAAGATTTTTAAATCGAATGAAAGTCAAATGCATAAAATGAAGCTAATTGAATCAAATGAAAATCGAACACTTTCAAACAAAGCTTTTAGAATCAAATGAAAGTCATATGCATTTAAAGAAGCTATTTAAATAAAATGAAAGCCAAACACATTCAAACAAAGATTTTTGAATCAAATTAAAGTCAAACACATTCAAAAAAGCTTTTTGAATCAAATGAATCTTAAAAACATTCAAACAAAACTTTTTCAATAGAATAAATTACAATGCATTCAACATAGTTAATTGAATAAAATAAAAGTAAAAAACAATAAAAAAAGCTTTTTGAATCTAATGAAAGTCAAACACATTCAAACAAAGCTTTTTGAATCGAATTAAAGTCAAATGCATTATAAGAAGCTAATTGAATTAAATGAAAGCTGAAAACATTAATACAAATCTTTTGGAATTATTTGAAAGTTAAACATATTTAAACAAAGCTTTTTGAATCGAATGAAAGTCAAATGCATTCAAAACAAAGCATTTTGAATCAAATGAAAGTCAAACACATTTATACAAAGTTTTTGAATCAAATGAAAGTCTAACACATTCAAACAAAGTTTTTTTGATAAAAGGAAAGACAAACACATTTAAACAAAGCTTTTTGATTCAAATTAAAGTTAAAAAAATTTAAACAAAGCTTTTTGAATCAAATAAAAGTAAAACACAATTAAACAAAGAATTTTGAATCAAATGAATGTCAAATACATTCAAACAAAGATTTTTGAATCAAATGAAAGTCAAACATTCAAACAAAGGTTTGTTAATCAAAGGAAAGTCAAACACATTCAAACAAAGGTTAGTTAATCAATGTAAGTCAAACACATTCTAACAAAGCTTTTTTAATCAAATTAAAGTTAAACATATTCAAACAAAGCTTTTTGAATCAAATAAAAGTCATATGCATTCAAAGAAGTTAATAAAATCAAATGAAAGCTGAACACATAAAAAAAAATCTTTTTGAATCAATTGAAAGTAATAAACAATCAAGAAAAGGTTTTTTAACGGAATGAAAGTCAAATACATTCAAACAAAGCTTTTTGAATGAAATGATATTCAAACACATTCTAACAAAGGTTTTTTGAATCAAATGAAAGTCAAACACATTCAAACAAAGCTCACTCTGGATCAGTCTTCGTGTTGTAACTCTCCTGAGGGACAAAAACACCCAAAACATTTGGCGTCGTCTGTGGGGAGAGTACCTCGAAGATGGTTTAAGAGTCTGTACCACCCCCTAACCGTCTGGGCGAAGACCCAGAAGTCTTTACAGACCATGAGGATGAAGATCCTCAAGTCGAAACCTTTACAGCCGAAGACGGCTCTCTCAGAATCTAGCGCATCCGGCCCAGAGAGACTTTGGAGCGGGGTGCCTCCCAGGCGGGTGAAAGTAGGCACCCTGGGCAGCTGGAAGGGGAAACCCATGCGGCAGCTGGATCAGCGCCTGTCACCTGAGACGAGCTCGTGAGATTCATGACAAGTTTCAAGGGTGAAATTAAAGAGCTGATCACCCAGAGCCGGGCTGGCCCAAGTAGAGGTTAGTTAGCCAAGAAGACTCCTCTGGAAAAGGGGAAGTCAGTCAAAGATCGGCAGCCCACTCCTCATCCAAAGGAGAAGGCAGCCGGGGCCATTGATTGGTCCAAAATTCTTCTTCCCAAGGGGAATAACAATAACTCTCGCCGAACTCAACAACCGGTGACAAGTAAGAAATCTCTTGATGCCCGGGAGATCATCAACTGGAAGAGAAATCAGCAGCTGTCTGAGTCGGCTTCTACGTCGAACTTTCCTGACAACTTTAACAATACCTCTGCTGGGAATGCATCTTCCTTGCATGAGAGTCAGACAGGCGGTAATACCGTCCATTCTGGCCCTCATATGATTGGAGCTGTACCGTATGTGCCTACTCAGGTCTACGGCCAGTATCCCCCTCATTTTATGCAGCCGACCCTCTTTGGAGGTCAGGCGACATATCCAAATGTCCAGCCATTGGACTGGCAGCTTCGTCTACTACGCCTGGGTGAACAACCTTCTGCGTTCACCCGGGAGATAACCGAGGCGGCCCAGCCGGCCAAGGTTAAGAATGTGTTGGTTGGTACCTATGATGGTACCACCAATCCGGAAGACTATCTCATGGCTTATACCAACCTCATGTATCTGCAGGGGTTGGATGATGCCACTTGGTGTCGGTGCTTCCCGGCTACATTGAAGGGCATTGCCCAACAATTGTTTGGTAATCTGCTAGCCGGGTCCATCGATAGTTTCAAGAAGCTCGCCTTCCTGTTTGCTTCTAACTTCTCAATGAACATCCCTGCTAAGAAAACAAGCCTTGATTTGAGCACTGTTAAGCAGGGAGAGAGAGAAGGGCTGCGCTCATATGTCAGGCGGTTCAATCTGATTAGAATTTAGGTTTAGGGACTGTCTGATGAGATAGCTTTTTCAGAATTTTTCAAGGGTCTAAGAGACGGGTCGACCTTTAAGTCCGACCTAGTCAGAAAAGGGGCTTTCACTTTACAGGCGGCCCTGAGAGAGGCAGAAAGTTACATTCAAGCTACCGACCTCTGCTTGCCTGGTAACCAGTCAAACTCCAAGAAGTCCGACAAACCGAAAGACAGCCGGTCTACTCAGCCGGCCAAAAATAAAGAAGAGAGCAAGAAATGAAAAGAAATCTGAGCGGTTAATGATTCTGACCAGCCGTCCTAGAAGAAAAAGAAAGAGTTTAAACTGTACGTCCCCAAGTACGAGTTTAATAAAGACTGCAACTCCATCCTCATGCAGGTAAAGGACCGGCTGTCCATTGAGAAGCCGAATCCTATGAAGAGTTCTGTCCAGTCACGGAACAAAAATAAATTATGTCAGTTCCATGAGGAGGTCAGCCATGATACCAACGACTGCTTCAGTCTTCAACGAGCGTTGGACCGTCTGGCTGACAAAGGGCTGTTGAAGTCCTACGTTTCTAAGTCCCCAGCCGGGGCAAAAAAGAAAAACAAGGGTCAGTCCTCCAAGACTACCCCCGAGCCTACTAGTAGCTCGGATACCGACAAGGAGCCGGTCTACACAATAGCAGGCGGGTTCTCCTGTGGTGGCCCTACCATCCGGGGCACCAAGAGCCATCTTCGAAAGATGGACAAGGATGATGATGAAAAGGTGTCTACAAGCACCTCCTTCCCAGAAGTCTTGATCACTGAGAAGGAAAGGGGCAGCGTCCGCCGTCCGCATGATGACCCGGTTGTCATTGAATGTAAGGTTGCCAACCAACTGGTTGGAAGAATCCTTATTGACACTGGTAGCTCATCAGACATCATTAGCCTTCGGTGCCTGCAAAAGCTGAAATACAATGTCAGCAGCATGCATCCGGTCACCCACCCCTTGGTTGGTTTTGGGGGTGGGATGGTCTACCCAGCCGGAAGAATTGACTTACCCATCCGGCTGGGGGAGAAAGGCCAGGGACGACATATTGTCGTCAGATTCTTGGTCGTTGAGGAGTTGACCGCCTACAACATTATCCTTGGCCGGCCAACCCTCAACGTAGCCAAGGCAGTAATCATCCCGTCTCTGATGCTCATCAAATATGAGAGGGATGACGGCTCTGTTGGTTCCTTGAATTGGGATCAAAAGACGTTCCGAGAGTGCTATCTGTCAGCCGTCAGAGACACTGTGGCCCTAGGCGGTCAGGAACCAATTGACCTTGACAATGTCAAAAATGCCGATGCAGCACCTGCCCCACCAGCAGCCGGAAAGAAAAGAAAGGCAGCTCTGCTGGTTGAGGTGAAGAAATAGAAAAAATAGCAATCACTGACTAGTGAACGGTCAGATGAGCTCCGTCCCCAACCGGCTGGTGAAAAAATTGATCTCGTTCTGGATGACAGCCGTCCGGAACGTACTATAAAGGTTGGGACGGTTGCTGATGCTACTTTGGGTGCAGACTTGTACCTTCTGCTGAAGGAATTCAAAGACATTTTTTCCTTTGAAGTGGAAGAGATGGCAGGCGTCAGCCCGGATCGTTGTCCACAAGCTCGCCGTGGATCCTAAAAAGAAGCCCATCCGGCGAAAGAAAAGAAACCACGGTGAGGAAAGAATTCAGGCGGCAGCTGTCGAAGTCAAAAAGCTGCTAGACGCCAGGTTCATCCGGCCTTGTAATTTTCCCGACTTGGTGGCCAATGTGGTCCTTGTTAAGAAACCGAATGGGACCTGGCGCATGTGTGTTGATTACACAGACCTCAACAAGGCGTGTCCAAAGGACAATTACCCGCTTCCAAAGATCGACATTCTGGTCGATTATACAGCCGGTCACACCTTGATGAGCTTCATGGATGCCTACTCCGGCTTCCATCAGATACCCCCGTGGAAGAAAGATTAAGAGAAGACGACCTTCTTCACTAATCAGGGGTTATTTTGTTATACTGTGATGTCGTTTGGCTTGAAAAATGCGCCTGCCACTTTCCAACGGATGATTAATACGGTCTTCATTAATCAGATTGGGAGGGATTTGGAGGCGTACATTGATGATATGATAGTCAAATCCAAGCTCTAGACGAATCACCTTGCTGATCTCCGAGAAACATTCACCACCCTCAGGCGGCATAATGTCATGTTAAATCCAAATAAATGCGTCTTTGGTGTTGAGTCTGGGAAGTTTCTCGGATTCCTGATTGATCAAAGGGGGATAGAGGCTAACCCGGAAAAGATACAGGCGGTGATAAACATGAAGTCACCTTGTTCTGTCAAGGAAGTGCAGAGACTCACCGGCTGTCTGGCCGCCTTAAGGAGGTTCCTCAGCCGGTTAGGCGATAAGTCCCTCTACTTTTTCCAAGCAATCAGCAAGAAGACCAGATTTGAATGGGGGGATGATGCTGAGGCGGCATTCCAGAGGTTGAAAGAGCATTTACATTCTCTACCTAGATTCGTCAGTCCTTTACCTAGGGAGATGTTGTACATGTATTTAGCCGTCTCAGATCATGCCCTCAGTGCCGTTCTCCTTGCTGAGCGAGACGACATGCAGCTCCCGGTTCAGTTCATTAGCCATGTTCTTAAAAATGCTGAACTTCGGTACCCCATGGTTGAAAAATTTGGCCTTGCTTTGCACATGGCTTTCAAAAAACTGAAGCCCTACTTTTTAACACATCCGGTGGTGATTTACACTGACCGGCCACTCAAGCGGCCAATGCCTACCTTGGATTCATCCGGGAGAATGTTGAAATGGGCTATTGAAATGCAAAGTCTTGAAATCACTTACGAACCAAGAAAGGCAGTGAAAGGTCAGGCGTTTGCCGACTTCATTGTTGAAATGACTCGTCCGGTGGCTCCGGATAATCTTAATCAGGTTTGGAAAGTGTATATAGACGGGAGCTCTACAAAGAATGGCTTTGGTGCTGACGTAATCTACGAGTCCCCTGAAGGGGACAGATTTGAGTATTTACTACGCTTCAAATTTCAAGCCTCTAACAATGAGGCGGAATATGAAGCCCTGCTAGCCGGCATTCGCATGTGTAAGGCGGCAGGGGCCATGAAAATTGACGCCTACTCTGATTCTCAATTGGTTGTTAGCCAGTATGAGGGAAGCTACGAGGCTACTCATCCGGCTATGATTAAATATCTTCAGGCAGTCAAAGAAGAGACCAATGCACTTGAGGAATTTTGGCTGAGTCAAGTGCCTAGGTCAGAAAACAACCAGGCGGATGCATTGTCAAAACTGGCGTCTTCCGCCTGCCATGATACGCCTCGGTCAGTCTTCTGGGAAGTTCTTGAAAAGAGAAGCATCTATGAGGATCCCATTGGAATTCTGGACCGAAGCTCTACCTGGATGGATGGCATCCGGGCCTACCTCTCAGACGGTACACTTTCTGATTCGCCATAGGAAGCGGCCGTCCTGAAAAAGCAAGCTGCAAGCTTCGAGTTGAAAAATGGAGAACTCTTCAAAGCGGGGTTTCTAAAGCCTTTCTTGAAGTGTGTCACCCCAGAAAAGGGGAAAGAAGTTCTCGAAGACTTGCATTCGGGATTCTGCGCCTCCCACATAGGCGGCAAGTCCCTAGCCGTCAGAGCCAGACGACATTTTTTTTGACCCACTCTTGAGGCAGACGCCAAGGAGTTGGTAAAGAAATGTGACAAGTGCCAAAAATTTGGCAAACTCATTCACCGTCCGGATACTGATCTGACGACCATCCACAACCCAATCCCGTTTGCAAAATGGGACATGGACATTCTAGGTCCTTACACGCCTGCTCTAGGCGGAAAGCGCTACATCTTGGTGGCTGTGGATTATTTCACCAAGTGGGTAGAAGCTGAGGCGGTTAAAAACATCAAAACCTCAGACGTGATTTCCTTCATCTGGAAAAACATTATCACCCGGTATGGGGTACCTATGTCTATGGTTTTTGATAATGGTCCTTAGTTTGTGACGCCTCAGCTAAAAACTTGGTTGGGAGATCAGGGGATCTCAAGCTATTTTGCATATGTTGCCGGCCCCAAGCAAACGGCTAAGTTGAAGCCTTCAACAAACTCATCTCAGACGGCATTGAGAAGAAAATAGAAAGAGCCGGTGACTTATGGGTAGAAGAGTTAATTCATGTCCTATGGGCCATCCGGACAACAGCAAAGGGGGAAACCGGTGAAACCCCATTTCTCATGGTATACGGTGCTGAAGCCGTCTTGCCCATTGAACTTTACGAGCCGACTCTCAGAGTTATGCTATATGATGAAGAGGCAAACTGGGAAGCAATGCGCCTGGCATTGGACTCACTCCCGGAGCGCAAGGGCAATGTCGCCTTGCGTCATGAGATTTACCGTCTGAGAATGACTACAGCCTACAACAAGAAAGTACACAAGCGTCCTTTGAAAGTTGAAGACTTAGTGTTACGAAAAATGGAGGCAATCGGTAGGGCCAATGAGCTGGGGAAGCTAACTCCAAATTTGGAAGGCCCCTACCGGATCTATGGAGAAGTAAGGGACGACACCTACCGCCTGGAAACTCCAGACAGCAAGCGCCTGCCTAGAACTTGGAATGTAGACAATCTGAAAAAGTACTACTTCTGAGAATGTAAATTTTTTGTAAACAGTGAGTCAGGTAATGAAGATTCAGACTTTGTTTGCAAAAGTGATTTGTTGTTTGACTATCCATCCGGGTAATACCCAGACGTATTCTTCATTTACCTAACTAAGTTCGATACTTAGTAAAGGTTACATTTGTTTGACCCCCTGGGTAATACTCGGATCCCTTGTTTATTTTAAGTTTGATACTTTGTTTATTTAACTAAGTTTGATTATCCGCCTGGGTAATACTCAGACGGATTTTTCATTTACCTAACTAAGTTTGATACTTGTTATAATTAAATAATTGCATGTCCGTCTGGGTAATACCCAAACAGACTAGTTTGCTTAAAACAACTAAGTTCGACACTTGGTGTAAACCGGCCAATTCTCCGATTAAAAACTAAGCACAAAAAAGCTTAGTGGCTATACAACCGGTCCTAAACAAGACTAGAGGCTGAAATGGCCGGATGGTTGCTCATTTTATAAAATCTTCTGTCCCAACATGAACAAAGGCGTCCGGCGACACCCCTCCGCGTGTAATCGTCGCAGAGAACAGACTATTTGTCGGTTCTACGTATCCATGCAGACGGAAAAAATTGAACGACCGAATTGATCAACTCATAGCCGTCTGACCAGAATAATCTATGAAGAACGATCAAGTTACTAGATATTGGATGCCCTGGGGCATCAGTCGATCACCGGCTGAAGTTCTCACTTAGGTTATTTATTCCAAAATTACACTCTCTATCCTAATCGGGGCAAAAGAGTTATTCAATGGCTATGAAATCTCTACCAAGACGGACAAACGCCGTCTGAGTAGAGACTGGAATGCCTGTTGATGTACGACTGTGCACTTGGTTTGGGGCAATCACTACTGTGATTGATTGACTTACAAATGCATCATGCTCTTTGCAGCATCAGACGTTACCAAGTCAATCAACCCACTCCACTTGAAACCAATCACACAGCCGTCCAGGGGCAAGGACAGCCAGGCTTTTGATAAGTTAGGCAAAAATAAAAAATTAAAACTCGCAAAAATTGAAATTCACATGCAAAATGATTAAAACCGACTCAGTCGGTGCATTCATTAAAAGTCCACCCAACCAATCGATTGTAGTGGATTAAATGTTAACCGGACCCCGTCCGGGAGAAGGAGAAATTGTTAATTAACCCGGCTCCTTAGCCGTTAAATACAAATATACACGGCACGCAGGCCAGAAAAACAAGTTTTGGCATAATGCCGCAGAACTAAAGAAAAAATAAAAAAGAGGGATTGACATACTGCCGCTGAAAAATCACTTCTGCCTGCAAGCGGCTCCTCCTGGTCCTCCTCCTCATCATCTGAGGGTATCTCCTGCGCTTCACCCGGACCAGGTAGCTGAGGTACGAGGGGCTCATTGTTGGCATTAACCCAGGTGTCGAAGGACTCAGGCTCTAGATCACCGTTCTCTCTCAGGTACACCACGTCCTCGGCGTACCTGTGAGCTAGTGCCCAGACGCCATAATCCGCGTTCGGGTACAGGGCAGCCCAGGCGATCTTCATTCGGGCGTCATTATCAGCGTCACTCTCAGCAACAAGGCGGTTTTGCTCCGCCTCCAGGGTTGCTGCAAAGTTCTTCTGAGCTTGAGCAACCTCCTTCTCAAGTTTTTAAACCTTGGTCTTCAGGTGGTGTTCTCTTCAGAAATACCCTGAAGATTGCCAAGGTCCGTCTAGGCCTTTTTGAGCGCCTCATCAGCCCTTTTGGCACTCTCATCAGCCTTCTTCTGGGCCTCCTCCGCCTTCTTCCGGGCCATCTCAGCATCAGCCGCCCCCTGTTTGGCCGTTACCAGATCCACCTCCAGCTGCTGGATTTTAGACGCCTGTGTCATAATGATTGCTTTAGTTTCAAGTTCATTTACAATAGTTGAGTGTAAAGCAATATTGACAGCGTCTATGGCGCACTTCTTGGCCCTTTTTACCTCTTCCCGTTTGCGGGAATAAGGACGTTTGAGCATGGCCTGTACAAAAGCAGGCGGTATAAGTATTGCAGGCGGGATAAAACACTTGGAAAAAATAAAATTGAATTGACAAGTTTCCTACCTCAGCCAGAAGGGATAGAATGCGTTCCATATTGAACGTCTCTATCCCAGGGATACTGTCTTTATCCCTCTTCTGGACGGCTTCCAGTATGGCTTTGGCATGCTTCTGGATGTCTGGCCAGCGGGGAGATTGATCTGCACCACAATCAATATGTGATGAGTGCGAAACTAAGGCAACACCTATTT
The DNA here is from genome assembly GCF_001683475.1 of Chenopodium quinoa. NCBI lineage: Eukaryota > Viridiplantae > Streptophyta > Magnoliopsida > Caryophyllales > Amaranthaceae > Chenopodium > Chenopodium quinoa. Next base: position 247,180 of record NW_018744883.1, read on the forward strand.
GTTGCCGGCCGTCTGAAGATGACGTCTGTTGAGAGTGGGATTTCATCCGCAAAGGCCACCCCAGCTCAAGCGAGGATTCAAAAGGGTTCTTACCTTCAGAGCCAACCAAGCCGGAACCGCTTGGAGGCGTGGAGAACCCCCCGGTCGCTGTTACGGGGTTAACGAGGCTGAGGCCCAGGCCCAGGCTGCCGCCTACCTTCTCGTTACGCCCCACTATCCGCATCTGCTGATGCAAGGCTGAGGCGCCAGGAGTTGACGCGGAGGTGGATTTTTTTGTTTTGTTGAGAACGGAGGGGGTCTCCTCCCTAGCCCGTTTGAGTTATTTCTCAAACGTCTTTCCAACCTCTCCTCCCTGCGAAAATAACCAAGTCAAAGTAAGCATCCGGCAGAAATAATGGTTAATATTGATTTAAGAAAGGGTTAGGCGTTTATTACCTTGGCCTTGACCTTAGCCGCAGCTTTTTCCGCAAGTTGCTTGCGGATGAGTGCAGAGGACCGTTTGGGAGTCTTCTCCGTCTGCAACATATTTAATGCTTCTTCTGCAAAAAGAGAAATTGATCAATATCATAAATCAATTCTGATAGAAAGATACTACAGACGGATATAAACTCAGGCGCATACGTTTGGTGAACATGTGCCCTAGCCCGTAGGCGGCTAAGAAGCACTTGTCCCTGAACCAGGCGCTCTTGGGGATCTTGTTCTTGGGAACTTTTATTGTTTCCCCGGTTTACAAGGTCGCGTCTGAGAGGCCAAAAAAGTTTGCCTCAATGATTTTGTCAAAATCTTCCTCTGGGATCCGGGGAAGAGCGCACTTCCGGCCCATCAAGTCGGGCTTCTTATTGTACAGACGGAATTCATAATTATCCCGTCTGGTTGGAGCTAACATCAGGTAGAACCTGTGTTTCCAGCCGTCGAATTTTGAGACCTTGTCCAAGGTCATCATGTATAGGGGCTGCGTGGTTAGAGTATACCACGCCCTCTAGTCGCCTGGGCTTCTGCTAAGATAATGCATGCTAGCAAAAGCCTCCCAACCGGGGTTAAGCCCCTGAAACTTGCAGGCGGCAACATACCCCAGAATGTTTGTCCAAGAGTTGGGGGTAAGTCGCCAGACTCCGAGGCCGTAGCCTCTTAAAATTGCCTTCACCGCCTTGTGAAGGGGGAAGCGAAGGCCATCCTTGAACGCCGCCTCGTAACAACCGAAATAGTTGTTGGCGTTCTCTTGATCGTCCCCCCAGGCGATGGTGCCATTCTCAGGCGGCACCCGGATCCTATACCCGTCTCCTAGCGGGTGCATTTGAGTAAAATTCTTTAAGTTTTCTTCCATTTGGATCCGGTCCTTGGAGGAGACGTGGATGTTGAAGGGATCATCCTTCTCGTTCCACTTTTTCCTTTCTTCCTCCTCGCTATCCGGAAGCGGGGGTAAATCGTCACTACTCTCAGAGGTAGAGGCGGAGCTGTCGCTCTCCGTCTCCTCCTCACTTTGACTCAAGGGGGCAGAGATGACCTCGTCGCCGCCTTGGTCGCATTCCTCCAAGAAGGAATCAGCAGGAGTTGAAGGGGCGCGCGGAGGGGATCTCTCCAAAGCCGTCTAGTCTCCCTGAGCAGAACTTTCTCCCTCAGGCGTTTGGCCGCTTGAGCCTTCGCTCTTGTAATTTGGATCAGTTGCCGTCTGCATTGTCTGAGCCATGGTGTCCTGCACAGACACATAACTGGTCGGAATCCAAGGTAAAGGGTGGTCCCAACACCCCGAGACGGCACTCCCATTCCTAGACTCAGCCATCCCTGGTGACCGGCTGGACTCTAACCTAGGTTGTGCCGTGTGTGTTGGTGATGCATCCATTTATTGCAAGAAATATGTACAAGCGGTGAAAAAAGAAAAAGAGTTGAGAGAGGCAGAGACGGTACCTTTTGAAGAGATATCTGAAACTAGGTGGGTCCGGCTGGGTCTCTAGAAGACGAGCTTTCTTGCTTGCGCCTGACTCAAACGGATGACTTCTGCTCTCTCAAAGTTCTCTCTAGAAATTTTTTTGTAAACGTACCAAATTATGAGGGTAAACAGGCTATATATAAAGGGTAAATACGGGGGCATTTCCGTAATTTACCCGGAAGGTGAATGGTTACTCTTTAATGGTAAAATTACCACCAATCGGAGCGTGACACATGTCACAGATGCCACGTGGCGTGCCACGTCACATCTGTGAGGGGCAAATGTTTTGGGTAATTTTACCTCGCCACGTGGTCCAATCAGAGGATGACACGTGTCAGCCTTAGGATGGCCCATAGTGGACCAATCCCTGCTTGACACGTGTCACTCTAGAAATTAAGGGAAAAAGGAGGCCTTCAGGCCCAAATCCCGAGAAAGCCGCAAAGCGGCGCAACCCACCAATGATTAGGGTTTAGTGACCTAATCAGGGGCACAAATCCCAAAGACCCTATAAATAGGGAGATGTCCCTCTTTTTGAGGACACGTTTTACCATTTATTACACATTTACTCTTTGATAAAGGAATCCTGAGCTTGGAATCCGAGCAGATCCCTACCTAAATATCTGCACCTTTTTTTCCCTTCAAGTTTCTAACTTGTGCGTCGGAGGCGGAGCACCACCCAACTGGTGTCTCCGTTTGTTTTGCAGGTACAGCTCACTCCGGATCAGTCTTCGTGTTGTAACTCTCCCGAGGGACAAAAACACCCAAAACATAAGTTTTACACATTACAAAATATCTTTTTGAATCAATTGAAAGTCAAACACATTCAAACAAAGCTTTTGAATTGAATGAAAGTCAAAAGCATTCAATCAAAGATTTTTGAATCAAATGAAAGTCAAACACATTCAAACAAAGGTTTGTTAATCAAAGCAAAGTGAAACACATTCTAGGAAAGTTTTTTTAATCAAATTGAAGTCAAACACATTCAAACAAAGCTTTTTGAATCGAATGAAAGGCATATGCATTCAAAGAAATGTTTTTCAATCAAATGAAAGTTAAAACATTTTAACATAGCTTTTTTAATCAAATGAATTTCAAACACATTCAAACAATGATTTTTGAATCAAATGAAAGTTTAACACATTCAAACAAAGCTTATTAAATCAAATGAAAGTCAAACACAATAAAAAAAAAGCTTTTTGAATCGAATGAAAGTCATATGCATTCAAAGAAGCTAATTGAATCAAATGAAAATGGAACACATAAAAACAAAGCTTTTTGAATTAAATGAAACTCAAACACATTCTAAAAAAGCTTTTTTAATCGAATGAAAGTTAAATGCATTCAATCAAAGCTTTTAGAATCAAATGAAATTCAAACACATTCAAACAAAGATTTTTAAACCAAATTAAATTCAAACACATTCAAATAAAGCTTTTTGAATCAAATGAAATTTAAATACATCCAAAAAAAGATTTTTAAATCGAATGAAAGTCAAATGCATTAAATGAAGCTAATTGAATCAAATGAAAATCGAACACATTCAAACAAAGCTTTTTGAATCAAATACAAGTCATATGCATTTAAAGAAGCTATTTAAAAAACAATGAAAGCTAAACACAGTCAAACAAAGATTTTTTAATCAAATGAAAGTCAAACACATTTAAACAAAACTTTTTGAATCAAATGAATGTTAAAAACATTCAAACAAAACTTTTTGAATAGAATAAATTACAATGCATTCAACATAGTTAATTGAATGAAATAAAAGTCAAAAACATTCAAAATTTTTTTTGAATCTAATGAAAGTCAAACGCATTCAAACAAAGCTTTTTGAATCGAATTAAAGTCATATGCATTCTAAGAAGCTAATTGAAATAAATGAAAGCTGAACACATTAATACAAATCTTTTGGAATTATTTGAAAGTCAAACATATTTAAACAAAGCTTTTTGAATCGAATGAAAATCAAATGCATTCAAAACAAAGTATTTTGAATCAAATGAAAGTCAAACACATTTATACAAAGTTTTTGAATAAAATGAAAGTCTAACACATTCAAACAAAGTTTTTTTAATAAAAGGAAAGACAAACACATTTAAACAAAGCTTTTTGAATCAAATTACAGTTAAAAAAATTTAAACAAAGCTTTTTGAATCAAATAAAAGTCAAACACAGTTAAACAAAGAATTTTGAATAAATGAATGTCAAACACATTCAAAGAAACCTTTATGAATTAAATGAAAGTCAAACACATTCAAACAAAACATTTTGGACGAAATAAAAAACAAAAACATTCAAACAAAGCTTCTGGAATGGAATGAAAGTGAAATGGATAAAAGAAGCTAAATTAATCAAAGAAAGTTAAACACATTCAAACAAAGCTTTTTGAATTAAATGAAAGTCAAACACATTTAAACAATGCTTTTTGAATCGAATGAAAGTCAAACACATTCAAACAAAGCATTTTGAATCAAATGAAAGTCAAACACATTCAACCAAAGCTTTTTGAATCGAATGAAAGTCAAACACATTCAAAGAAAGCTTTTTGAATCAAATAATAGTCGAACACATTCAAACAATGATTTGTAAATCAAATGTCAGTCAAACACATTAAAACAAAGCTTTTTTAATCAAATGAAAGTCAAACACATTCAAACAAAGTTTTTTGTATCAAAATAAATTCAAAAACATTCTATCAAAGCTTTGGGAATGAAATGAAAGTCAAACACATTTAATCAAAATTTTTTTTGAATCAAATAAAGTCAAACACAATCAAACAAAGCTTTTTGAATCAAGTGAAAGGCAAAGGTATTCAACGAAGTTAATTAAATCAAATAAAAGTCAAACACATTCAAACAAAGCTTTTTAAATCAAATGAAAGTCAAACACATTCAAACAAATCTTTTTGAATAGAATTAGAGTTAAATGCATTCAAACAAAGCTTTTTATAGAATCAAATGAAAGTGAAACACATTCAAACCAAGATTTTTGAATCAAATGAAATTCGAATACATTCAGACAAAGCTATTGGAATCAAATGAAAGTCAAACACATTCAAACAAAGCTTTTTTAATGGAATGAAAGTTAAATGCATTATAGGAAGATAGTTTAATCAAATGAAAGTTTAACACATTCTTATAAAGCTTTTAAAATCTAATGAAAATCAAAGTCATTTAAACAAAGCCTTTTTAATTAAATGAAAGTCAAACACATTCAAACAAAGCTTTTTGAATCGAATGAAAGTAAACTACATTCAAACAAAGCTTTTTGAATCGAACGATAGTCCAAAACATTCAAACAAAGATTTTTAAATCTAATAAAAGTCAAACTCATTGAAACAAAGCTTTTTAAATCAAATGAAAGTAAAAAACATTCAAAAAATGATTTGTAAATAAAATGAAAGTCAAACACATTCAAACAAAGCTTTGTGAATCAAATGAAAGTCAAACACATTCAAACAAAGCTGTTTGAATCAAATAATAGTCGAACACATTCAAAACATGAGTTTTAAATTAAATGAAAGTCAAACACATTCAAACAAAGCTTTTTTAATCAAATGAAAGTCAAACACATTCAAACAAAGTTTTTAGAATCAAATGAAAGTCAAACACATTCAATTTAAGCTTTTAGAATGGAATGAAAGTCAAACACATTCAATCAAAAATAATTTTGAATCAAATTAAAGTCAAACACAATAAAAAAAAAAGCTTTTTGAATCAAATGAATGTCAAAGGTATTCAATGTAGTTAATTAAATCAAATAAAAGTGAAACACATTCAAGCAAAGCTTTTTAAACCAAATGAAAGTCAAACACATTCATACAAATATTTTTGAATAGAATGAAAGTTAAATGCATTCAAACAAAGCTTTTAGAATAAAATAAAAGTGAAACACATTCAAACCAAGATTTTTGAATCAAATGAAATTCAAATACATTCAAATAAAGGTATTGGAATAGAATGAAAGTCAAAGACATTCAAACAAAGCTATTTTAATGGAATGAAAGTTAAATGCATTCAAAGAAGGTAATTTAATCAAATGAAAGTCAAACACATTCAAACAAAGCTTTTTGAATTGAATGAAAGACAAATGCATTCAACATAAAGCATATTTAATCAAATGAAAGTCAAACATAATCAAACAAAGCTTTTTGAATCAAATGAAATTCAAAAACATTCAAAAAAAGCTTTTTGGACGAAATGAAAGTCAAACACATTCAAACAAAGCTTTTGGAACGGAATGAAAGTGGAATGCATCAACGAAGCTAAATTAATCAAAGAAAGTCAAACACATTCAAACAAAGCTTTGATGAAATGGTTACCTCCCTCCCCACCTGGTGAATCCAATTGCTTGGAAGATTTTTAGGAAGGATCTGAGGTTATTAGAAAGCATTCATCGAAGTGTTGTGGCTCAACAACAGGCTTAATCCAATGGAACAGTAACTAGGGTTTCTACTGTTACTGTTACATTAATCTCAAGCCAAAGTCAAAGCCCGATAGTTCCTTCTGCTACTAATCCTGAGGTTTCTGTGGTTCCTGATGTCTCGAATCAAGTTCCTAAAGCTCCTGCTGAATAATGGATGGGATTATTAAAAGGGAAGCTGAATGCAAAAGGGGCCGCTCTATCTTTTATTGCGCCTCTGATTAGGGATGGTCAATCAATTGCTAAGCTTATCTCAGCGGATATCCTGAAAGGCAACAAGAAGTGTGGTAATGCTCTTATCTTTTATGATGTTGGCTATTCTCCAACTATTTCTTTTGTTCATAAGTTTATTGCTGATAATTGGAGTAATATGGTTAAGCTAGACATATTTTGGCATGATGTGGGCTATTTAATTATCAATTTTAAATCTGATGAGGATAAAAATGCCATATTATGTTCTGGTCCTCACATGTTCTTTGGTAAACCTCCCATTGTAAAGCCATGGTCTTATAAATTTGATTTGCATGCTGAAATTCAGAGAACTATACCTTTGTGGGTCAAATTTCCCAATTTAACCTTGAATTGTTGGGGTGCTTACACTTTAAACATAATTGGTAGTCTAATTGGTGTCCCATTTTGTGCTGATGAATGAACATCTAGGCAATTAAGGGTGTCATTTTCTAGCCTTCTTGTAGAGGTTGATGTAACTAAGCCTTTGCCTAGTTCTGTATGGGTTGAAAGCCCTACTGGTGAGTTACTTGAGATCAAGGTGGTGTTTGAGTGGACCCCAACATTCTGTAAGAAATGTAACAAAGTTGGTCATGATTGTGCTTTACCTCAGAAGCCTATTATGAAGCAAAAAAATGCTAGTGATGGCAAAACTGCTCAAGAGCTGGTTTAGAAAATCTGGGTTCCTAAGAAGACCATTCTTGCCCCTACTGAAAATTTGAGTCTGTGAAAGTTACTCCTGTTCGTGCTCTAAAGATTTAAAAACCTGAAGAATGGCAGTTTCTTGATAGAAAATCAAAGAAAAAAACCAACAGGCAAATTAGCTTCCCTGTTTCTAGCTTAAACTCTTACATGCCTTTAACTGATGATAATGATGTTGTTGTTGATATCATCGATGAGAATGATAATCCTAGTGGGGGTAATGGTAATCCCCCTCTGGGATCATGATTTTCCTTTCATGGAACATTAGGGGTCTTAATAACCCTGGGAAAGTAGCTACAGTCAAAAAGCTACTTTTTGATCAAAGACGTGATGTGATTTACATTTTGGAGACAAAAGTTAAAAAGAAAAATTGTACCAAAATTCAGAATAAGATTGGTTATGCTTGGTCTTGGATTGATAATTATAATAGCTCTTTGAAAGGTAGGATTTGGGTGGAATGGAAGGCTGACCTTATCAACCTCATTGTTTTATGTATTCAGGAGCAGTTTATTCTTTGTCAGCTTTCTTCAAAGGAACTTCAGAATTAATTTCTTGTTACTTTTGTATATGGTTTACATACTGTTCAAGATAGGTCACAGTTATGGTTTGGTCTTAAGCAGTTATTTGGTCTTCCTGGCCCTTGGTTATGTTCTGGTGATTTGAACTCTATTTTGTCTACTGAAGATAGGATCAATTGGGCTGATGTTACTACACATGAGACTAAGGATTTCTAGGAGTGCCTTGATGATCTTGCTTTAGTTGAAATAAAAAGCAACGGATCCTATTTCTCATGGTGCAATAAAGCTCATACTGGCCCTAGAACTTATTCTAGGATTGATAGGGGAATTGTGAATCAAGATTGGATTGATCAGTATGGTCATGTTGAAGCTATAAACTTACCTCCTTCACTTTTTTATCATAACCATGTTCTTTTTTATGTTTTCCATTCTTTGCTTGGTAAAGGGAGGCCTTTCAGATTTCTCAATTTCCTAGCTGAGCATGAAAACTTCCTTGATACTGTTGCTGATGCTTGGCAATGTTCTATTCCTTGCATTGCTATGTTTATAGTGTGGACTAAGCTTAAATTGGTGAAGACAACTCTAAAGAATCTGAATACTCAGAAGTCTGGTGACATTGCTTCAAAAATTTAAAATGCCCAAAATACTCTTCTTGATATCAAAAACCAGATTAATTCTGATCTTAACAATATTGATCTCTATGCTTAGGAAATGGAGATTATTTAGAGTATCAAGTATTGGATCAATGTTCAGGAAAGCATTTATAAGCAGAAATCTAGAGTAGACTGGCTTAAACATGGAGATAGCAATAACAAGTACTTCTTTTCTGTCACGAAACACAGGTAAGGAAGGAACAGAATTGATACTCTCTTTGATGAAAATGATTTTCTTCTCAAGGTTCCTGCTGATATTGAAGCTGAGATTATTGATTTCTATAAGAAACTGCTTGGTACGAAAGCTTCTTCTCTTCCTGGAATTGATCTTACTAATGTGAGAAGGGGTTCTCAGCTCTCTAGAATTGCTCAACAATTTCTCATTGCTCCTGTTACTCCTAAAGAGATTGATAATGCTTTAAAAAATATTGATAGCTCCAAAGCCCTTGGGATTGATGGATTTAACTCCTTTTTCTTCAAGAAATCCTGGGAAATTTTAAAGAATGATGTCTATTGTTTAGGGTATTTTTACCCTAGACACGTGGACCAATAAGAGGTTGCCACGTGTCAAGGTCAGGATGGCCCATGTGGCTCAACATCCTCTTGAAACTTGGCGCCCTCAGATATGTTTCTGAATAGGCAGCTTTCAAAAGGCCCAAACTCCTAGGAGCACCGTAAAACGGCGCAGCCCACTAAAATCTAGGTCAAGTGACCTAGATAGGGCGCATTTTCCAACGACCCTATAAATAGGGAGATATTTCCCCACCTTGGGGGACACATTGAATCATTAATTACACCCTTATTCTCTTACATCAGAGAAAGACCTGAGGTTGGAATCCGAGCAGATACCCACCTAAATTTCCGTTCTCTCTATTCCGTTTCAAGTTACTGACTTGTGCGTCGGAGGCCGAGCACCACCCAACCGGTGTCTCCGTTTGTTTTGCAGGTACAGCTCACTGCGGATCAGTCTTCGTGTTGTAACTCTCCTAAGGGACAAAAACACCCAAAACATTTGGCACCGTCTGTGGGAAGAATACCTCGAAGATGGTTCAAGAGTCTGTAACACCCCCTAACCGTCTGGGTGAAGACCTAGAAGTTTTTACAGACCATGAGGATAAAGATCCTCAGGTTGAAACTTTTACAGCCGGAGACGGCTCTCTCAGAACTAAACGCATCCGGCCCAGAGACACTCTGGAGCGGGGTGCTTCCTAGGCGGGTCCAAGCAGACCCCCTGGGAAGCAGGAAGGGGCAACCCAAACGGCAGCTGGATCAGCCCCTGTCACCCGAGACGAACTCATGAGGTTCATGACGAGTTTCAAGGGTGAAATTACAGAGCTGATCACCAAAAGCAGGGCTGGCCCAAGTAAAGGTCAGTCGGCGAAGAAGACTCCTCCAGAGAAGGGGAAGTCAGTCAGAAACCGACAGCCCACTCCCCATCCAAAGGACAGGGCAGCCGGGACCATTGATTGGTCAAAAATTCTCCTTCCTGGAGGGAACACTAGTAACACTTGCCGGCCTTAGCAGCCGGTGAGAAGTAAAAAATCAACTCTTTATGCCCGGAAGATTAAAAACCGGAAGAGAAACCAATCGCTGTCTGAGTCGGCTTCAACGTCGAACTTTCCAGACAGCTTCAACAACATCTCTACAGGGAGTGCACCCTCCTTGCATGAGAGCAAGAAAGGCGGTAATACCGTCCATTCTGGCCCTCAAATGATTGGAGCCGTCCCGTATGTGCCTACTCAGGCTTACGGGCAGTATACTCCTCACTTCATGCAGTCGGCCTTCTTTGGGGTCAGGCGGCGTATCCAAATGTCCAGCCATTGGACTGGCAGCTTCGCCTACTACGCCTGCTGCGCCTGGATGAACAACCTTCTGCGTTCACTCGGGAGATAACCGAGGCGGCTCAGCCGGCCAAGGTCAAGAATGTGTTGGTTGGTACCTATGATGGTGCCACCAATCCGGAAGATCACCTCATGGCTTACACCAACCTTATGTATCTGCAGGGGTTGGATGATGCCACTTGGTGTCGATGCTTCCCGGCTACATTGAAGGGCATTGCCCAACAATGGTTTGGCAACCTGCTAGCCGGGTCCATAGACAGCTTCAGGAAGCTTGCCTTCTTGTTTGCTTCCAACTTCTCAATGAACATCCCTGCTAAGAAAACAAACGTTGATTTGAGCACTGTTAAGCAGGGAGAGAGAGAAGGGCTGCGCTCATATGTCAGGCGGTTCAACATGATCAAAATTCAGATTCAGGGACTTTCTGATGAGGTAGCTTTTACAGACTTTTTTAAAGGTCTGAGAGACGGTTTGACCTTTAAGTTCGACCTAGTCAGAAAAGGGGCTTTCACCCTACTGGCGGCCCTGAGGGAGGCGGAAAGCTACATTCAAGCGACCGACCTCTACTCGCCTAGTAGCCAGTCGGACTCTAAGAAGTCTGACAAGCAGAGAGACAACCGGCCTTCTCAGCCGGCAAAAAAGAAAGAATAGAGAAAGAAGAGGAAAGAGGTCTGTCGGTTAGTGACTATGACCAGCCGTCCCAGAAGAAGAAGAAAGAATTTAAACCGTACGTCCCAAAGTACGAGTTTAACAAGGACTGCAACTCTATCCTCATGGAGATAAAGGACCGGCTGTCCCTTGAGAAGCCGACCCCAATGAGAAGTTTCGTTCAATCCAGGAACAAAAATAAATTTTGCCAATATCATGAGGAAGTTGGCCATGACACCAACGACTGCTTCAGCCTACAGCGGACGTTGGACCGTCTGGCTGACAAGGGGATGCTGAAGTCCTATATTTCCAAGTCCCCAGCCGGGGCAAAAAAGAAAAACAAGGGTCAGTCTTCCAAGACTACCCCCCAGCCTGCTAATAGTTCGGATACCGACAAGGAGCCGGTCTACACTATAGCAGGCGGGTTTTCATGTGGTGGCCCTACCATCAGGGGCACCAAGAGCCATCTTCGAAAGATGGACAAAGATGATGATGAGCAGGCGGAAGCCAGCTCCTCCTTCCCAGACGTCTTAATCACTGAGAAGGACAGGGGCAGCGTCCGCCGCCCGCATGATGACCCGGTGGTCATTGAATGTAAGGTTGCCAACCAGCTGGTTGGACAAATCCTTATTGACACCGGCAGCTCATCAGACATCATCAGCCTCCGGTGCTTGCAGAAGCTGAAATACAATATCAGCAGCATGCGTCCGGTCACCCACCCCTTGGTTGGTTTTGGGGGTGGGATGGTCTACCTAGCCGGAAGAATTGATTTACCCATCCGGCTGGGGGAGAAAGGCCAGGGACGACATATTGTTGTCAGATTCTTGGTCGTTGAGGAGCTGACCGCCTACAACATTATTTTAGGCCGGCCAACCCTCAACGTAGCCAAGGCAGTAATCAGCCCATCTCTCATGCTCATCAAGTATGAGAAGGATGATGGCACTGTTGGTTCCCTGAATGGGGATCAAAAGACGGCTCGGGAGTGCTACCTCTCAGCCGTCAGGGACACTTTAACCTGAAGTGTCCAGGAACCAATAGACCTTGACAATGTCAAGGATGCCGATCCAGCACCCGCCCCACCAGCAGCCGGTAAGAAAAGAAAGGCACCTCTGCTGGCGAAAGCAATGATCTTGTCCTGGATAACAGCCGTCCAAAACGTACTGTTAAGGTTGGGACGGTTGCTCATTCTACTTTGGGTGCAAACTTGCACCTTCTACTGAAGGAATTCAAAGACATCTTTGCCTTTGAAGTGGAAGAGATGCCAGGCGTCAGCCCGGATCTTGCTGTCCACAAACTCACCGTGGACCCCAAAAAGAAGCCCATCCGGCAAAAGAAAATAAACCACGGCGAGGAAAGAAGTCAGGCGGCAGCTGCCGAAGTCAAAAAGCTGCTAGACGCCAGGTTCATTCGGCCTTGTAATTTTCCCGACTGGGTGGCCAATGTGGTCCTGGTTAAGGAACCGAATGGGACCTGGTGCATGTGTGTTGATTACACAGATCTCAACAAGGCGTGTCCAAAGGACAGTTATCCGCTTCTAAAGATCGACAGTCTGGTCGACTCTACAGACGGTCACGCCTTGGTGAGTTTCATGGATGCCTACTCCGGCTTCCATGAGATACCTCTGTGGAAGAAAGATCAAGAAAAGACGGCCTTCGTCACTGATCAGGGGATATTATTTACACGGTGATGCCGTTTGGCTTAAAAAATGCGCCGGCTACATTCCAACGGATGATTAACACTATCTTTGTTAATCAAATTGGGAGGAATGTAGAGGCATACATTGATGACATGATAGTCAAATCCAAACAGCAGACGGATCACCTTGCTGATCTCCGAGAAACCTTTACCACACTCAGGCGGCATAAGGTCATGTTAAATCCTAAGAAATGCGTCTTTGGTGTTGAGTCTGGGAAGTTTCTCGGATTCCTGATTGATCAAAGGGGGATTGAGGCTAACCCTGAGAAGATACAGGCGGTGATTGACATGAAGTCACCCCGCACTATCAAGGAAGCATAGAGACTAACCGGTTGCCTGGCCGCTCTAGGGAGATTCCTCAGCCGGTCAGGTGACAAATGCCTTTACTTCTTCCAGGAAATCAGGAAGAAAACCACATTTTAATGGGGGGATGAGGCTGAGGCGACCATTCAACGGTTGAAAGAACACCTCCACTCTTTTCCAAGACTTTTTAGTCCATTGCCTAGGGAGGTGTTATACATGTACTTAGCTGTCTCAGATCATGCCCTCAGTGCCGTTCTCCTTGCTGAGAGAGACGGTGTTCAGCTTTCGGTCTATTTCATTAGCCATGTCTTAAAAAATGCTAAGCTCTGGTACCCCATGGTAGAGAAATTTGGCCTTGCCCTGTATATGGTTTCAAGAAATTGAAGCCATACTTCCTGGCCCATCCGGTGGTAATCTACACCGACCAGCCCCTCAAGCGGCCAATGTTTACCCTGGAGTCATCCGGAAGAATGTTGAAATGGGCTATTGAAATGCAAAGTCTTGAAATCACTTTTGAACCTAGGAATGTAGTGAAAGGTCAGGTGTTTGCCGACTTCATTGTTGAAATGACCCGACTGGTGCAACCGGAAAATCTTGACTAAGTTTGGAAAGTGTATGTAGACGGAAGCTCAACAAAGAACGGCTGTGGTGTAGGATATATATATGAGTCCCCAGAGGGGGACAAATTTGAATATGCACTGCGGTTTAAGTTTCAAGCCTCAAATAATGAGGCAGAATATGAAGCCCTGCTAGCTGGAATCCGCATGTGTAAGGCGGCAGGAGCAATGAAGATTGACGCCTATTCTGGTTCACAGTTGGTCGTTAGCCAGTATGAGGGAACATATGAGGCAACTCATCCGGCTATGATCAAATATCTTCAGGCAGTCAAGGAAGAGACTGGGGCACTTGAGGAATTCCGTCTGAATAAAGTGTCCAGGTCAGATAACAACCAGGCGGATGCCTTGTCCAAATTAGCTTTATCCGCCTGCTGTGATACTCCTCAGTCGGTTTTTTGGGAAGTTCTTGAAAAAAGAAGCATACATGAAGAGCCCGAACCTTAGAACGAGGCTCCACTTGGATGGATGCCATCCGGGCTTACCTTTAAGACGGCACGCTCCCTGATTCACCGCAGGAAGCAGCCGTCCTGAAAAAGCGAGCCGCAAGCTTCGAGTTGAAAAATGGAGAACTCTTCAAAGCAGGATTTCTTAAACCCCTGTTGAAGTGTGTCACCCCAGAAAAGGGGAAGGAAGTTCTCGAAGACTTACACTCGGGATTCTGCGCCTCTCATATAGGCGGCAGGTCCCTAGCCGTCAAAGCCAGACGACATTACTTTTGGCCCACTCTTGAGGCAGACGCCAAAGAGTTGGTGAAGAAATGTGACAAATGCCAAAAATTTGGCAAACTTATTCACCGACCGGCTACTGATCTGACGGCCATCCACAGCCTAATCTCGTTTGCAAAATGGGGAATGGACATTCTAGGTCCTTACACGCCTGCTCCAGGCGGAAACCGCTACATCTTGGTGGCTGTGGATTACTTCACCAAGTGGGTGGAGGCTGAGGCGGTCAAAAACATCAAGACCTCAGACATAATTTCCTTCATTTGGAAGAACATTATCACCCGGTACGGGGTACCTATGTCTATGGTGTTTGATAATGGTCCTCAATTTGAGACGCCTCAGCTAAAAACTTGGTTGGGAATCTCAAGATATTTTGCATCTGTTGGCCGGCCCCAAGCAAACGGCCAAGTTGAAGCCTTCAACAAACTCATCTCAGACGACATCAAAAAGAAAATAGAAAGAGCCGGTGGCTTATGGGAAGAAGAATTAACCCATGTCCTGTGGGCCATCCGGACAACAGCGAAAGGGGCAACCGGCGAAACCTCATTTCTCATGGTATACGGTGCTGAAGCCGTTTTGCCTATTGAGCATTATGAGCCGACTCTCAGAGATTTGCTCTATGATGAAGAGGCAAATTGGGAGGCCATGCGGCTGGCATTGGACTCCCTCCCGGAGCGTAGGGGAAATGCTGTCCTGCGCCATGAGATATACCGTCTGAGGATGACCAGAGCCTATAACAAGAGAGTGCACAAGCGTCCTTTAAAAGTTGACGACTTAATGTTACGGAAAATGGAGGCAACCGGTAGAGCCAATAAGCTGGGAAAGCTAACTCCAAATTGGGAAGGCCCCTACCGGATCTATAAAGAAGTAAGGGAAGGCACTGGAAACTCCAGAAGGCAGGCGCCTGCCTAGAACTTGGAATGTAGACAATCTAAAAAAGTACTACTTCTGAGAATGTAAACTTTTTGTAAACAGTGAGTCAGTTAATGAAGATTCAGACTTTGTTTGCAAAATTGAGTTATCGTTTGATTATCCATCCGGGTAATATCCAGGCGGATTCCCCATTTACCTAACTAAGTTAGACACTTGGTGAAGGTTACATTTGTTTATCCGCATGGGTAATACTCAGATGGATTCTTTATTCATCTAACTAAGTTTGATACTTATTATGATCAAATATTTTCCAGTCCGTCTAGGTAATACCCAGACAGACTCGTTTGCTTTAAAAACTAAGTTCAATACTTAGTGTAAATTCAATATTCTGACTAAAAACTAAGCGCAAAAACGTTTAGTGGCTATACACCCGGTCTCAAACAAGGTCAGAGGCCAAAATGGCCCGATGGTTGCTCATTTTATAAAATCGCCTGTCCCAACATGGACAAAAGCGTCCGGCGACACCCCTCCGGGTGCAATCGTCTTAGAGAACGGACTATTTGTCGGTTCTACCCATGCAAACGGAAAAAATTGAACGACCAAATTGGTCAACTCATAGCCGTCTGACCAAAATAACCTAGGAAGAACGAATAAGTTTCCAGATACCGGATGCCCATAGGCATCAGTCGGTCATTGATAGAGATTCTTGGGTTATTTATTCCAAAGTTGCACTCACTTCCCCTATTGGGGCAAAGGAATTTGTAATGGCTACGTGTTAACCCCAGACGGAATATAACCGTCTAGGTAAGAAGCTCAAAGCACCCGCTTTGATGGCCGGCTGTGCACTTGGTTTGGGGCAATCACCATTGTGATTAATTGACCTAAAAACACTCCATACTTCCCCAAGTATCAAGTGTTTTCAAGCCAATCAATCAGCCTGACATAAAACCAACCACACAGCCGCCCAAGGGCAAGAGCATCCGGATTGCAAATTGCCTCATGCTTTTTTAAGTTAGGCAAAATACTATAGAATTGCAAACAGAAGAATAAAAATTCAAATAAAAAAAAAAACTCAAAAGACATATATAAAATCCGACTGAGTCGGAATACTTCATTCATATAAAATGCCACAAAAGCCAGAATAATTGTTAACCGGACACCTCCGGTGAAGAAAGAAAGTGGAAATGTTAATCCAACCCCATGGTTGGTAAAAAGATAAAACAAAACACGGCATGCAACCCGGTAAACAACATTGATTGGCATATTGCCGCAGAAAGGTGGGAGGCTCGCCTAAGGCTGAAGAGGAGTCTTCTCCGGCTGAGTTTGGCTGGCTTGGCCCTCTTGATGATCATCCGCCAGCTCCTCATCATCCGAGACTTCATATCCCTACTCAGCAGCCCAGTCTTGGAAGCGAGGCGGAGGAGCATCACCCAGTTGTTGGGCATCATACACCTTAGTGGCATAATCATACCTCAGCTTATAGACCTCAAAGTCTATTTCTGGGTAGAGGAGGCCCCAGGTGATCTTCAGCCTGGCCAAGTTGTCCCGCTCATTCTCCTCGGTCAGCCGGGTTTGCTCCTTGGCCAGCTCATCCGCCTGCTTGTTGCGCAGGGTCATGAGATCGAGCTTCAGGCGATCATTGTCAGTCCGGAGTTGGGCATTCTCTTTGTCAACATCCTCCAATGCCTTGAGATCAGACTTGGCATCCTTTAGCTGCCTGTCAAGGTCATTATCCCGGCTGTTAGCTTCATCGTTTGCAGCCGTTAAGCTCCGGATCAGCTCCTCCTGTTTCAAATCTACTGCTTTAATCTTTCAATTACACATATAATCAGAATGTTCAGCAAATTTGAGGTTTTCTAGGGCCCTCCGTTTGGCGTCATTTACCTCTTCCTGTTTCCGCCTAAAGGGGCCCTGGAGAGTGTCCACTCTCACCATGGCCTAAATCAATAATAGCCGGTTTATGAGTTACTTAGTCAGAATAAATATTAAAGACATCAAGGTAGAGGAATCATGTACCTCAGCCAGAGAGCCCATTATCTGGTCAAAGTCCACGACCTGCAGATCAGGTATGAAGGCCTTCTCAGACCGGGTGAGGGTCCTCACCATCCGCTTCGCAAAACCGGCGAGATCCGGCGGGTTATGAAGCAGATCTGCATCAAAAGTAGGTCTTTGTGAGATAGAAGCAGCGTAGCTGGCATTCATCCGTTGCCGGCTGCTGGCTGACCCTTTTGAAGAATCAACCTTAGTCTTAATTCTCATAAAATTAAGTAGCCAAGGTATTTCAGTTTGTTTCTTACCGTGAACTTCCGGATGGGTCTCCGGCTTATCCTCCTCCGCAGCGGTTGCCGCACCATCTGCAACCTTAGGTGGCTCGCCACCCTTCGAAGCCGTAGAGGCCTCCGGCGCTTTTTGCTGTTCTGAGCTTTCACTCAGTTTCTTCATAACAGCAGGGGATTTTCCCCCAGTCGTTGGACAACCAGATGGGGCAGAACTTTGCTTCTGGGGGGGATCCTTCCTTGCGGCTTTGGCAGCCGGAGCCTTCTCCAGATCATCTCCCTGCCTTTTGAGAAGCTTGGAGAATGATCGAGGGATTCTCTTGGCGAACTCCTGAGAAAGAAGAAAAATATAAGTATACCCAACCGATAAAAAATAAAAAATATGCAAACATAAAGTCAGGCGGTCTTACCCCGCCTTTCTTTGTAGCCTCGACGGATGCCTTTTTGACAAGGGCCGCCTCCTTGCGCAGTAGCGCCGCAGATTTAGCAGCAGTCTTATTCTAGTCAACCATCCTCAGGGCTTCTTCTGCAAAAACAAGAAGGTCAAGTTAGAAAGAATTATGGCAAGTTTGCAATAAAAAATAAAATGACAATCATTCCGGATGAGAAGTATTCTACCCCTTGAAAACATCATGCTCATTCCGCAAGCGGACAAGAAACACTCATCTTTGAAGAAGTCCGGATGGGGGATCCAGTTCTTGGGAACTATGATGTGAGTCCTATCCCCCATGGGCTCAGTTGTTGTCTCAAAAAACCCCGACACTATGATTTGCTCCCGGGCTTTAGTAGATAGTTCCAGGAGAGGGCATTTACTTCCAAGAAGAGCCGACTCAGTGTTGTACCGGCGTAGTGTCCGGTTGTGTATTAGGGTTGGAGAGGAAATCAAATAGAACTTGTCCTTCCACCCGGACCAGTTGGACACTTTGTCAGCGTATACCATGCCCCATGGCCGCCTGGAGCCTTGCTCAAGTAGTGCATATGAGCGAAGGCAGAGAAGCTGGGGTTCAAGTTTTGGAACTCGCAGGCGGCAATGTAACTTAATATGTTCACCCACGAATTAGGGGTGAGCTTCCAAACCCCCAGATCATACCCCTTAAGGATTTTCCTAATCCCGGGGTGGAGGGGGAACCGGAGGCCGGCTTCTATTACCGTTTCATAGCAGATGAAGTAGTCATCTGCATGGTCAATGTCATCCCCCCAAGCCATCACAACATCAGCCGGAGGGACAATAACTTCCCAACCCTTTCTAAATGGATGTTTCTCTTTAAAAGCCTTGAACCCGCTATTAAGAAGGGCAATGTTACTCGGCAGCATCCGGGTTCTTTTGGGGTTGGGATGGTCAGCAACTTTGGGCGGCTGCTGATAGTCAGCCGCAAAATCTCCTTGGTCAAAGCCGGAGGATTCCGCTCTTGGTCCCTGGCCGGCTTCAGCGTCGGCGACTTCATTTGAGGAGGCGGCTCCTTCGGCGTCCACCTCTCTTACTCCCGAGATCCTGGAGGTAGAGGGAGCCTCCTCGTTAGATCCGCTCTCCTCCAAATTCCTCGGATCCCCTTCTGGGAAAACCTCATCGGCAGGCACTCTCATGGTGCGCCGGCTCTTAGACCGCCTGGCCGTTTGTTCCGTTCTGGCCATTGTGTCCTGCACAGACACATAGAGGGAGGAATTCGAAGATGAGCATATTGGTTCCGACAGTCCTGAAGAGGCACCCCCTATTCTAGACTCAGCCGTTCCTAGGGATCGGCTGAGTGTCCTAGGCAGTGCCGAGTAGGTGGATTGGGAACTCATTTATGTTCTATTAAGAAAGCCGGGTATACAGGCGAAAAACGGTATGCAAATTGAAAGGGAGAAAAGCTAAAATGGTACAGGCGGTTACCTTGCTTTAACTCTGGAAAATTTGAAAATCGCTACAGCCGGCGAGCCGGGTGATGAACTTCTAGCACTCGGAAGCTTGAAACTTGCTGTTATGCAGGCGGGAGCAGAGAAAATTCTCTCTCTAGAAATCTCTCTTTTTCTCTCTCTAGAAAGTCAATATGAACGTTAAGAGTGAAAAGGAGGGGGGTAACTTTCTATTTATAAAAAGTAAAAGTGGGGGGAAATTTTGATTTGAAATTCAAAATTTTACCCGTTACTGTTCACCTATGAAAGGTGGACACGTGTCACATTCCCCACGTGACATGCACGTGCGACCTGTGAGGGGCAAATGTTTAGGGTATTTTTACCCTAGACACGTGGACCAATGAGAGGTCGCCATGTGTCAAGGTCAGGATGGCCCATGTGGCTCAACATCCTCTTGACACTTGGCGCCCTCAGATATGTTTCTGAATAGGCAGCTTTCAAAAGGCCCAAACTCCTAGGAGCGCCGTAAAACGGCGCAACCCACTAAAATCTAGGTCAAGTGACCTAGATAGGGGCACATTTTCTAACGACCCTATAAATAGGGAGATATTTCCCCACCTTGGGGGACACATTGAATCATTAATTACACCCTTATTCTCTTACATCAGAGAAAGACCTGAGCTTGGAATCCGAGCAGATACCCACCTAAATTTCCATTCTCTCTATTCCATTTCAAGTTACTGACTTGTGCGTCGGAGGCGGAGCACCACCCAATCGGTGTCTCCGTTTGCTTTGCAGGTACAGCTCACTGTGGATCAGTCTTCGTGTTGTAACTCTCCCAAGGGACAAAAACACCCAAAACATCTATGCTGGTGTTTTGGAGTCTTCAATAGAAATTCCATGTTGAAATAGTTGAATTGCACTACCATATTATTAGTTCCTAAGGTTACTTGTCCTACTTATGCAAAGGATTTCAGGCCCATTGCTTGTTGTTCTTTTCTTTATAAGTTGGTGTCTAAGATCCTTACTTCTAGGCTTGCTGCTGTTCTTTCTGAGATCAGTGATGGAGCTCAGGCTGACTTTATCCCTAGCAAGCATATAGGAGATAACATTTTTCTAGATACTGAGCTCATCAAAGGATAAGGGCATAAGTTTCTTTCTCCAAGATGTATGCTAAAAATTGATTTGAAAAAGGCTTATGATTCTATTGAATGGGGTTTCCTTGAGACTGTCATGGCTGAGCTTGGCTTCCCTAGACAGTTCATTAGATGGATTATGGTTTGCCTCTCTTCTGTCTCTTTCTCTATTCTGCTTAATGGTATTCCTTGTAAACCTTTTGAGGCAAAAAAGGATCTTAGGCAAGGAGATCCTATTTCTCCTTTCCTCTTTGCAATTGGTATTGAGTATTTGTCTAGATGCCTTGCGGAGTTACATCTTTATCCTAACTTTAACTACCATCCTATATGTGAAAAAATGATGTTAACTCATCTATTGTTTGCTGATGATTTGCTTCTGCTCTCTAGAGCTGATAAAGACTCTATCATATTGCTTTTTCAAGCTTTTACTAAGTTTTGCTCAACTTCTGGTCTCTCTACAAACTTAGACAAAAGCGAGGTCTATTTTGGTGGGATTTCTAAGATAGAGCAAGAAGCTTTAAAAAACTTAATTGGGGTTGTCCCTGGTACTATTCCTTTCAAGTACTTAAGGGTGCCTTTATTTTCTAAGAAAGTCACTATTTCTCAATGTAAACCATTAGTTGACAAGATAACTGCTAGAAGTAATGGTTTTTCTACTAGGCATTTGTCTTATGTTGGTAGACTGCAGTTGGTTAAGAGTGTTCTCTTTGGCATCCAAACATATTGGGCTCAAATTTTCGTTTGGACTGGGAAGGCTAATCCTACAAAGAAATCCTTAGTGGCTTGGTCTCATGTCTGTCTTCCTAGAGTCAGTAGTGGGTGGAACCTGATTTCTCTGCCTGAATGGAATGCTGCTGCTATTTGTAGATTGCTCTGTGATCTTGCACGTAAAGCAGATAATCATTGGGTAAAATGGGTCCATACCTACTATATCAAAAATAGTACTTGGTGGTCTAACCCTGCCCCTAAAAGGTGCTCTTGAGTGCTAAGTAAAATCATGAAATGCAAGGATATCATTAATGATATTGGTGGGTGGAGTGCTGCTCAATATGGTGATAAAGTTAAGATAAAAAAGATATAAAAATTAATAATTGGGTAGGCTCCAAAGGTTCCTTGGAGGAGGGTTATATGTAATAATGATGCTTCTCCTAATAGCCTTTTTATTCTTTGGCTTGATGTGAAAAACAGATTGGTTACAAAAGATAGACTTCTTGCTTGGAATATTCATTGTGATCCTATTTGCTTTTTATGTAACCAACAGTTAGAAGATGTTTAGCATCTTTTCTTTGATTGTACTTACGCTAGAGAGATCTGGATGAAAGTGCTGAATCGGTTTGGGGTTCATAGGTCTGCTTTTTCTTTTGATGCTGAATTGTCTAGGATTTCCAAAATCTATAGGAAAAACAGACCAAGAAACAGATTGATAGGAATGTATTTTGCTTAAACTGTCTATCACATATGGTTGCGGAGAAACTCTTTAGTTTTTACAGGTGACTGTAAACCTGTTGCTGCAATTTTTAGAGATATTCTATTTGCAATTGCTTGTAGATGTAATAGTGCTGGGAGATACCTGTTAATCTTCTAGCTTGCTTTTGGTGTTTGTGTTGTTTGCGCTGGTTGTCTAGTCCTGCTGTAGGGCGTTGTCTGCAGTTGAGTCCAGGGAGGGACTAGGCTTTCTTTGCTGTTTCTGGTGCATTTTGTTATTTTGGTTTTGCCTTTGTTGTTTAGTCCTGCTGTCAATTCTGACCTACAGCTGAGTCTGAATTGAGGCTGTTTGTTTGTCTTGGCTTTCCCTCCACCATTTCACCCTTTCTAGAAGGTGGGAAGGGCTGGTGTGGGAAAGCTAAGCTCCTGTTTTGGTGGTGAACCCTTCTTAGAAGGTGGCATCATTTAAACAGGAGCTTTGAGTGTTGGGTCGCTTGTTTTTACAGGCTTGTGTAGTTTGGGTTTACAGCTTAGCTTTGTAAGCTGTAAGTTTTCCTCTCTTTAGTAATAAAACTTCTTATTTTACAAAAAAAAAAGCTTTTTGAATTAAAATAAAATCAAACACATTCAAACAATGCTTTTTGAATCGAATGAAAGTCAAACACATTCAAACAAAGCTTTTTGAATCAATTGAAAGTCAAACACATTCAAACAAAGCCTTTTGAATCGAATGAAAGTCAAACACATTCAAAGAAAGCTTTTTGAATCAAATAATAGTCGAACACATTCAAAAAATGATTTGTAAATCAAATGAAAGTCAAACACATTTAAACAAAGCTTTTTTAATCAAATGAAAGTCAAACACATTCAAACAAAGTTTTTTGAATCAAATTAAAGTTAAACACATTCAATAAAAGCTTTTGGAATGGAATGAAAGTTAAACACATTAAATCAAAATTTTTTTTGAATCAAATTAAAGTCAAACACAATCAAACAAAGCTTTTTGAATCGAATGAAAGACAAAGGTATTCAACGAAATTAATTAAATCAAATAAAAGTCAATTACATTCAATCAAAGCTTTTTCAATAATAGATTATGATGAGAAGCGTTAACTTGCGTTGAATTTTCTCTCTTCTCTCTCTTTCCATGGTGATTTGATTTTGCTGGTTTTTCTTCAGCTTAATCGGTTCCAATGGCTCGAAAGAAGAAGCAATCTACTCCTCAACCCTCAAACAACTTGAATCATCCTAAATCCCTATTGAATGATGGTTTTAATGAATCATCCTTTATGTGTTGATGAATGTAATTCAAAGCAATTGAGGATCTCCTTTGCTAGGTTTCTCATTGAAGTTGATGTAACAAAGGCTTTACCCAAGACTATCTGGTTTGAAAGCCCAGATGGTGCTTTGATTGAACAAAAAGTTGTTTTTGAATGGGCACCCCCATTTTGTAGTAAATGTAACAAAGTGGGCCATGACTGTGCTAGGAAGGTTCAGCCCCAAAAGAAGCAGGTGGCTTCTAAGGATCAGCCTAAGAAAAAGGTGTGGGTTGTTAAGCCTCAACCTGCTACTGTTCCTGCACTTAGGCCTAGTGTGCCTGAATCTGCGGGTAATGGCTCTATGCATAATGTTGGTGTTTTCACTCCTTCTCCAACTACTGTGCAGGCTAATTCTGATGATGATTGGAGAGTGGTGGGAAGGAAGTAAAGAAGTCATAGTAATCCTCCTGTCTTTACTAGTGTTCCTAATTCTAATACTTATGTTGCTCTGTTTAAGGATGGAGATGGTGCTGGAGAACGTGGTCCTATCGGGGGTGATGGTAATCCCCCTCTGGGGTCATGATTATCCTATCATGGAACATTAGGGGTCTTAATGATTCCTGCAAAGTAGTTTCTCTTAAGAAACTGCTAGCTGAACAGTGTGTGGATGTTGTTGGTATTATGGAAACTAAATTGAAGTGTGATAAGAGTATTAAGCTTCAGAAGAAATTTGGATCTTCTTGGTCTTGGTTTTGT
Organism: Chenopodium quinoa; assembly: GCF_001683475.1. NCBI lineage: Eukaryota > Viridiplantae > Streptophyta > Magnoliopsida > Caryophyllales > Amaranthaceae > Chenopodium > Chenopodium quinoa. Next base: position 271,014 of record NW_018744883.1, read on the forward strand.
AACTACTCATCTTCGCATAGGGGTAGACTCTGGGTTGGTTGGTCTCATGACAAGGTTAATCTTTCAGTCATCTCCTCTCATGAGCAGTTCATTCATGTCAAAATTAGCTCCAAGGATCTTCAACATCGGGTTTTCTGTAATTTTGTGTATGGCTTACACTCTATTCATGATAGGTTACCTCTCTGGGATGGTATTTCTAGCTTTGGATCTGTTTTTGGGCCTTGGCTTGTTATTGGTGACTTTAATTCTGTTCTCAATTCTTATGATAGAGTTAATGGTAATCTTGTCACTGATTATGAGGTCAATCATTTTAGAAGTTTTGTTGATAATCTTGATCTTTGTGAGCTTAAGAGTAAAGGTTCTTTTTACTCTTGGTCTAATAAGGGTCATGGTGATACTAGAATTGCTACAAGGATTGATAGGGGGCTTGTGAATCAGGCTTGGTTGAACAAGTATTCTCATGTTGAATCTATCTATCTTCCTCCTCTCCTTTCTTATCACAACCCTCTCTTGGTTGAAGTGAGTAGGTTTGTTGCTACTAAGGGGAGACCTTTTAGGTTTCTTAATTTCCTGGCTGATCATGCTGATTTTTGTTCTATTGTAGAGAAAAGCTGGCATAGTGTTACAGATTGTTCTGCTATGGTTACTATTTGGCAGAATTTGAAATCTGTCAAAAAGAACCTGAAATATCTGAACACTAAGTATTTTGCTAATGTTGATGAGAAAGTTGATGTGGCTCTTGCCTCTTTAAAAGCCATTCAGGACCAGCTTGTTGTGGATTATTCTAATTCTGACCTTCATGTTAAAGAAGCTGAAGCTGTTTCTATGGTGAAGAATTGGATGTATATCCAAGAGTCCATTTATACGAAGAAATCTAGGGTTGATTGGATTAAGCTAGGGGATTCCAGTTCTCACTACTTCTTTTTTGTTATGAAGCACAGGCAAGGTAGAAATAGAATTGATTCTATTTTCACTGAATATGATGTCCTTTTGAAAGATCATGTTCTTATTGAAAATGAGATTGTGAGGTTCTATAAAGGGCTCCTTGGTTCTAGTGCTAGTTCTCTCCCTGTTGTTGACTTAGCCACTATTAGGAGAGGTTCTCAACTCAGCTCTAGCTCTATTGATATTTTGACTTCTATGGTTACAACTTCTGAGATTGATAGTGCTCTTGCTCAGATTGGAGATGATAAGGCGCCTGGAATTGATGGTTTTAATGTTGTTTTCTTCAAAAAGGCTTGGCCTATGATTAAAACTGATATTTATACTGCTATCTTCTCTTTCTTTGCGACTGGGGTCATTGCTAAGTAGTGGAATTGTACAACAATCACCTTAGTGCCTAAGGTTCATCCTTCTTATGTCAGAGAGTTTAGGCCTATTGCTTGTTGTACCATGTTGTACAAGCTAATCTCCAAAGTTCTCACAAACAGGATTTCTAAAGTGGTGGGGACTGTTATTAATGATGCTCAAGATGGGTTTATCCCGGGTAAGCACATTGGTGACAATATTCTCCTGGCTACTGAATTGATCAAAGGCTACTCTCATAAGTTTGTTTCTCCTAGATGTATGATCAAGATTGACTTGAGAAAGGCCTATGACTCTGTTAAATGGCCTTTTTTGCAGACTGTTTTAGAAAATCTTGGTTTCCCTCATTCTGTTGTGAAATGGATTATGACTTGTGTCTGCTCTGTTTCTTACTCTGTGATGGTTAATGGCTTTCCTGCTAAACCTTTTTCTGCAAAAAAAGGGCCTTAGGCAAGGAGATCCTTTGTCTCCTTTTCTTTTTGCTCTATGTATGGAGTACCTCTCTATGTGCCTTAAGGAAATGACTGGGAATCCTAATTTCAATTTTCATCCTAGATGTGAGAAATTAGGTATTACCCATTTGATGTTTGCCGATGATCTTCTCCTTTTCTCTAGGGCTGATTCCATCTCTATTCAGCTTCTCTTGCAGGTTTTCCAGAAATTCTCTTGTGCTTCTGGTCTGATGGCTAATTTAAGTAAGAGTGAGGTGTATTTTGGAGGTATCTCTGATTCTGATAAAGATCAACTGCAAAATGTTCTTGGTATGAGTATAGGTAGTTTTCCATTTAGATATCTTGGGTTGCCCTTGTCTTCTAAAAAGCTTACTGTTGCTCAGTGTAGGCCATTGGTTGAAAGGGTTACTGCTAGGATTGAATGCTGGACTTCCAGACACTTGTCTTATGCTGGCAGGTTACAGCTTATCAAATGTGTTCTCTTTGGTATTCAGGCTTATTGGGCTCAGATTTTCATTCTTCCTAAGAAGATTCTTAGGGAAATTGAAACTAAGTTCAGGGTTTTTCTTTGGACCGGGAAGAACACTTATGCAAAAAAGGCCCCTGTCTCCTGGCATCATATGACTCTTCCTAAGGTTTGTGGTGGCTGAAATATTACCTCTCTTGGTGATTGAATAAAGCTGCTATTTGCAAGGTTCTTTGGGATCTTTCTCACAAATCTGATAATATGTGGGTGAAATGGGTGCATACATATTATTTTAATAATAGGAATATTTGGACTGCCACTATTCCCAAGAAATGCTCCTGGGTTTTGAAGAAAATTTTGACTTGCAGAGATATTATTGACGATATTGGTGGCTGGTCCTCTATTATGAAAAATGAGAAAATGAGTATTGCTAAACTCTATGCCCGGATTCGACCTCAGGCTCCTAAAGTAGGGTGGAAAAGAATTGTTTGCAATAACCAAGCCGCTCCTAAGAGTATTTTCATTACTTGATTAGCTTTGCTTGATAAACTTGCCACTAAGGACAAAATTGTCAAGTGGAGTGTAAGTTGTGATCCTATTTGCTTTTTCTGCCAGAACACTTGTGAATCTGTCTCTCACCTGTTCTTCTGCTGTCCTTACTCTAAGACTATTTGGGAACAGATTTTGAAGCTTCTTTATGTGAAAAAAGCAGTTAAACCTTTTCATATTGAACAACAATGGATAGTTAAGAATTGCAGGAAGTCAAGCAGCAAGGGTAGAGTATACTCTATGTGTTTTGCTGAGGCTATCTATAGTATATGGCTGTAGAGGAATAGTTTGAGGTTTACGGGTGACTGTAAACCTGCTGATACTGTCTTTCATGACATTATCTATCATGTTGCTATTAGGTGTAAAGGAACAGACAGAAAGCTGCTTTTGCTTCACTGATTGATGTTGCAGTTGTCTGTTGTTTTTGTGTGTTCTGGTTGGGTGGCAGCTGGTCAGCAGCCTGTTTGGTTGTTTTTGGCAGCTGTTGTTGCTGTTTTCTGTGTTGCTGTCTTATTTCAGGTGCTGGTTCTGTTGCTGTTGTTGTTTGTTGTTGCTACATACTGTGTGCTGTGTGCTGTTCTATGCAGTTGTTGTTGCTATCTTATTGCAATTCTGCTTCTGTTCTATTGTTGTGTTGCTGTTTCTGTTCTATATGATGTTTCTGTTTGCTGGTGCAGTGTTGTTTCTGTTCTGGTTCTGCTGTTTCTGTTGCTGTTGCAGTTTGTTTGCTGCTGCTGGTCTGGTGTTTTGGTTAGGGTAGCAGCTGGTTCTGCTCTTCTGCTGTTTGCTGCTGTTTTGCTGGCTCTGGGTTGTAGTTGTTCTGGTGTTGCTAGGTGCTGCTGTTCTGGGTTTTGCTGCCGTTTGACAGCTGGTGCAGGTGTTATGGGGTCTGCTGCTTCTCTTCTTTCTGTACCTTGGCTCTAATAGAAAACCTTTGTTTGTTTAGGCTTTTGTTGTTTTGTTGTTGCAGTTTGCAGGTCTGTCTGCTTCTGGTCGGTTTTTGCAGGTTTTAGGGTTGTTTGCCTTGTAGTTTGCTGCTAGTGTTGTTGTCTGGTCCTGGTTTCCAGAACCCTTCCTAGAAGGTGGCTGGAAATCTAAGTCTAGTTTGTTCTAGGCCCTTCCTAGAAGGTGGCTGGAAATCTGAGTCCAGTTTGTTCTAGGCCCTTCCTAGAACCCTTCCTAGAAGGTGGCTAGGGTAGGATCTAGAACTGGTTTTTTGGGGGTTTGCCTGTTTTTACAGGTCTTGTGGTGTTCTGTTGGTAGTTATAACTTAGCTCATGTAAGTTGTAACTTTCTCTCTTTGGTAATAAAATCTTATTTACCAAAAAAAAAAAACAAAGCTTTTTAAATCAAATGAAAGTCAAACACATTCAAACAAATCTTTTTAAATAGAATGAAAGTTAAATGCATTCAAACAAAGCTTTTAGAATCAAATGAAAGTGAAACACATTCAAACCAAGATTTTTGAATCAAATGAAATTCAAATACATTTAAACAAAGCTATTGGAATCAAATGAAAGTCAAACACATTCATACAAAGCTTTTTTAATCAAATGAAATTCAAAGTCATTCAAACAAAGTTTTTTTAATCAAATGAAAGTAAAAAACATTCAAATAAAGCTTTTTGAATCGAACGAAAGTAAATAACATTCAAACAAATCTTTTTGAATTGAATGATAGTCGAAAACATTCAAACAAAGATTTTTTTAATCTAATAAAAGTCAAACACATTCAAAAAAAGTTTTTAAAATTAAATGAAAGTCAAACACATTTAAAAAATGTTTTTTTCATCAAATGACAGTTAAAGACATAAAAAAAAAGGTTTTTGAATCGAATGAAAGTAAAATTCCTTCAACAATGCTAATCGTATAGAATGAAAGTCAAACACATTCCAAACAAAGCTTTTTGTATCAAATGAAAGTCAAAGACATTCAAACAAAACTCTTTGAATCCAATGAAAGTCGAGCACATTCAAACAAATTTTTTTGAATAAAATGAAAGTCTAACACATTCAAACAAAGCTTTTTGAATCGAATAAAAGTCAAATACATTCAAACAAAACTTTTTGAATTATATAAAAGAAATAACACATTCAAACAAAGTTTTTTGAATTAAATAAATCTCAAACACATTCAAATAAAGCATTTTGTATCAAAGGAATGTCAAACACATTCAAATAAAGCTTTTTGAACCGAATGAAAATCAAATGTATTCAACGAAGTTAATAGAATCAAATAAAATTCAAACACATTCAAACAAAGCTTTTTAAATCAAATGAAAGTCAAACACATTCAAATAAAGCTTTTTTAAAAAAAAATGAAAGTCTTATGCTTTCGAAGAACCGTATTGAATCAAATGAAAGCAGAACACATTAAAACAAAGCGTTTTGAATCAAATGAATGACATACACATTCAAACAAAGCCTTTTTAATCGCATGAAAGTCATACACATTTAAAGAAGATATTTGAATCAAATGAAAGCTAAACACATTCAAACAAAGATTTTTATATAAAATGAAAGTCAAACACATTCAAACAAAGGTTTTTGAATCAAACGAAAGTTAAACACATTCAAACACAGCTTTTTGAATCGAAAAAAGTCAAATCCATTCAACATAGTTAATTCAATGAAATGAAAGTCAAACAAATTTAAAAAAAACTTTTTGAATCTAATGAAAGTCAAACACATTCAAACAAAGCTTTTTGAATGAATAAAAGTCATATGCAATCGAAGAAGCTAATTGAATCAAATGAAACCTCAACACATTAAAACAAATCTTTTTGAATTAATTGAAAGTCAAACACATTCAAACTAAGCTATTTGAATCTAATGAAAGACAAATGCATTCAACACAAAGCGTTTTGAATCAAATGAAATTCAAAGACATTAAAACAATGTTTATTAAATCATATGAAAGTCTAACACATTCAAACAAAGTGTTTTTAATCAAAGGAAAGTCAAAAAAATTTAAACAAAGCTTTTTCAATCAAATTAAAGTAAAAAACATTCAAACAATGCTTTTTGAATCAAATGAAACTTAAACACATATGAACAAAGATTTTTCAATCAAATGAAAGTCAAACACATACATTCAAACAAAGCTTTTTGAATCAAATGAAAGTCAAACACATTCAAACAAAGCTTTTTAGATGAAATGAAAGTCAAACACATTCAAACAAAGCTTTTGGAATGGAATGAAAGTGAAATGCATCAACGAAGCTAAATTAATCAAATGAAAGTCAAGTAGATTCAAACAAAGCTTTTTGAATCGAATGAAAGTAAAAAACATTCAAACAAATATTTTTGAATCGAATGATAGTCGAACACATTCAAATAAAGAATTTTGAATCAAATGAAAGTGAAACACATTAAAACAAAGCTTTTTGAATCAAATGAAAGTCAAACACATTTAAACAAAGCATTTTGAATCGAATGAAAGCCAAACACATTCAAACAAGGCTTTTAGAATCAAGTGAAAGTCAAACACATTTAAACAAAGATTTTTGAATCAAGTGAAAGTCAAACACATTAAAACTAAGCGTTGTAAATCAAAATAAAAGTCAAACACATTTAAACAAAGCTTTAAAAATAAAATGAAAGTCAAACACATTCAAACTAAGCTTTTTGAATCAAGTGAAATTCAAACACAGTAAAAAAAAGCTTTTTATGAAAGTCAAACACATTCAGACAAAGATTTTTGAATCGAATGAAAGTCATATGCATTCAAAAAAACAAATTGAATCAAATGAAAGATGAACACATTAAAACAAAGCTTTTTGAATAATACTAGAGTCAAACACATTGAAACAAAGCTATTTGAATCGAATGAAAGTTAAAAAAATTCAAACAAAGATTTTAGAGTCAAATGAAGGTCAAACACATTCAAACAAAGATTTTAGAATCCAATCAAATTAAAACACATTCAAACAAAGCTTTTTGAATAAATAAAAGTCAAATACATTCAAACAAAGATTTTTGAATTGAATGAAAGTCAAACACATTGAAACAATGCTTTTTGAATCAAATGAAAGTCAAATACATTCAAACAAAGCTTTTTGGATGAAATGAAAGTCAAACACATTCAAACAAAGCTTTTTAAATCAAATAAGAGTCAAAAATATTCAAACAAAGCTTTTTAAAACAAAGGAAAATCAAACACATTTAAACAAAGGTTTTTTAATCAAATTAAAGTAAAAAAACATTCAAACAATGCTTTTTGAATCTAATGAAAGTCAAACTCTTTAAAACAAAGCTTTTTAAATGGAATGAAATTCATATGAATTCAAAAGAAACTAATTGAAACAAATGAAAGTCGAACACATTCATACAAAGCTTTTTAAATCAAATGAAAGTCAAGCACATTCAAACAAATCTTTGTGAATCGAATGATAGTCAAACACATTCAAACAAATATATTTGAATTGAATGATAGTCGAACACATTCAAACATAGCTTTTTTGAATCAAATGAAAATCAAACACATTCAAAAAAATCTTTTTGAATCAAATATAAATGAAACACATTGAAACAAAAATTTTTGGACGAAATGAAAGTCAAACACATTAAAACAAAGGTTTTTTTTTTATTAAATTAAGGTAAAAAGCATTCAAACAAAGTTTTTTGAATCGAATGAAAGTCAAACACATTTAAACAAAGCTTTTTGAATCAAATGAAAGTTAAACACATTCAAACGAAGCTTTTTGAATTGAATGAAAGTCAAATGCATTTAATTAAAGCCTTTTGAATCAAATGATAGTCAAACACATTAAAACAAAGCCTTTTGAAATTAAACAATTCAAATTTAAACATATTCAAATAGAGCATTTTAAATCAAAGGAAAGTCAAACACATTTAAACAAAGTTTTTTTAATCGAATGAAAGTTATATGCATTCAAAGAAGCTAATTGAATCCAAAGTAAGAAGCAGCCATTTAAACAAAGCTTTTTGAATCAAATTAAAGTCAAACACATTTAAACAAAGCTTTTTAAATCGAGTTAAAGGTAAATGCATTTAAACAAAGCTTTTAGAATAAAATAAAAGTCAAACACATTCAAACAAAGCTTTTTGAATCAAAGGAAAGTCAAGCACATTCAAATAATTATTTTTTAATCAATTGAAAGTCATATGCACTCAAAGAAGCTTTTCAAATCAAATGAAAGTGAAACACATTCAAATAAAACTTTTTGAATCAAATGAAAGTCAAACACAATCCAACAAAGCTTTTGAATCACATGAAAGTCAAACACTTACAAACAAAGCTTTTTGAATCAACTGAAAGTCAAACACATTCAAACAATGCTTTTTGAATCATATGCAAGTCAAGCACGTTTAAGCAAATATTTGTTAATCAAATGAAAGTCAAACACATTCAAACAAAGCTTTTTGAATCAAATGAAAATCAAACATATTCAAACAAAGCTTTTTGAATCAAATGAAAGTCATATGCATTCAAGGAAGAAAATGTAATCAAATGAATGTCGAACACATTTAAACATAGCTTTTTGTATCAAATAAAAATCAAACACATTCAAACAAAGCTTTTTGAATCAAATGTAAATCAAACACATTCAAACAAAGCTTTTTGAATCGATTGATAGTCGAACACATTCAAACAAAGCTTTTTGAATCAAATGAAAGACGAACACATTCAAACAAAGCTTTTTGAATCAAATAAAAGTTAACATATTCAAACAAAACTTTTTGAATTGAATGAAAGTCAAATGCATTCAATTAAAGCCTTTTGAATCAAATGAAAGTCAACAAAATTAAAACAAAGCTTCTTGAAATTAAACAATTGAAAGTTAAACACATTCTTATAGAGCATTTTAAATCAAAGGAAAGTCAAACACATTTAAACAAAGTTTTTTTAATCGAATGAAAGTCATATGCATTCAAAGAAGCTAATTGAATCCAAAGAAAGAAGCACACATTTAAACAAAGCTTTTTGAATCAAATGAAAGTCAAACACATTCAAACAAAGCTTTTTAAATCGAATTAAAGGTAAACACATTTAAACAAAGCTTTTTGAATCAAATAAAAGTCAAACACATTCAAAGAAAGCTTTTTGAATCAAAGGAAAGTCAAACACATTCAAATAATTATTTTTTAATCAAATGAAAGTCATATGCACTCAAAGAAGCTTTTCGAATCAAATGAAAGTGAAACACATTCAAATAAAACTTTTTGAATCAAATGAAAGTCAAACACAATCCAACAAAGCTTTTGAATCAAATGAAAGTCAAACACATACAAACAAAGCTTTTTGAATCAACTGAAAGTCAAACACATTCAAACAATGCTTTTTGAATCATATGCAAGTTAAGCACGTTTAAGCAAAGATTTGTTAATCAAATGAAAGTCAAACACATTCAAACAAAGCTTTTTGAATCAAATGAAAATCAAACATATTCAAACAAAGCTTTTTGAATCAAATGAAAGTCATATGCATTCAAGGAAGAAAATGTAATCAAATGAATGTCGAACACATTTAAACATAGCTTTTTGTATCAAATTAAAATCAAACACATTCAAACAAAGCTTTTTGAATCAAATGTAAATCAAACACATTCAAACAAAGCTTTTTGAATCGATTGATAGTCGAACACATTCAAACAAAGCTTTTTGAATCAAATGAAAGACGAACACATTCAAACAAAGCTTTTTGAATCAAATAAAAGTTAACATATTCAAACAAAACTTTTTGAATTGAATGAAAGTCAAATGCATTCAATTAAAGCCTTTTGAATCAAATGTAAGTCAAAAAAATTAAAACAAAGCTTTTTGAAATTAAACAATTGAAAGTTAAACACATTCTTATAGAGCATTTTGAATCAAAGGAAAGTCAAACACATTTAAACAAAGTTTTTTTAATCGAATGAAAGTCATATGCATTCAAAGAAGCTAATTGAATCCAAAGAAAGAAGCACACATTTAAACAAAGCTTTTTGAATCAAATGAAAGTCAAACACATTCAAACAAAGCTTTTTAAATCGAATTAAAGGTAAACGCATTTAAACAAAGATTTTTGAATCAAATAAAAGTTAAACACATTCAAACAAAGCTTTTTGAATCAAAGGAAAGTCAAACACATTCAAATAATTATTTTTTAATCAAATGAAAGTCATATGCACTCAAAGAATCTTTTCGAATCAAATGAAAGTGAAACACATTCAAATAAAACTTTTTGAATCAAATGAAAGTCAAACACAATCCAACAAAGCTTTTGAATCAAATGAAAGTCAAACACATACAAACAAAGCTTTTTGAATCAACTGAAAGTCAAACACATTCAAACAATGCTTTTTGAATCATATGCAAGGGCAAGCACGTTTAAGCAAAGATTTGTTAATCAAATGAAAGTCAAACACATTCAAACAAAGCTTTTTGAATCAAATGAAAATCAAACATATTCAAACAAAGCTTTTTGAATCAAATGAAAGTCATATGCATTCAAGGAAGAAAATGTAATCAAATGAATGTCGAACACATTTAAACATAGCTTTTTGTATCAAATAAAAATCAAACACATTCAAACAAAGCTTTTTGAATCAAATGTAAATCAAACACATTCAAACAAAGCTTTTTGAATCGATTGATAGTCGAACACATTCAAACAAAGCTTTTTGAATCAAATGAAAGACGAACACATTCAAACAAAGCTTTTTGAATCAAATAAAAGTTAACATATTCAAACAAAACTTTTTGAATTGAATGAAAGTCAAATGCTTTCAATTAAAGCCTTTTGAATCAAATGAAAGTCAACAAAATTAAAACAAAGCTTCTTGAAATTAAACAATTGAAAGTTAAACACATTCTTATAGAGCATTTTAAATCAAAGGAAAGTCAAACACATTTAAACAAAGTTTTTTTAATCGAATGAAAGTCATATGCATTCAAAGAAGCTAATTGAATCCAAAGAAAGAAGCACACATTTAAACAAAGCTTTTTGAATCAAATGAAAGTCAAACACATTCAAACAAAGCTTTTTAAATCGAATTAAAGGTAAACGCATTTAAACAAAGCTTTTTGAATCAAATAAGAGTCAAACACATTCAAAGAAAGCTTTTTGAATCAAAGGAAAGTCAAACACATTCAAATAATTATTTTTTAATCAAATGAAAGTCATATGCACTCAAAGAAGCTTTTCGAATCAAATGAAAGTGAAACACATTCAAATAAAACTTTTTGAATCAAATGAAAGTCAAACACAATCCAACAAAGCTTTTGAATCAAATGAAAGTCAAACACATACAAACAAAGCTTTTTGAATCAACTTAAAGTCAAACACATTCAAACAATGCTTTTTGAATCATATGCAAGTCAAGCACGTTTAAGAAAAGATTTGTTAATCAAATGAAAGTCAAACACATTCAAACAAAGCTTTTTGAATCAAATGAAAATCAAACATATTCAAACAAAGCTTTTTGAATCAAATGAAAGTCATATGCATTCAAGGAAGAAAATGTAATCAAATGAATGTCGAACACACTTAAACATAGCTTTTTGTATCAAATAAAAATCAAACACATTCAAACAAAGCTTTTTGAATAAAATGTAAATCAAACACATTCAAACAAAGCTTTTTGAATCGATTGATAGTCGAACACATTCAAACAAAGCTTTTTGAATCAAATGAAAGACGAACACATTCAAACAAAGCTTTTTGAATCAAATAAAAGTTAACATATTCAAACAAAACTTTTTGAATTGAATGAAAGTCAAATGCATTCAATTAAAGCCTTTTGAATCAAATGAAAGTCAAAAAAATTAAAACAAAGCTTTTTGAAATTAAACAATTGAAAGTTAAACACATTCTTATAGAGCATTTTGAATCAAAGGAAAGTCAAACACATTTAAACAAAGTTTTTTTAATCGAATGAAAGTCATATGCATTCAAAGAAGCTAATTGAATCCAAAGAAAGAAGCACACATTTAAACAAAGCTTTTTGAATCAAATGAAAGTCAAACACATTCAAACAAAGCTTTTTAAATCGAATTAAAGGTAAACGCATTTAAACAAAGATTTTTGAATCAAATAAAAGTCAAACACATTCAAACAAAGCTTTTTGAATCAAAGGAAAGTCAAACACATTCAAATAATTATTTTTTAATCAAATGAAAGTCATATGCACTCAAAGAAGCATTTCGAATCAAATGAAAGTGAAACACATTCAAATAAAACTTTTTGAATCAAATGAAGGTCAAACACAATCCAACAAAGCTTTTGAATCAAATGAAAGTCAAACACATACAAACAAAGCTTTTTGAATCAACTGAAAGTCAAACACATTCAAAAAATGCTTTTTGAATCATATGCAAGTCAAGCAAGTTTAAGCAAAGATTTGTTAATCAAATGAAAGTCAAACACATTCAAACAAAGCTTTTTGAATCAAATGAAAATCAAACATATTCAAACAAAGCTTTTTGAATCAAATGAAAGTCATATGCATTCAAGGAAGAAAATGTAATCAAATGAATGTCGAACACATTTAAACATAGCTTTTTGTATCAAATAAAAATCAAACACATTCAAACAAAGCTTTTTGAATCAAATGTAAATCAAACACATTCAAACAAAGCTTTTTGAATCGATTGATAGTCGAACACATTCAAACAAAGCTTTTTGAATCAAATGAAAGACGAACACATTCAAACAAAGCTTTTTGAATCAAATAAAAGTTAACATATTCAAACAAAACTTTTTGAATTGAATGAAAGTCAAATGCATTCAATTAAAGCCTTTTGAATCAAATGAAAGTCAAAAAAATTAAAACAAAGCTTTTTGAAATTAAACAATTGAAAGTTAAACACATTTTTATAGAGCATTTTAAATCAAAGGAAAGTCAAACACATTTAAACAAAGTTTTTTTAATCGAATGAAAGTCATATGCATTCAAAGAAGCTAATTAAATCCAAAGAAAGAAGCACACATTTAAACAAAGCTTTTTGAATCAAATGAAAGTCAAACACATTCAAAGAAAGCTTTTTAAATCGAATTAAAAGTAAACGCATTTAAACAAAGATTTTTGAATCAAATAAAAGTCAAACACATTCAAACAAAGCTTTTTGAATCAAAGGAAAGTCAAACACATTCAAATAATTATTTTTTAATCAAATGAAAGTCATATGCACTCAAAGAAGCTTTTCGAATCAAATGAAAGTGAAACACATTCAAATAAAACTTTTTGAATCAAATGAAAGTCAAACACAATCCAACAAAGCTTTTGCATTAAATGAAAGTCAAACACATAAAAACATAGCTTTTTGAATCAACTGAAAGTCAAACACATTCAAACAATGCTTTTTGAATCATATGCAAGGGCAAGCACGTTTAAGCAAAGATTTGTTAATCAAATGAAAGTCAAACACATTCAAACAAATCTTTTTGAATCAAATGAAAATCAAACATATTCAAACAAAGCTTTTTGAATCAAATGAAAGTCATATGCATTCAAGGAAGAAAATGTAATCAAATGAATGTCGAACACATTTAAACATAGCTTTTTGTATCAAATAAAAATCAAACACATTCAAACAAAGCTTTTTGAATCAAATGTAAATCAAACACATTCAAACAAAGCTTTTTGAATCGATTGATAGTCGAACACATTCAAACAAAGCTTTTTGAATCAAATGAAAGACGAACACATTCAAACAAAGCTTTTTGAATCAAAAAAAAGTTAACATATTCAAACAAAACTTTTTGAATTGAATGAAAGTCAAATGCATTCAATTAAAGCCTTTTGAATCAAATGAAAGTCAAAAAAATTAAAACAAAGCTTTTTGAAATTAAACAATTGAAAGTTAAACACATTCTTATATAGCATTTTAAATCAAAGGAAAGTCAAACACATTTAAACAAAGTTTTTTTAATCGAATGAAAGTCATATGTGATTAGGGGATTTTTATCCACCAATCACCGTCTGACAAGTGGACCAACCAGGTTCCGCCACGTGTCCTTCACGAAGGCCAATAGGAGCCTGCCACGTGTCAATCACAGATACGTCCTCTACGGACCAATTGAGGCACGCCACGTGTCCACCCATGCCAAATGGGAAAACCGGCCATCAAAGCCCAATCCTGTCTAGAGGCCCGGTCAGCCCTAGGTTTACCCTAAACCTAGAGAGTGGCACGCTTCTCAAGGCTATAAATACTTAATTAATCCTCATTAATTAAGAAATCCGAAAATCCAGAAATCAAGAGAAGAACAGAAACATTACGGAACACTAATAACCGGCTAATCTCGCTAACGACGCAGATTACCAACATTAAACACTCTCACCTAGAGAGATCTTATTACTTTAATTTCCGTATTAATTACTCCTTAATCAGGTACTAACTTGACCGTTGGAGGCGGAGCTCTCAGGAGTTTCCGTTATTTTGCAGGTACAGGCGTCCGGTTCCAGTCTCGGAATTGTAACTCTCCCGCAGGACATCAGAAAACCCCGAAACATTTGGCGCCGTCTGTGGGGAGAGTACTTCAGAGATGGCATCCAAGTCTGTACCGACTCCTGAAGAGAGGCGTCCCCTAGACGACCCTCAAGTTCAGTCGGACCATGATACCGAAAGTGAATTTGAAGTGGAAACTCATACAGCTCCAGACGGGACCCTAAGGGCCCGACGTACCCGTCATACCGAAAGGAGGGAACGGGAGCATCTTCAAACAGGAAGCGAGCCAGCAGGCGCACCGCGTGCTCGGCAACAGCCGACTGATGGGTCTGCTCCCATCACAAGGAACGAACTCATGACCTTCATGAGGGATTTCAAGGGAGAGATTCAAGAGTTGATCAACAAAAAGCCGCCTGCTTCAGTCAAAGAGCAGTCGGCCAAAAAACCTTCCACTTCACTGAAGAGGAAGCCAGTTCAAGGGCGAGAGGCGACTCCTCATCCTAAATCCAAGAAGCGGGAGCCACGTGCTCTTGATTTCACAAAATTCCGTTATCCTACGGGAAACAGGAAACCGGTTCGTCATATTCAGGCGGACGGGTCAAAGCAAACGTTCACAGATGCTCGGCTACTGCTAGAGTAGAAGAAGAGTGACCGATTGTCAGAGTCGGCTTCTACTTCAAATTTTCAAGACAGTTTGCGAAATGCCTCGATGAGGCATACTCAGTCGTACCATGAGAGTCAGTCAGGCGGCACCTCCCGTCAGTCCGGCTTTCATAGTGCCCAGGCGGTACCAAACTTACCATTTGTGCCGCAACAACATTATTTTATGCAGCCACCTCCATTTGGTGGACCTGCAGCAAAAAACGTCCAACCTATGGACTGGCAGCTACGGCTGCTTAGACTTGGTGAACAGCCGTCGGCCTTCTCCAAGGAAATTACTGAAGCCGCTCAGCCGGCCAAAGTAAAAAATGTACTAGTAGGCGCCTATGACGGCACTACTAATCCAGAAGACCATCTGATGGCATTCACCAACCTGATGTACCTTCAAGGGTTGGATGATCCCACTTGGTGCAAGTGTTTCCCAGCGACTCTCAAGGGAATTGCACAGCAATGGTTCGGCAACCTGCCGACTGGTTGTGTAAACAGCTTCAGGACGCTTGCTTACTTATTTGCCTCCAACTTCGCCATGAACATCCCTGCGAAGAAAACGACCCTTGATTTGGGAACAATTCAGCAGGGCGAGAAGGAGGGGCTTCGTTCTTACATCAGGCGGTTCAACCTGATGAGAATACAGATTCAAGGGTTACCGGATGAGGTAGCTTATACTGACTTTTTTAGAGGTCTCAAAGATGGGTCTACCTTCAAATTTGATTTAGTTCGAAAAAGGGTGGCGACTCTTCAAGAGGCCTTGATTGAAGCAGAAGCCTATATACAGGCGACTGATCTGTGTACGATAAAACAGTCGGACGGGAAAAAGTTCGACAAAAGAGAGGGACGACAGAAACAGTCGTCTAATAAAGATGAGAAAAGAAAAGAGGTCTGGGCGGTTGATTCCTCTAAACAGCCGGCCCAGAAAAAGAAAAAAGAATTCAAACCATACTCCCCAAAGTATGTGTTTAACAAGGATAACCAGTTTATCCTAAAAGAAATAAAGGGACGGTTCTCAATTGAGAAGCCGGTCCCCATGAAGGGTTCTGCAAACAACCGGAACCAAGACAAAATCTGTGCTTATCATGATGACGTTGGTCATCACACCAATGACTGCATCAGTCTCATGCGGTACCTAGACCGCTTGGCTGAGCAAGGTGATCTTGACACTTATGTCAAGAAATCTACGGGGAACACTTCCTCAAAAAAGCAGTCGGCCAAAAAGAATCAACAGGCCGACAGTTCCGATACAGATGATGCAGTCGTCTACACCATTGCAGGCGGCTTCTCAGGAGGCGGCCCCACTATTAGGGGCAACAAAGATAATATAAGGCGGTTAGATGTAAATTCCGTTCACCAAGAACGGCCGTCCAAATATACATTTCCTGAGATTGTCATCACTGAAGAGGATCTAGGAGGGGTGAGGGGGCCGCATGACGACCCTCTCGTTATTGAATGTAAATTGGCCAACCAGAGAGTTGGTCGAATCCTCATAGATACCGGGAGCTCCTCAGATCTCATCAGCAGCAAATGTCTGTCAAAACTGAAATATCAGACGGACTGCATACATCCGGCCTCCCACCCTTTAATAGGGTTTGGAGGAGGAGTCGTCCACCCACTGGGACGAGTAGATTTACCCATTCGCCTGGGCGAAAAAGGGGAAGGACGACACATGGTAGTCCGGTTCCTAGTAGTAGAGGAACTCTCGGCCTACAACATGATTCTGGGTCGACCAACCCTGAATAATTCCAAGGCTGTTATAATCCCGTCTCTTATGCTGCTTAAGTTTGAGAGGGATAATGGAACAGTCGGTTCCCTAAGGGGAGATCAGAGGATGGCCCGAGAGTGCTATCTCTCGGATGTCAAGCCCACTGTTATGGCCACTGGGTCAAGTGGAGAAAAAACAGACCTTGACAATGTCAAGGAGAGTGCGCCTGTTCAAGAAACAGGCGACAAAAAGAGAAAGGCGTCCCAGACAGAGTCCGCAAGAAAAGCAAGAAAATAGCAATCATTGGCAGAGGAGCGGCCGGATGAGTTCCGCCCTCAGCCGGCTGGTGAGCATGCGGACCTGATCTTAGACGACTCACGTCCTGACCGAACAGTCAAAGTTGGGACGACTGCTCTGAGAAACCTGGGTGACGACTTTCATAACCTATTGAAAGAGTACAAGGATATCTTTGCATTTGAAGTCCATGAAATGCCAGGCATTAGTCCTGATCTGACGGTACATAAACTCGCCGTGGATCCGAAAAAAAAACCGGTACGACAAAAGAAGCGGAACCATGGCGAAGAAAGAAGTCAGGCGGCAGCCGCCGAAGTTAAAAAATTACTTGATGCAGGGTTCATTCGGCAATGTTACTTCCCAGACTGGGTTGCAAATGTGGTGCTTGTTAAAAAGCCGAATGGCACCTGGCGAATGTGTGTAGACTACACAGACTTAAACAAGGCGTGCCCCAAAGACAGTTACCCTCTGCCTAAAATTGATAACCTGGTCGACTCAACAGCCGGCCATGCCTTGATGAGTTTTATGGACGCCTATTCTGGTTTCCATCAAATTCCCTTATGGAAGAAAGATCAGGAGAAGACGGCCTTCGTCACTGATCAGGGGTTATACTGTTACATGGTCATGCCGTTTGGTCTTAAGAATGCCCCGGCTACCTTCCAACGAATGATAAACACAGTGTTCTTTGATCAGATTGGGAGAAACGTCGAGGCATATATTGATGATATGATTGTCAAGACTAAACTTCAGAAAGATCATCTGACGGACCTCCGAGAAACTTTCGCCACACTCAGGCGGCACCATGTCATGCTCAATCCCAAGAAATGTGTATTTGGAGTTGAGTCTGGGAAATTTCTCGGATTCCTTATCAATCAGAGAGGAATAGAGGCGAACCCTGAGAAGGTACAGGCGGTCATTGACATGCAGTCGCCTCGTACCATCCGAGAGGTTCAGAAGTTAACAGGTTGTCTGGCGGCCTTGGGGAGATTCCTAAGCCGATCAGGCGACAAATGCCTATACTTTTTCCAGGCAATTAAGAAAAAGGCAAGGTTTGAATGGGGGCCGGATGCTGAGGCCGCCTTCCAGAAATTAAAAGTTCACTTGCATTCCTTGCCGAGGCTGGTCAGCCCTTTGCCCAAAGAGGATCTCTACATGTACCTGGCCGTCTCTGATCATGCGTTAAGCGCTGTGCTCCTTGCTGAAAGGGACGGCTGTCAGCTCCCGGTCTACTTTGTCAGTCACGTACTGAAAAATGCCGAGTTGAGGTATCCCCTAGTGGAGAAATTTGGTCTTGCACTCTTCATGGCTGTTAAAAAATTGAAGCCCTACTTTTTGGCACATGCAGTCGTCGTGTATACCGACCAACCAATCAAGCGGCCCCTTACCATCATGGAGTCGTCAGGACGAATGATCAAATGGGCCATAGAAATACAGAGCCTCGAAATTACTTTCGAGCCTAGAAAAGCAGTGAAGGGGCAAGCCTTTGCTGACTTTATTGTAGAGATGACTCGTCCTCCTGACTCTCAAGTTCCAGACCAAGTCTGGAAGGTATATGTGGACGGAAGCTCTACTTCAAATGGTTGTGGAGCAGGCGTCGTATGTCAATCTCCAGAGGGCGACAGGTTCGAGTATGCTCTACGCTTCAGTTTTCAGGCTTCAAACAATGAGGCAGAATATGAAGCTTTACTAGCCGGGATCCGCATGTGCAAGGCGGCAGGGGCAAGAAAAATAGACGCCTGTTCTGATTCACAATTGATAGTGAGTCAGTACAATGGCGAATACGAAGCAACCCATCCGGCCATGATCAAGTATTTACAGGCGGTCCGACAAGCAGTCGGCTCCCTTGAGGATTTCCATCTAATCCAAGTGCCGAGATCAGAAAACAACCAGGCAGATGCACTGTCAAAATTAGCATAATCCGCCTCCTCCGATACTCCTCGAACTGTTTTTGGGAAGTAATGGAGAAGAGAAGCATCGAGGAAAACCCTATTGGAATCCTAGACAGAAGCTCAACCTGGATGGATTCAATCAGGGCATATCTGACAAACGGTACACTGCCGGATGATCCTCAACAGGCGGCAGCACTGAAAAAACGAGACTCCTGTTTTGAAATGATACAGGGAGAACTTCACAAGAGGGGGTACCTTCAACCCTTCTTAAAGTGTGTTACTCCTGAAAAGGGACGAGAGATACTAGATGATCTTCACTCTGGTTTCTGTGCTTCCATATAGGTGGTAGGATGCTTGCTCAAAGGGCAAGGCGGCATGGCTACTTTTGGCCTACTTTGGAAGCAGATGCAATGGAGATGGTGAAAAAATGTGACAAGTGCCAAAGATTTGGCAAATTAATTCACCGTCCGGCTACTGACCTCACTACCATTCACAGCCCACTACCGTTTGCTAAGTGGGGCATGGACATTCTGGGTCCATATACGCCTGCTACAGGCGGCAGAAGGTATATACTTGTTGCCGTTGACTACTTCACTAAATGGGTAGAGGCGGAGGCTGTAAAGGGAATCAAGACGAAAGATGTACTTTCATTCATTTGGAAAAACGTCATCACTCGGTTCGGGGTTCCCATGTCTATGGTTTTTGATAATGGTCCCCAATTTGAGACGCTGTTCTCAAAAGCTGGTTGGGAGACCAAGGAATTGCACACTACTTTGCATCTGTCGGCCGTCCACAAGCAAACGGCCAGGTAGAAGCCTTTAATAAAATCATCTCAGACGGTCTCAAGAAAAAGATTGAACGAGCAGGCGGCCTATGGGCGGATGAACTACCACATGTTCTCTGGGCCATTAGGACGACTGAAAAAGGGGCGACCGGAGAAACTCCATTCCTCCTAACTTATGGTGTGGAAGCTGTTCTTCCAATAGAACACTACGAGCCGACTCTTCGAGTAATGCTATATGACGAAGAGGCAAACTGGGAAGCCATGCGCCTGACATTAGACTCACTTCCTGAAAAGAGGGGCAATGTTGTTTTGCGCCATGAGATCTATCGTCTGAGAATGACTAGATCATACAACAAAAAAGTACACAGGCGTCCACTCAAAGTAGGGGACTTTGTACTTAGAAAAATGGAAGCAGTTGGTAGGGCTAATGAGTCTGGCAAACTAACTCCCAACTGGGAAGGACCCTACCGAATCTATGAGGAAGTCAGGGACGGTACCTACCGTCTGGAAACACCAGACGGACAACCGTTGCCTCGAACTTGGAATGTAGATAACCTTAAAAAATATTTCTTCTGAGTGATGTAAAGTAAAGAGCTACTTAATAAAGCTTGCACTTACTATTCAATTTTGTATTACGAGGGGCATGCCGTCTGTACCTTTACAGTCGGCTACTCTCCATTGAGTTTTTCACTCTATCTTCAGAGGGGCATGCCGTCTGTTCCTTTACAGTCGGCTACTCTCCATTGAGTTTTTCACTCTATCTTCAGAGGGGCATGCCGTCTGTTCCTTTACAGTCGGCTACTCTCCATTGAGTATTTAACTCACAATACTTAGCTAAAAAGATTAGGGCCTGGCCGACCCTGTGTCTAACAGGCGGCTACCCTTCTTTTACTTAGCACCTACGTTCACCAAGAACTTACCAAGGCCACCGGCCGAATGATCAGACCAGGCGCCAAGCCACCTAATCAAATCTACAAAACTAATACGACCTGTCCCAACATCATAGCAGGCGTCCGACGGCATCCATCCGGATGAAATTCGTCGCAGAGAGCAGCTCCCTTTTGGGTGGAACATTGTTCTATAAACTAATTACACGGCAGCTATACGACTGTCCCCAAGGGCAACCACGTAGCCGTTTTTGAGACAAGGATAACTCTATCACTAACCAAACCAGTGGTAGCAGTTGACATCTGAGTCAGATGACCGCCTGTATTACTTGGGATAAATGCAGGGGGTACCTATTGAGTTAATAGCCAACAAACATTGGCGAATCAAGGGGTCTAGCCGGCCTACGCCGCCTGGTACCTCTACTTCTCAAACAAAAGTGACGGCGACTAAGTAACTCCAACGTTAACTCATAGTCACTCCTTCAAATTTGGTATGGAACCTAAAAAGTTTGAGTCGTCCGCCTGTTTTAAACAAACAAGGGCACTCAAACCCCTATTCCTACTAGGTAACCTATTGAGTTAATAGCCAACAAACATTGGCGAATCAAGGGGTCTAGCCGGCCTACGCCGCCTGGTACCTCTACTACTCAATCTAGATTGTGACGAAGACTAAGTAACTCCTATGTTAACTTAATAGTCAGTCAAACTTAGTATGGAGCCTAAAAGGTATGAGTCGTCCACCTGTTTTTAATAAACAGGGGCTCTCAACCACTACTCTTGCTAGGTTAACAAATTACGAGTTAAAAGCCAACATTGGCAATAAAGGGAAACAACCGGCACCCGCCGCTTGTTATCCTACTTAATTCCTTGGCGACTAGGTAATACTATTTACTTGGTCAGACCGATTGAATAAATAGTTCGAATACCGATTGAATAAATGGCCGACTGATCGTCTATCCTGGAAACAGACAACCAGTCGTCCAGGGGCATAGGCGGCGTACTTACTATTTGTACCTGTCTTAACGTTCGGCCATACACAACAGTCGGTCTAGTGAACAAAGGGATATTAGATATGGAATACTTAGACAAATTTGAATCAAAACAAAAATTTGATTAAAAATAAGCCGGTCATTAAGGACCAGCAGAATATTCAAAACCCCGGCCCCCTGGCCAGGTAATTACAAAGCAAACGGCACGCAGGCCGTGGAAAAAATACATTAAGCTTAAGAAGGGGGCAGTTCAGTATTAGCAGCTGCCGCCTGGTCAGCACTCTTCTTGCTGGACTCGGCTTCAGCTGCACCCTCTTTTGATGCCTTACCCCCAAGTGGCACAAGCGCCACAACCGGCTCTTCCTCCTCCTCCAACGCACCTCCCAATGCCTCTTCTTCAGCAGCCGCCAGGATCTCTTGATTGTATGTTTCCGAACACTGGCGGTACGTTCTCTCCCATGAGGCAAAGTCGGCATTGGGGAACAGGCGGCCCCAGGTCATGCGCTGGATTTGAGCGGAGTCTTCCACCATCTCCCGGACGAGCTCTTTCTTCTCTTGCTCGGCCTTTTCCGAGAGCTCTTGGGTAAGACTCTTCTCTTGGCTCACCAGGCGTTCTTTTACGTTGGCCAAAGATTTCTCCATGGCTTCGTAAGAGTGCATTTTTTGGCGAAGAGGTTTCAGCTCGGCCTTAAGATTTGTGACGGTCGCCTCTAGCTCGTCATTCTTCTTCTGGGCCGCCTCTAACTGAGCCCGAACAGCGGCGGTAGCCTGCGCCTGATAATAAAGAATATCAATGGTCAGTACTTCATTTTGGGCAATTTGAAACATTGCCTTATCACAGTTGGAGGCGGCCATAGCTTTTGCGGCCTTTACCTCTTTGTTTTTCCGATCAATCGGCTTGCGAAGGCTGTTGACTCGGAGCAGGGCCTAAGTACAAAAAAAACAGGCGTCAGTTTCCAAACAAAAAAGATAACAGGCGTCCTGGAACTCAAATACTCAAAAATATGCTAAGTATACCTCAGCAAGGACCCCTGAAATCCCATCAAGGTCAAGGGTGCCGGAACCCCTGACCGCCTCCCTTTCAGATGGAGGAACTACTTTGATCATGGACTTGGCTACCTCAACCAAGTCAAGCCCCTGAGGGCCGGCTGCATCAAGCGTAAAAAAAAAAAAAAAAAAAAAAAAAACAAGTTAGACCTAGTCAAGAAGGAAGCAAGTGTGAAAGTTTTTACAAGTGATTGTCCATACTTCTAGGCGGCCCCGCCGGGGTTTTAGAAGAAGTGGCCGGCTGCTTCTCAGCCGCCACTGTTTTCCTGGAAGACCCAAGAGAGCTTGCAACAGTCGTCCTCCGGGCCTTGGGGTCCGGCTGTTGCGAGGAAGAAGCTCTTGGAGTGCCAGACTGAAAACAAAAAGAGTTAGTATTTGTATAAGACAACTCCTAAAAGAGGAAGAGTTTTCGAAGCCTACCAAGGGTGCACCCTTGTTGGGGGAGTCGGCACAAGACTGTTGCATGAGAGAGGCCCGCAACATGGCCGCCGCAGTCTTGGATGCTGTTATTTTACTCATGGCGTCAGCTTCAAAAAATAAACAGCAAAGTTAGTAAAGATCCCAAGTAAACAAGGCTTGAAAAAAAACAGAGTATTTGTCAGGCCGGCTACCTTTAGAGCACCGACTGCTGAGGCCACAGGCGGCCAAAAAGTACTCGTCATAGAGCCACTTGAAGCTCGGGACGCAGTGTAGGGGTACTTGCTCTCGTACCCCTGAAGTAGAGTTCACCCTAGTCTCTACTTTGAAGAGTCCTTTGTCTAGGATCTCTCTTTTAGCCTTTGGGGGAACAGGCGGCATGCTGCGGCCGCCAGCGAGAAGAGGCGGATCCCTATTCCACTTGTTAAAACGTTGGTTCAGCTCCGTGTCTGAACCCTCAATGATAAGGAAGGTGTTCCGCCAATCCTTCCATTTGTTCGCCTTACCTCTCGTCATGAGGTAACCCCTATGGCTTGTTAATTGATACCAGCCGGTACCTCCCGACTTAGGGGTCCGGCTGAGATAGTTCATGTGGGCGAAAGCCTCAAAGCTTGGCTCCACCCCGTACATTTCGCACCCGGCCACATAGCCGAGTACGTTTACCCAAGAGTTGGGGGCTAACTGCCATAACCCCAAATCATACCCATCTAAAATCCGCTGAACAACCGGATGTAATGGGAAGCGCAGTCCAGCTTTGATGGCCGCCACATAGCAGCCAAAGCAGCCGTCATCATAGCTGGTACCAGCCGGCCAGACGACAGTGTCTTCTGGATCCGGCACGAACAGTAAAAATTCCGGGCCCATTCTGTGGTTAGCAATAAAGCTCTCCACTTTGCCTTGCATGGTTGCGATCCGGCCCCGGGGAACCATGCAGTAGTAGGGGGCGTTTTCCTCTCTGTAAGAGGCGGACGGCTCCGCCCAATTGTCCCCCTTCTCAACTGCATGAGAAAGTCTCGCCTCTTGTAGGCGGCTATGTCTTTCTTCTGAGCCTGGAGAACTGTGGCCAGAAGAGCTGGACTCGGACTCGTCCTCTGACGAGTCCGAAGAGGACGACTCCTCCCCTCTCCTAGAGGGGCCCGCCTCCTCTCCCTTAGAAGGAGCAGGAGGAAAATTAGACATGTCAACGGTAAGATGGGAAGGGACCACCTTGGCCCCTCTCTCAGAACTGTCGGCTTGGCAGCCGCCTCGTTTCAATTCTACATCTGGCGCCTGGTCAGATGTTTCACTAAGGAGCACCCTTTGGGAGGAGCCGTCTGAGTTTGATATCATAGCAGTCTGTTTTGTTCTGGCCATCACGTTCTGCATAGACACAGATACAGTCGGACTTTGTATAAAGGGCAAAGATGGGTCCAGAAAAGGGCAGGCGGCACTCCTAGTCCTAGATTCAGCCGTCCCCGGTGACCGGCTGATCACTAACTTAGGTCGTGTCGTGTGCTTCCGTGGTGCCATTTCAAAAAATAAAAAGAAAATTAAGAGTAAGAGAACTAAGTTACCTGAACGAGTGACGGTTGATGAAGTTCTGGAAATCCGGTGCAGTCGGCTTGTCAGAACAGGCGGTAGGCAGTAAAGGTCCGAAATGTCAGAGCAAGTTCAGGGGTCCGAATGTTCTCGCAAAGTTCTCAAATGTGAAAATGACCGAATTCAGCACTTCCTTATATAGGCAAAGTGAGAAGGCGAAAGGTCGCTTCCAAATTCAAAATTTGGGCGGGAAAATCTCTCGGCTGTTTGCAAGGTGACACCTGTAGCAGGCCGTCGCCTGTCACCGTGCGACACCTGTCACAGGCGACACATGACCAGTCACGTGCCACCTGTGAGGGGCAAATGATTAGGGGATTTTTATCCACCAATCACCGTCTGACAAGTGGACCAACCAGGTTCCGCCACGTGTC
The DNA here is from genome assembly GCF_001683475.1 of Chenopodium quinoa. Classification (NCBI taxonomy): domain Eukaryota; kingdom Viridiplantae; phylum Streptophyta; class Magnoliopsida; order Caryophyllales; family Amaranthaceae; genus Chenopodium; species Chenopodium quinoa. Next base: position 295,787 of record NW_018744883.1, read on the forward strand.
CTTCACGGAGGCCAATAGGAGCCTGCCACGTGTCAATCACAGATACGTCCTCTACGGACCAATTGAGGCACGCCACGTGTCCACCCATGCCAAATGGGAAAACCGGCCAACAAGGCCCAATCCTGTCTAGAGGCCCGGTCAGCCCTAGGTTTACCCTAAACCTAGAGAGTGGCACGCTTCTCAAGGCTATAAATACTTAATTAATCCTCATTAATTAAGAGGTCAAGAAAAAACATCAGGCAATCAAGCAATTGAGAGAGCAACTAATCAAGCAGTTAATCTCACCTGAAGAACAGAGACATTACGGAACACTAATAACCGGCTAATCTCGCTAACAAAGCAGATTACCAACATTAAACACTCTCACCTAGAGAGATCTTATTGCTTTAACTTCCGTATTAATTACTCCTTAATCAGGTACTAACTTGATCGTTGGAGGCGGAGCTCTCAGGAGTGTCCGTTATTTTGCAGGTACAGGCGTCCGGTTCCAGTCTCGGAATTGTAACTCTCCCGCAGGACATCAGAAAACCCCGAAACAAAACACATTCAAACAATGCTATCTGAATCAAATGAAAGTCAAATGCATTCAAAAAAGATAATTAAATCAAACAAAAGTCAAACACATTCAGACCAAGCTAATTGCATCAAATGAAAGTTAAAAACATTCAAACAAAGCTAATTAAATCATATGAAAGTCAAATGCTTTGAAAAAAGCTAATTGAATCAAGTAAAAGTCCAAAGAATTCAAACAAAGCTTTTTGAATCAAATGATTTTCAAATGCATTCAACGAGGCTAATTGAATCATATGACTGTCAAACAAAACTTTTTTTAATCAAATGAAAGTCAAATGCATTCAACAAAGCAAATTGACTCAATTGAAAGTTAACCACATTCAAGCAAAGCTAATTGAATCAAATGAAAGTCAAACACATTTAAACAAAGCTATTTGAACCAAATGAAAGTCAAACACATTCAAGAAATGCTATTTGAATCAGATGAAAGTCAAACGCATTCAAAAAAGGTATTTAAATCAAGTGAAAGTCAAAATCATTCAAACAAGGCTATTTGAATCAAATTAAAGACAAACACATTCAAACAAAGCTTTTTGAATTAAATGAAAGTCAAATGCATTAAACAAAGCTAATTGATTCAAATGAAAGTCAATCACATTCAAACAAAGCTAATTTAATCAAATAAAAATCAAACACATTCAAACAAAGCTTTTACAATCAAATGAAAATCAAATGCATTGAAAATAGCGATTTGAATCAAGTGAAAGTCAAACAAAGCTTTTTGAATCAAATGATTGTCAAATCCATTCAACGATGCTAATTGAATCATATGAAAGTCAAGCACATTCAACCAAATCTTTTTGAATCAACTGAAAGTCAAATGCAATAAAAAAAAGTAATTAAATCAAGTGAAATTCAAACACATTTAAACAAAGCTTTTTAAATCAAATGAAAGTTAAATGCATTCAAAAAAGCTAATTGAATCAAGTGAAAGTCTAGGTAATTCAAACAAAGCTTTTTGAATCAAATGACTGTCAAACGCGTTCAACGATGCTAATTGAATCAAATGAGAGTCAAACACATTCAAACAAAGCTTTTTGAATCAAATGAAAGTCATATGCATTCAACAAAGCTAATTGAATCAAATGAAAGTCAATGGCATTCTAACAAACCTAATTAAATCAAACGAAAGTCAATGACATTCTAACAAACCTAATTGAATCAAATGAAAGTACACCACATTCAAACAAAGCTAATTGAATAAAATGAAAGCTAACCACATTCAAACAAAGCATATTAAATCAAGTGAAAATCAAACACATTCCAACAAAGCTTTTTGAATCAAAAGAAAGTCAAATGATTTCAAAAAAGCTAATTGAATCAAGTGAAAGTCAAACAAATTCAAACATAGCTTTTTGAATCAAATGATTGTCAAATGCATTCAACGATACTAATTGAATCATATGAAAGTCAAACAAATCTTTTTGAATCAAATGAAAGTCAAATGCATTCAAAAGATCAAACTGAATCAATTAAAAGTCAACCACATTCAAACAAAGCTAATTAAATCCAATGGAAGGCAAACACATTCAAACAAGACTATTTGAATCAAATGAAAGTCAAACACATTCAAACAATGCTATCTGAATCAAATGAAAGTCAAATGCATTCAAAAAAGATAATTAAATCAAACGAAAGTGAAACACATTTAGACAAAGCTAATTGCATCAAATGAAAGTCAAAAACAATCAAACAAAGCTAATTAAATCATATGAAAGTCAAATGCTTTCAAAAAAGCTAATTGAATCAAGTAAAAGTCCAAAGAATTCAAACAAAGCTTTTTGAATCAAATGATTGTTAAATGCATTCAACGAGGCTAATTGAATCATATGACAGTCAAACAAAACTTTTTGAATCAAAAGAAAGTCAAATGCATTCAACAAAGCAAATTGACTGAATTGAAAGTTAACCACAATCAAGCAAAGCTAATTGAATCAAATGAAAGTGAAACACATTTAAACAAAGCTATTTGAACTAAATGAAAGTCAAACACATTCAAGAAATGCTATTTGAATCAGATGAAAGTCAAACGCATTCAAAAAAGGTATTTAAATCAAGTGAAAGTCAAAATCATTCAAACAAAGCTATTTGAATCAAATTAAAGTCAAACACATTCAAACAAAGCTTTTTGAATTAAATGAAAGTCAAATGCATTAAACAAAGCTAATTGATTCAAATGAAAGTCAATCACATTCAAACAAAGCTAATTTAATCAAATAAAAATAAAAAACATTCAAACAAAGCTTTTACAATCAAATGAAATTCAAATGCATTCAAAATAGCGATTTGAATCAAGTGAAAGTCAAACAAAGCTTTTTGAATCAAATGATTGTCAAATCCATTCAACGATGCTAATTGAATCATATGAAAGTCAAGCACATTCAAACAAATCTTTTTGAATCAACTGAAAGTCAAATGCAATTAAAAAAAAAGTAATTAAATCAAGTGAAAGTCAAACACATTTAAACAAAGCTTTTTAAATCAAATGAAAGTTAAATGCATTCAAAAAAGCTAATTGAATCAAGTGAAAGTCTAGGTAATTCAAACAAAGCTTTTTGAATCAAATGACAGTCAAATGCGTTCAACGATACTAATTGAATAAAATGAAAGTCAAACACATTGAAACAAAGCTTTTTGAATCAAATGAAAGTCATATGCATTCAACAATGCTAATTGAATCCAATGAAAGTCAATGGCATTCTAACAAACCTAATTAAATCAAACGAAAGTCAATGGCATTCTAACAAACCTAATTGAATCAAATGAAAGTCAACCACATTCAAACAAAGCTAATTGAATCAAATGAAAGTTAACCACATTCAAACAAAGCTAATTTAAATCAAGTGAAATTCAAACACATTCAAACAAAGCTTTTTGAATCCAAAGAAAGTCAAATGAGTTCAAAAAAGCTAATTGAATCAAGTGAAAGTCAAACAAATTCAAACATAGCTTTTTGAATCAAATGATTGTCAAATGCATTCAACGATACTAATTGAATCATATGAAAGTCAAACACATTCAAACAAATCTACTTGAATCAAATGAAAGTCAAATGCATTCAAAAGATCAAATTGAATCAATTAAAAGTCAACCACATTCAAACAAAGCTAATTAAATCCAATGGAAGGCAAACACATTCAAACAAAGCTATTTGAATCAAATGAAAGTCAAACACATTCAAACAATGCTATCTGAATTAAATGAAAGTCAAATGCATTCAAAAAAGATAATTAAATCAAACGAAAGTCAAACACATTCAGACAAAGCTAATTACATTAAATAAAAGTCAAAAACATACAAACAAAGCTAATTAAATCATATGAAAGTCAAGTGCTTTCAAAAAAGCTAATTGAATCAAGTAAAAGTCCAAAGAACTAAAACAAAGCTTTTTGAATCAAATGATTGTCAAATGCATTCAACGAGGCTAATTGAATCATATGATAGTCAAACAAAACTTTTTGAATCAAAAGAAAGTCAAATGCATTCAACAAAGCAAATTGACTCAATTGAAAGTTAACCACATTCAAGCAAAGCTAATTGAATCAAATGAAAGTCAAACACATTTAAACAAAGCTATTTGAACCAAATGAAAGTCAAACACATTCAAGAAATGCTTTTTGAATCAAATGAAAGTCAAACGCATTCAAAAAAGGTATTTAAATCAAGTGAAAGTCAAAATCATTCAAACAAAGCTATTTGAATCAAATTAAAGTCAAACACATTCAAACAAAGCTTTTTGAATTAAATGAAAGTCAAATGCATTAAACAAAGCTAATTGATTCAAATGAAAGTCAATCAAATTCAAACAAAGCTAATTTAATCAAATGAAAATCAAACACATTCAAACAAAGCTTTTACAATCAAATGAAATTCAAAAGCATTCAAAATAGCGATTTGAATCAAGTGAAAGTCAAACAAAGCTTTTTGAATCAAATGATTGTCAAATCCATCCAACGATGCTAATTGAATCATATGAAAGTCAAGCACATTCAAACAAATCTTTTTGAATCAACTGAAAGTCAAATTCAATTAAAAAAAGTAATTAAATCAAGTTAAAGTCAATTACATTTAAACAAAGCTTTTTAAATCAAATGAAAGTTAAATGCATTCAAAAAAGCTAATTGAATCAAGTGAAAGTCTAGGTAATTCAAACAAAGCTTTTTGAATCAAATGATTGTCAAATGCGTTGAACGATGCTAATTGAATCAAATGAAAGTCAAACACATTCAAACAAAGCTTTTTGAATCAAATGAAAGTCATATGCATTCAACATAGCTAATTGAATCAAATGAAAGTCAATGGCATTCTAACAAACCTAATTGAATCAAATGAAAGTCAATGGCATTCTAACAAACCTAATTGAATCAAATGAAAGTCAACCACATTCAAACAAAGCTAATTGAATTAAATGAAAGTTAACCACATTCGAACAAAGCTAATTAAATCAAGTGAAAATCAAACACATTCAAACAAAGCTAATTTAAATCAAGTTAAATTCAAACACATTCAAACAAAGCTTTTTGAATCCAAAGAAAGTCAAATGAGTTCAAAAAAGCTAATTGAATCAAGTGAAAGTCAAACAAATTCAAACATAGCTTTTTGAATCAAATGATTGTCAAATGCATTCAACGATACTAATTGAATCATATGAAAGTCAAACACATTCAAACAAATCTTTTTGAATCAAATGAAAGTCAAATGCATTCAACAGATCAAATTGAATCAATTAAAAGTCAACCACATTCAAACAAAGCTAATTAAATCCAATGGAAGGCAAACACATTCAAACAAAGCTATTTGAATCAAATGAAAGTCAAACACATTTAAACAATGCTATCTGAATCAAATGAAAGTCAAATGCATTCAAAAAAGATAATTAAATCAAACGAAAGTCAAACACATTCAGACAAAGCTAATTGCATCAAATGAAAGTAAAAAACATTCAAACAAAGCTAATTAAATCATATGAAAGTCAAATGCTTTGAAAAAAGCTAATTGAATCAAGTAAAAGTCCAAAGAATTCAAACAAATATTTTTGAATCAAATGATTGTCAAATGCATTCAACGAGGCTAATTGAATCATATGACAGTCAAACAAAACTTTTTGAATAAAATGAAAGTCAAATGCATTCAACAAAGCAAATTGACTCAATTGAAAGTTAACCACAATCAAGCAAAGCTAATTGAATCAAATGAAAGTCAAACACATTTAAACAAAGCTATTTGAACCAAATGAAAGTCAAACACATTCAAGAAATGCTATTTGAATCAAATGAAAGTCAAACGCATTCAAAAAAGGTATTTAAATCAAGTGAAAGTCAAAATCATTCAAACAAAGCTATTTGAATCAAATTAAAGTCAAACACATTCAAACAAAGCTTTTTGAATTAAATGAAATTCAAATGCATTAAACAAAGATAATTGATTCAAATGAAAGTCAATCACATTCAAACAAAGCTAATTTAATCAAATGAAAATCAAACACATTCAATTAAAGATTTTTCAATCAAGTGAAATTCAAATGCATTCAAAATAGCGATTTAAATCAACTGAAAGTCAAACAAAGCTTTTAGAATCACATGATTGTCAAATCCGTTCAACGATGCTAATTGAATCATATGAAAGTCAAGCACATTCAAACAAATCTTTTTGAATCAACTGAAAGTCAAATGCAATTAAAAAAAAGTAATTAAATCAAGTGAAAGTCAAACACATTTAAACAATGCTTTTTAAATCAAATGAAAGTTAAATGCATTCAACAAAGCTTATTGAATCAAATGAAATTCAAATATATTCAAACAAAGCTAATTGCATCAAATGAAAGTCAAACACATTCGGACAAGGCTTTTTTAAGTAAATAAAAGTTAAATGCATTCAAAAAAGCTAATTTAATCAAGTGAAAGTCAAACACATTCAAACAAAGCTTTTTTAATTAAGTGATTGTCAAGTGCATTCCCACAAAGCTAATTGAATCAAATGAAAGTCAAACACATTCGAACGAAGTTTTTTGAATCAAATAAAAGTTAAATGCATTCAAAAAAGCTAATTGAATCAAGTGAAAGTCAAACACATTCAAACAAAGTTTATTTAATTAAGTGATTGTCAAGTGCATTCCCACAAAGCTAATTGAATCAAATGAAAGTCAAACACATTCGAACAAAGCTTTTTGAATCAAATAAAAGTTAAATGCATTTAAAAAAGCTAATTGAATCAAGTGAAAGTCTAAGTAATTCAAACAAAGCTTTTTGAATAAAATGACCGTTAAATGCGTTCAACGATGCTAATTGAATCAAATGAAAGTCAAACACATTCAAGCAAAGCTTTTTGAATCAAATGAAAGTAATATGCATTCAACAAAGCTAATTGAATCAAATGAAAGTCAATGGCATTCTTACAAAGCTAATTGAATCAAATGAAAGTCAATGGCATTCTAACAAACCTAATTGAATCAAATGAAAGTCAATGGCATTCTAACAAACCTAATTGAATCAAATGAAAGTCAACCACATTCAAACAAAGCTAATTGAATCAAATGAAAGTTAATCACATTCAAACAAAGCTAATTAAATCAAGTGAAAATCAAACACATTCAAACAAAGCTTTTTGAATCAAAAGAAAGTCAAATGATTTCAAAAAAGCTAATTGAATCAAGTGAAAGTCAAACAAATTCAAACGTAGCATTTTGAATCAAATGATTGTCAAATGCATTCAACGATACTAATTAAATCATATGAAAGTCAAACACATTCAAACAAATCTTTTTGAATCAAATGAAAGTCAAATGCATTCAACAGATCAAATTGAATCAATTAAAAGTCAACCACATTCAAACAAAGCTAATTAAATCCAATGGAAGGCAAACACATTCAAACAAAGATATTTGAATCAAATGAAAGTCAAACACATTCAAACAATGCTATCTGAATCAAATGAATGTCAAATGCATTCAAAAAAGATAATTAAATCAAACGAAAGTCAAACACATTCAAACAAAGCTAATTGCATCAAATGAAAGTAAAAAACATTCAAACAAAGCTAATTAAATCATATGAAAGTCAAATGCTTTCAAAAAAGATAATTGAATCAAGTAAAAGTCCAAAGAATTCAAACAAAGCTTTTTGAATCAAATGATTGTCAAATGCATTCAACGAGGCTAATTGAATCATATGACAGTCAAACAAAACTTTTTGAATAAAATGAAAGTCAAATGCATTCAACAAAGCAAATTGACTCAATTGAAAGTTAACCACATTCAAGCAAAGCTAATTGAATCAAATGAAAGTCAAACACATTTAAACAAAGCTATTTGAACCAAATGAAAGTCAAACACATTCAAGAAATGCTATTTGAATCACATGAAAGTCAAACGCATTCAAAAAAGGTATTTAAATCAAGTGAAAGTCAAAATCATTCAAACAAAGCTATTTGAATCAAATTAAAGTCAAACACATTCAAACAAAGCTTTTTGAATTAAATGAAAGTCAAATGCATTAAACAAAGATAATTGATTCAAATGAAAGTCAATCACATTCAAACAAAGCTAATTTAATCAAATGAAAATCAAACACATTCAAACAAAGATTTTTCAATCAAGTGAAATTCAAATGCATTCAAAATAGCGATTTAAATCAACTGAAAGTCAAACAAAGCTTTTAGAATCAAATGATTGTCAAATCCGTTCAACGATGCTAATTGAATCATATGAAAGTCAAGCACATTCAAACAAATCTTTTTGAATCAACTGAAAGTCAAATGCAATTAAAAAAAAGTAATTAAATCAAGTGAAAGTCAAACACATTTAAACAATGCTTTTTAAATCAAATTAAAGTTAAATGCATTCAACAAAGCTTATTGAATCAAATGAAAGTCAAACACATTCAAACAAAGCTAATTGCATCAAATGAAAGTCAAACACATTCGGACAAGACTTTTTTAAGTAAATAAAAGTTAAATGCATTCAAAAAAGCTAATTTAATCAAGTGAAAGTCAAACACATTCAAACAAAGCTTTTTTAATTAAGTGATTGTCAAGTGCATTCCCACAAAGCTAATTGAATCAAATGAAAGTCAAACACATTCGAACAAAGTTTTTTGAATCAAATAAAAGTTAAATGCATTCAAAAAAGCTAATTGAATCAAGTGAAAGTCAAACACATTCAAACAAAGTTTATATAATTAAGTGATTGTCAAGTGCATTCCCACAAAGCTAATTGAATCAAATGAAAGTCAAACACATTCGAACAAAGCTTTTTGAATCAAATAAAAGTTAAATGCATTCAAAAAAGCTAATTGAATCAAGTGAAAGTCTAAGTAATTCAAACAAAGCTTTTTGAATAAAATGACCGTTAAATGCGTTCAACGATGCTAATTGAATCAAATGAAAGTCAAACACATTCAAACAAAGCTTTTTGAATCAAATGAAAGTAATATGCATTCAACAAAGCTAATTGAATCAAATGAAAGTCAATGGCATTCTTACAAAGCTAATTGAATCAAATGAAAGTCAATGGCATTCTAACAAACCTAATTGAATCAAATGAAAGTCAATGGCTTTCTAACAAACCTAATTGAATCAAATGAAAGTCAACCACATTCAAACAAAGCTAATTGAATCAAATGAAAGTTAACCACATTCAAACAAAGCTAATTAAATCAAGTGAAAATCAAACACATTCAAACAAAGCTTTTTGAATCAAATGAAATTCAAATGCATTCAAAATAGCGATTTAAATCAAGTGAAAGTCAAACAAAGCTTTTTGAATCAAATGATTGTCAAATCCATTCAACGATGCTAATTGAATCATATGAAAGTCAGGCACATTCAAACAAATCTTTTTGAATCAACTGAAAGTCAAATGCAATTAAAAAAAAGTAATTAAATCAAGTGAAAGTCAATTACATTTAAACAAAGCTTTTTAAATCAAATGAAAGTTAAATGCATTCAAAAAAGCTATTTGAATCAAGTGAAAGTCTAGGTAATTCAAACAAAGCTTTTTGAATCAAATGACTGTCAAATGCGTTCAACGATGCTAATTGAATCAAATGAAAGTCAAACACATTCAAACAAAGCTTTTTGAATCAAATGAAAGTCATATGCATTAAACAAAGCTAATTGATTCAAATGAAATTCAATCACATTCAAACAAAGCAAATTTAATCAAATAAAAATCAAACACATTCAAACAAAGCTTTTTCAATAAAATGAAATTCAAATGCATTCAAAATAGAGATTTGAATCGAGTGAAAGTCAAACAAAGCTTTTTGAATCAAATGATTGTCAAATCCACTCAACGATGCTAATTGAATCATATGAAAGTCAAGCACATTCAAACAAATCTTTTTGAATCATTTGAAAGTCAAATGCAATTAAAAAAAAAGTAATTATATCAAGTGAAAGTCAAACACATTTAAACAAAGCTTTTTAATTCAAATGAAAGTTAAATGCATTCAACAAAGCTTATTGAATCAAATGAAAGTCAAACACATTCAAACAAAGCTAGTTGCATCAAATGAAAGTCAAACACATTCGGACAAGGCATTTTTAAGTAAATAAAAGTTAAATGCATTAAAAAAAGCTAATTTAATCAAGTGAAAGTCAAACACATTCAAACAAAGCTTTTTTAATTAAGTGATTGTCAAGTGAATTCCCACAAAGCTAATTGAATCAAATGAAAGTCAAACACATTCGAACAAAGTTTTTTGAATCAAATAAAAGTTAAATGCATTCAAAAAAGCTAATTGAATCAAGTGAAAGTCAAACACATTCAAACAAAGTTTATTTAATTAAGTGATTGTCAAGTGCATTCCCACAAAGCTAATTGAATCAAATGAAAGTCAAACACATTCGAACAAAGCTTTTTGAATCAAATAAAAGTTAAATGCATTCAAAAAAGCTAATTAAATCAAGTGAAAGTCTAAGTAATTCAAACAAAGCTTTTTGAATAAAATGACCGTTAAATGCGTTCAACGATGCTAATTGAATCAAATGAAAGTCAAACACATTCAAACAAAGCTTTTTGAATCAAATGAAAGTAATATGCATTCAACAAAGCTAATTGAATCAAATGAAAGTCAATGGCATTCTTACAAAGCTAATTGAATCAAATGAAAGTCAATGGCATTCTAACAAACCTAATTGAATCAAATGAAAGTCTATGGCATTCTAACAAACCTAATTGAATCAAATGAAAGTCAACCACATTCAAACAAAGCTAATTGAAACAAATGAAAGTTAACCACATTCAAACAAAGCTAATTAAATCAAGTGAAAATCAAACACATTCAAACAAAGCTTTTTGAATCAAATGAAATTCAAATGCATTCAAAATAGAGATTTGAATCGAGTGAAAGTCAAACAAAGCTTTTTGAATCAAATGATTGTCAAATCCACTCAACGTTGCTAATTGAATCATATGAAAGTCAAGCACATTCAAACAAATCTTTTTGAATCATTTGAAAGTCAAATGCAATTAAAAAAAAAGTAATTATATCAAGTGAAAGTCAAACACATTTAAACAAAGCTTTTTAATTCAAATGAAAGTTAAATGCATTCAACAAAGCTTATTGAATCAAATGAAAGTCAAACACATTCAAACAAAGCTAATTGCATCAAATGAAAGTCAAACACATACGGACAAGGCATTTTTAAGTAAATAAAAGTTAAATGCATTCAAAAAAGCTAATTTAATCAAGTGAAAGTCAAACACATTCAAACAAAGCTTTTTTAATTAAGTGATTGTCAAGTGCATTCCCACAAAGCTAATTGAATCAAATGAAAGTCAAACACATTCGAACAAAGTTTTTTGAATCAAATAAAAGTTAAATGCATTCAAAAAAGCTAATTGAATCAAGTGAAAGTCAAACACATTCAAACAAAGTTTATTTAATTAAATGATTGTTAAGTGCATTCCCACAAAGCTAATTGAATCAAATGAAAGTCAAACACATTCGAACAAAGCTTTTTGAATCAAATAAAAGTTAAATGCATTCAAAAAAGCTAATTGAATCAAGTGAAAGTCTAAGTAATTCAAACAAAGCTTTGTGAATAAAATGACCGTTAAATGCGTTCAACGATGCTAATTGAATCAAATGAATGTCAAACACATTAAAACAAAGCTTTTTGAATCAAATGAAAGTAATATGCATTCAACAAAGCTAATTGAATCAAATGAAAGTCAATGGCATTCTTACAAAGCTAATTGAATTAAATGAGAGTCAATGGCATTCTAACAAACCTAATTGAATCAAATGAAAGTCAATGGCATTCTAACAACCCTATTTGAATCAAATGAAAGTCAACAACATTCAAACAAAGCTAATTGAATCAAATGAAAGTTAACCACATTCAAACAAAGCTAATTAAATCAAGTGAAAATCAAACACATTCAAACAAAGCTTTTTGAATCAAAAGAAAGTCAAATGATTTCTAAAAAGCTAATTGAATCAAGTGAAAGTCAAACAAATTCAAACATAGCTTTTTGAATCAAATGATTGTTAAATGCATTCAACGATACTAATTGAATCAAGTAAAAGTCCAAAGAATTCAAACAAAGCTTTTTGAATCAAATGAAAGTCAAATGCATTCAACAGATCAAATTGAATCAATTAAAAGTCAACCACAATCAAATAAAGCTAATTAAATCCAATGGAAGGCAAACACATTCGAACAAAGCTATTTGAATCAAATGAAAGTCAAACACATTCAAACAATGCTATCTGAATCAAATGAAAGTCAAATGCATTCAAAAAATATAATTAAATCAAACGAAAATCAAACACATTCAGACAAAGCTAATTGCATCAAATGAAAGTCAAAAACATTCAAACAAAGCTAATTAAATCACGTGAAAGTCAAATGCTTTGAAAAAAGCTAATTGAATCAAGTAAAAGTCCAAAGAATTCAAACAAAGCTTTTTGAATCAAATGATTGTCAAATGCATTCAACGAGGCTAATTGAATCATATGACAGTCAAACAAAACTTTTTGAATCAAATGAAAGTCAAATGCATTCAACAAAGCAAATTGACTCAATTGAAAGTTAACGACATTCAAGCAAAGCTAATTGAATCAAATGAAAGTCAAACACATTTAAACAAAGCTAATTGAACCAAATGAAAGTCAAACACATTCAGACAAAGCTAATTGCATCAAATGAAAGTCAAAAACATTCAAACAAAGCTAATTAAATCATATGAAAGTCAAATGCTTTCAAAAAAGCTAATAGAATCAAGTAAAAGTCCAAAGAATTCAAACAAAGCTTTTTGAATCAAATGATTGTCAAATGCATTCAACGAGGCTAATATAATCATAAGACAGTCAAACAAAACATTTTGAATCAAATGAAAGTCAAATGCATTCAACAAAGCAAATTGACTCAATTGAAAGTTAACGACATTCAAGCAAAGCTAATTGAATCAAATGAAAGTCAAACACATTTAAACAAAGCTATTTGAACCAAATGAAAGTCAAACACATTCAAGAAATGCTATTTGAATCAAATGAAAGTCAAACGCATTCGAAAAAGGTATTTAAATAAAGTGAAAGTCAAAATCATTCAAACAAAGCTATTTGAATCAAATTAAAGTCAAACACATTCAAACAAAGCTTTTTGAATTAAATGAAAGTCAAATGCATTAAACAAAGATAATTGATTCAAATGAAAGTCAATCACATTCAAACAAAGCTAATTTAATCAAATGAAAATCAAACACATTCAAACAAAGATTTTTCAATCAAATGAAATTCAAATGCATTCAAAATAGCGATTTAAATCAACTGAAAGTCAAACAAAGCTTTTTGAATCAAATGATTGTCAAATCCATTCAACGATGCTAATTGAATCATATGAAAGTCAAGCACATTCAAACAAATCTTTTTGAATCAACTGAAAGTCAAATGCAATTAAAAAAAAGTAATTAAATCAAGTGAAAGTCAAACACATTTAAACAATACTTTTTAAATCAAATGAAAGTTAAATGCATTCAACAAAGCTTATTGAATCAAATGAAAGTCAAACACATTCAAACAAAGCTAATTGCATCTAATGAAAGTCAAACACATTCGGACAAGGCTTTTTTAAGTAAATAAAAGTTAAATGCATTCAAAAAAGCTAATTTAATCAAGTGAAAGTCAAACACATTCAAACAAAGCTTTTTTAATTAAGTGATTGTCAAGTGCATTCCCACAAAGCTAATTGAATCAAATGAAAGTCAAACACATTGGAACAATGTTTTTTGAATCAAATAAAAGTTAAATGCATTCAAAAAAGATAATTGAATCAAGTGAAAGTCAAACACATTCAAACAAAGTTTATTTAATTAAGTGATTGTCAAGTGCATTCCCACAAAGCTAATTGAATCAAATGAAAGTCAAACACATTCGAACAAAGCTTTTTGAATCAAATAAAAGTTAAATGCATTCAAAAAAGCTAATTGAATCAAGTGAAAGTCTAAGTAATTCAAACAAAGCTTTTTGAATAAAATGACCGTTAAATGCGTTCAACGAGGCTAATTGAATCAAATGAAAGTCAAACACATTCAAACAAAGCTTTTTGAATCAAATGAAAGTAATATGCATTCAACAAAGCTAATTGAATCAAATGAAAGTCAATGGCATTCTTACAAAGCTAATTGAATCAAATGAAAGTCAATGGCATTCTAACAAACCTAATTGAATCAAATGAAAGTCAATGGCATTCTAACAAACCTAATTGAATCAAATGAAAGTCAACCACATTCAAACAAAGCTAATTGAATCAAATGAAAGTTAACCACATTCAAACAAAGCTAATTAAATCAAGTGAAAATCAAACACATTCAAACAAAGCTTTTTGAATCAAATGAAATTCAAATGCATTCAAAATAGCGATTTAAATCAAGTGAAAGTCAAACAAAGCTTTTTGAATCAAATGATTGTCAAATCCGTTCAACGATGCTAATTGAATCATATGAAAGTCAAGCACATTCAAACAAATCTTTTTGAATCAACTGAAAGTCAAATGCAATTAAAAAAAAGTAATTAAATCAAGTGAAAGTCAATTACATTTAAACAAAGCTTTTTAAATCAAATGAAAGTTAAATGCATTCAAAAAAGCTATTTGAATCAAGTGAAAGTCTAGGTAATTCAAACAAAGCTTTTTGAATCAAATGACTGTCAAATGCGTTCAACGATGCTAATTGAATCAAATGAAAGTCAAACACATTCAAACAAAGCTTTTTGAATCAAATAAAAGTTAAATGCATTCAAAAAAGCTAATTGAATCAAGTGAAAGTCAAACACATTCAAACAAAGTTTATTTAATTAAGTGATTGTTAAGTGCATTCCCACAAAGCTAATTGAATCAAATGAAAGTCAAACACATTCGAACAAAGCTTTTTGAATCAAATAAAAGTTAAATGCATTCAAAAAAGCTAATTGAATCAAGTGAAAGTCTAAGTAATTCAAACAAAGTTTTTTGATTAAAATGACCGTTAAATGCGTTCAACGATGCTAATTGAATCAAATGAAAGTCAAACACATTCAAACAAAGCTTTTTGAATCAAATGAAAGTAATATGCATTCAACAAAGCTAATTGAATCAAATGAAAGTCAATGGCATTCTTACAAAGCTAATTGAATCAAATGAAAGTCAATGGCATTCTAACAAACCTAATTGAATCAAATGAAAGTCAATGGCATTCTAACAAACCTAATTGAATCAAATGAAAGTCAACCACATTCAAACAAAGCTAAATGAATCAAATGAAAGTTAACCACATTCAAACAAAGCTAATTAAATCAAGTGAAAATCAAACACATTCAAACAAAGCTTTTTGAATCAAAAGAAAGTCAAATGATTTCTAAAAAGCTAATTGAATCAAGTGAAAGTCAAACAAATTCAAACATAGCTTTTTGAATCAAATGATTGTCAAATGCATTCAACGATACTAATTGAATCAAGTAAAAGTCCAAAGAATTCAAACAAAGCTTTTTGAATCAAATGAAAGTCAAATGCATTCAACAAATCAAATTGAATCAATTAAAAGTCAACCACATTCAAATAAAGCTAATTAAATCCAATGGAAGGCAAACACATTCAAACAAAGCTATTTGAATCAAATGAAAGTCAAACACATTCAAACAATGCTATCTGAATCAAATGAAAGTCAAATGCATTCAAAAAAGATAATTAAATCAAACGAAAGTGAAACACATTTAGACAAAGCTAATTGCATCAAATGAAAGTCAAAAACATTCAAACAAAGCTAATTAAATCATATGAAAGTCAAATGCTTTCAAAAAAGCTAATTGAATCAAGTAAAAGTCCAAAGAATTCAAACAATACTTTTTGAATCAAATGATTGTCAAATGCATTCAACGAGGCTAATTGAATCATATGACAGTCAAGCAAAACTTTTTGAATCAAATGAAAGTCAAATGCATTCAACAAAGTAAATTTACTCAATTGAAAGTTAACGACATTCAAGCAAAGCTAATTGAATCAAATGAAAGTCAAACACATTTAAACAAAGCTATTTGAACCAAATGAAAGTCAAACACATTCAAGAAATGCTATTTGAATCAAATGAAAGTCAAACGCATTCGAAAAAGGTATTTAAATAAAGTGAAAGTCAAAATCATTCAAACAAAGCTATTTGAATCAAATTAAAGTCAAACACATTCAAACAAAGTTTTTTGAATTAAATGAAAGTCAAATGCATTAAGCAAAGATAATTGATTCAAATGAAAGTCAATCACATTCAAACAAAGCTAATTTAATCAAATGAAAATCAAACACATTCAAACAAAGATTTTTCAATCAAATGAAATTCAAATGCATTCAAAATAGCGATTTAAATCAACTGAAAGTCAAACAAAGCTTTTTGAATCAAATGATTGTCAAATCCATTCAACGATGCTAATTGAATCATATGAAAGTCAAGCACATTCAAACAAATCTTTTTTAATCAACTGAAAGTCAAATGCAATTAAAAAAAAGTAATTAAATCAAGTGAAAGTCAAACACATTTAAACAATACTTTTTAAATCAAATGAAAGTTAAATGCATTCAACAAAGCTTATTGAATCAAATGAAAGTCAAACACATTCAAACAAAGCTAATTGCATCTAATGAAAGTCAAACACATTCGGACAAGGCTTTTTTAAGTAAATAAAAGTTAAATGCATTCAAAAAAGCTAATTTAATCAAGTGAAAGTCAAACACATTCAAACAAAGCTTTTTTAATTAAGTGATTGTCAAGTGCATTCCCACAAAGCTAATTGAATCAAATGAAAGTCAAACACATTCGAACAAAGTATTTTGAATCAAATAAAAGTTAAATGCATTCAAAAAAGATAATTGAATCAAGTGAAAGTCAAACACATTCAAACAAAGTTTATTTAATTAAGTGATTGTTAAGTGCATTCCCACAAAGCTAATTGAATCAAATGAAAGTCAAACACATTCGAACAAAGCTTTTTGAATCAAATAAAAGTTAAATGCATTCAAAAAAGCTATTTGAATCAAGTGAAAGTCTAGGTAATTCAAACAAAGCTTTTTGAATCAAATGACTGTCAAATGCGTTCTACGATGCTAATTGAATCAAATGAAAGTCAAACACATTCAAACAAAGCTTTTTGAATCAAATAAAAGTTAAATGCATTCAAAAAAGCTAATTGAATCAAGTGAAAGTCAAACACATTCAAACAAAGTTTATTTAATTAAGTGATTGTTAAGTGCATTCCCACAAAGCTAATTGAATCAAATGAAAGTCAAACACATTCGAACAAAGCTTTTTGAATCAAATAAAAGTTAAATGCATTCAAAAAAGCTAATTGAATCAAGTGAAAGTCTAAGTAATTCAAACAAAGTTTTTTTAATAAAATGACCGTTAAATGCGTTCAACGATGCTAATTGAATCAAATGAAAGTCAAACACATTCAAACAAAGCTTTTTGAATCAAATGAAAGTAATATGCATTCAACAAAGCTAATTGAATCAAATGAAAGTCAATGGCATTCTTACAAAGCTAATTGAATCAAATGAAAGTCAATGGCATTCTAACAAACCTAATTGAATCAAATGAAAGTCAATGGCATTCTAACAAACCTAATTGAATCAAATGAAAGTCAACCACATTCAAACAAAGCTAATTGAATCAAATGAAAGTTAACCACATTCAAACAAAGCTAATTAAATCAAGTGAAAATCAAACACATTCAAACAAAGCTTTTTGAATCAAAAGAAAGTCAAATGATTTCTAAAAAAGCTAATTGAATCAAGTGAAAGTCAAACAAATTCAAACATAGCTTTTTGAATCAAATGATTGTCAAATGCATTCAACGATACTAATTGAATCAAGTAAAAGTCCAAAGAATTCAAACAAAGCTTTTTGAATCAAATGAAAGTCAAATGCATTCAACAGATCAAATTGAATCAATTAAAAGTCTACCACATTCAAATAAAGCTAATTAAATCCAATGGAAGGCAAACACATTCGAACAAAGCTATTTGAATCAAATGAAAGTCAAACACATTCAAACAATGCTATCTGAATCAAATGAAAGTCAAATGCATTCAAAAAAGATAATTAAATCAAACGAAAGTGAAACACATTTAGACAAAGCTAATTGCATCAAATGAAAGTCAAAAACATTCAAACAAAGCTAATTAAATCATATGAAAGTCAAATGCTTTCAAAAAAGCTAATTGAATCAAGTAAAAGTCCAAAGAATTCAAACAATACTTTTTGAATCAAATGATTGTCAAATGCATTCAACGAGGCTAATTGAATCATATGACAGTCAAACAAAACTTTTTGAATCAAATGAAAGTCAAATGCATTCAACAAAGAAAATTGACTCAATTGAAAGTTAACGACATTCAAGCAAAGCTAATTGAATCAAATGAAAGTCAAACACATTTAAACAAAGCTATTTGAACCAAATGAAAGTCAAACACATTCAAGAAATGCTATTTGAATCAAATGAAAGTCAAACGCATTCGAAAAAGGTATTTAAATAAAGTGAAAGTCAAAATCATTCAAACAAAGCTATTTGAATCAAATTAAAGTCAAACACATTCAAACAAAGCTTTTTGAATTAAATGAAAGTCAAATGCATTAAACAAAGATAATTGATTCAAATGAAAGTCAATCACATTCAAACAAAGCTAATTTAATCAAATGAAAATCAAACACATTCAAACAAAGATTTTTCAATCAAATGAAATTCAAATGCATTCAAAATAGCGATTTAAATCAACTGAAAGTCAAACAAAGCTTTTTGAATCAAATGATGGTCAAATCCATTCAACGATGCTAATTGAATCATATGAAAGTCAAGCACATTCAAACAAATCTTTTTGAATCAACTGAAAGTCAAATGCAATTAAAAAAAAGTAATTAAATCTAGTGAAAGTCAAACACATTTAAACAATACTTTTTAAATCAAATGAAAGATAAATACATTCAACAAAGCTTATTGAATCAAATGAAAGTCAAACACATTCAAACAAAGGTAATTGCATCTAATGAAAGTCAAACACATTCGGACAAGGCTTTTTTAAGTAAATAAAAGTTAAATGCATTCAAAAAAGCTAATTTAATCAAGTGAAAGTCAAACACATTCAAACAAAGCTTTTTTAATTAAGTGATTGTCAAGTGCATTCCCACAAAGCTAATTGAATCAAATGAAAGTCAAACACATTCGAACAAAGTTTTTTGAATCAAATAAAAGTTAAATGCATTCAAAAAAGATAATTGAATCAAGTGAAAGTCAAACACATTCAAACAAAGTTTATTTAATTTAGTGATTGTCAAGTGCATTCCCACAAAGCTAATTGAATCAAATGAAAGTCAAACACATTCGAACAAAGCTTTTTGAATCAAATAAAAGTTAAATGCATTCAAAAAAGCTAATTGAATCAAGTGAAAGTCAAACACATTCAAACAAAGTTTATTTAATTAAGCGATTGTCAAGTGCATTCCCACAAAGCTAATTGAATCAAATGAAAGTCAAACACATTTGAACAAAGCTTTTTGAATCAAATAAAAGTTAAATGCATTAAAAAAAGCTAATTAAATGAAGTGAAAGTCTAAGTAATTCAAACAAAGCTTTTTGAATAAAATGACAGTTAAATGCGTTCAACGATGCTAATTGAATCAAATGAAAGTCAAACACATTCAAACAAAGCTTTTTGAATCAAATGAAAGTAATATGCATTCAACAAAGCTAATTGAATCAAATGAAAGTCAATGGCATTCTTACAAAGCTAATTGAATCAAATGAAAGTCAATGGCATGCTAACAAACCTAATTGAATCAAATGAAAGTCAATGGCATTCTAACAAACCTAATTGAATCAAATGAAAGTCAACCACATTCAAACAAAGCTAATTGAATCAAATGAAAGTTAACCACATTCAAACAAAGCTAATTAATTCAAGTGAAAATCAAACACATTCAAACAAAGCTTTTTGAATCAAAAGAAAGTCAAATGATTTCAAAAAAGCTAATTGAATCAAGTGAAAGTCAAACAAATTCAAACATAGCTTTTTGAATTAAATGATTGTCAAATGCATTCAACGATACTAATTGATTCATATGAAAGTCAAACACATTCAAACAATTCTTTTTGAATCAAATGAAAGTCAAATGCATTCAACAGATCAAATTGAATCAATAAAAAGTCAAGCACATTCAAACAAAGCTAATTAAATCCAATGGAAGGCAAACACATTCAAACAAAGCTATTTGAATCAAATGAAAGTCAAACACATTCAAACAATGCTATCTGAATCAAATGAAAGTCAAATGCATTCAAAAAAGATAATTAAATCAAACGAAAGTCAAACACATTCAGACAAAGCTAATTGCATCAAATGAAAGTCAAAAACATTCAAACAAAGCTAATTAAATCATATGAAAGTCAACTGCTTTCAAAAAAGCTAATAGAATCAAGTAAAAGTCCAAAGAATTCAAACAAAGCTTTTTGAATCAAATGATTGTCAAATGCATTCAACGAGGCTAATATAATCATAAGACAGTCAAACAAAACTTTTTGAATCAAATGAAAGTCAAATGCATTCAACAAAGCAAATTGACTCAATTGAAAGTTAACCACATTCAAGCAAAGGTAATTGAATCAAATGAAAGTCAAACACATTTAAACAAAGCTATTTGAACCAAATGAAAGTCAAACACATTCAAGAAATGCTATTTGAATCAAATGAAAGTCAAACGCATTCAAAAAAGGTATTTAAATCAAGTGAAAGTCAAAATCATTCAAACAAAGCTATTTGAATCAAATTAAAGTCAAACACATTCAAACAAAGGTTTTTGAATTAAATGAAAGTCAAATGCATTAAACAAAGCTAATTGATTCAAATGAAAGTCAATCACATTCTAACAAAGCTAATTTAATCAAATGAAAATCAAACACATTCAAACAAAACTTTTTCAATCAAATGAAATTCAAATGCATTCAAAATAGCGATTTAAATCAAGTGAAAGTCAAACAAAGCTTTTTGAATCAAATGATTGTCAAATCCGTTAAACGATGCTAATTGAATCGTATGAAAGTCAAGCACATTCAAACAAATCTTTTTGAATCAACTGAAAGTCAAATGCAATTAAAAAAAAGTAATTAAATCAAGTGAAAGTCAATTACATTTAAACAAAGCTTTTTAAATCAAATGAAAGTTAAATGCATTCAAAAAAGCTAATTGAATCAACTGAAAGTCTAGGTAATTCAAACAAAGCTTTTTGAATCATATGACTGTCAAATGCATTCAACGATGCTAATTGAATCAAATGAAAGTCAAACACATTCAAACAAAGCTTTTTGAATCAAATGAAAGTCATATGCATTAAACAAAGCTAATTGATTCAAATGAAAGTCAATCACATTCAAACAAAGCAAATTTAATCAAATAAAAATCAAACTCATTCAAACAAAGCTTTTTCAATCAAATGAAATTCAAATGCATTCAAAATAGCGATTTGAATCAAGTGAAAGTCAAACAAAGCTTTTTGAATCAAATGATTGTCAAATCCATTCAACGATGCTAATTGAATCATATGAAAGTCAAGCACATTCAAACAAATCTTTTTGAATCAACTGAAAGTCAAATGCAATTAAAAAAAAGTAATTAAATCAAGTGAAAGTCAAACACATTTAAACAATACTTTTTAAATCAAATGAAAGTTAAATGCATTCAACAAAGCTTATTGAATCAAATGAAAGTCAAACACATTCAAACAAAGCTAATTGCATCTAATGAAAGTCAAACACATTCGGACAAGGCTTTTTTAAGTAAATAAAAGTTAAATGCATTCAAAAAAGCTAATTTAATCAAGTGAAAGTCAAACACATTCAAACAAAGCTTTTTTAATTAAGTGATTGTCAAGTGCATTCCCACAAAGCTAATTGAATCAAATGAAAGTCAAACACATTGGAACAATGTTTTTTGAATCAAATAAAAGTTAAATGCATTCAAAAAAGATAATTGAATCAAGTGAAAGTCAAACACATTCAAACAAAGTTTATTTAATTAAGTGATTGTCAAGTGCATTCCCACAAAGCTAATTGAATCAAATGAAAGTCAAACACATTCGAACAAAGCTTTTTGAATCAAATAAAAGTTAAATGCATTCAAAAAAGCTAATTGAATCAAGTGAAAGTCTAAGTAATTCAAACAAAGCTTTTTGAATAAAATGACCGTTAAATGCGTTCAACGAGGCTAATTGAATCAAATGAAAGTCAAACACATTCAAACAAAGCTTTTTGAATCAAATGAAAGTAATATGCATTCAACAAAGCTAATTGAATCAAATGAAAGTCAATGGCATTCTTACAAAGCTAATTGAATCAAATGAAAGTCAATGGCATTCTAACAAACCTAATTGAATCAAATGAAAGTCAATGGCATTCTAACAAACCTAATTGAATCAAATGAAAGTCAACCACATTCAAACAAAGCTAATTGAATCAAATGAAAGTTAACCACATTCAAACAAAGCTAATTAATTCAAGTGAAAATCAAACACATTCAAACAAAGCTTTTTGAATCAAAAGAAAGTCAAATGATTTCAAAAAAGCTAATTGAATCAAGTGAAAGTCAAACAAATTCAAACATAGCTTTTTGAATTAAATGATTGTCAAATGCATTCAACGATACTAATTGATTCATATGAAAGTCAAACACATTCAAACAATTCTTTTTGAATCAAATGAAAGTCAAATGCATTCAACAGATCAAATTGAATCAATAAAAAGTCAAGCACATTCAAACAAAGCTAATTAAATCCAATGGAAGGCAAACACATTCAAACAAAGCTATTTGAATCAAATGAAAGTCAAACACATTCAAACAATGCTATCTGAATCAAATGAAAGTCAAATGCATTCAAAAAAGATAATTAAATCAAACGAAAGTCAAACACATTCAGACAAAGCTAATTGCATCAAATGAAAGTCAAAAACATTCAAACAAAGCTAATTAAATCATATGAAAGTCAACTGCTTTCAAAAAAGCTAATAGAATCAAGTAAAAGTCCAAAGAATTCAAACAAAGCTTTTTGAATCAAATGATTGTCAAATGCATTCAACGAGGCTAATATAATCATAAGACAGTCAAACAAAACTTTTTGAATCAAATGAAAGTCAAATGCATTCAACAAAGCAAATTGACTCAATTGAAAGTTAACCACATTCAAGCAAAGGTAATTGAATCAAATGAAAGTCAAACACATTTAAACAAAGCTATTTGAACCAAATGAAAGTCAAACACATTCAAGAAATGCTATTTGAATCAAATGAAAGTCAAACGCATTCAAAAAAGGTATTTAAATCAAGTGAAAGTCAAAATCATTCAAACAAAGCTATTTGAATCAAATTAAAGTCAAACACATTCAAACAAAGGTTTTTGAATTAAATGAAAGTCAAATGCATTAAACAAAGCTAATTGATTCAAATGAAAGTCAATCACATTCTAACAAAGCTAATTTAATCAAATGAAAATCAAACACATTCAAACAAAACTTTTTCAATCAAATGAAATTCAAATGCATTCAAAATAGCGATTTAAATCAAGTGAAAGTCAAACAAAGCTTTTTGAATCAAATGATTGTCAAATCCGTTAAACGATGCTAATTGAATCGTATGAAAGTCAAGCACATTCAAACAAATCTTTTTGAATCAACTGAAAGTCAAATGCAATTAAAAAAAAGTAATTAAATCAAGTGAAAGTCAATTACATTTAAACAAAGCTTTTTAAATCAAATGAAAGTTAAATGCATTCAAAAAAGCTAATTGAATCAACTGAAAGTCTAGGTAATTCAAACAAAGCTTTTTGAATCATATGACTGTCAAATGCATTCAACGATGCTAATTGAATCAAATGAAAGTCAAACACATTCAAACAAAGCTTTTTGAATCAAATGAAAGTCATATGCATTAAACAAAGCTAATTGATTCAAATGAAAGTCAATCACATTCAAACAAAGCAAATTTAATCAAATAAAAATCAAACTCATTCAAACAAAGCTTTTTCAATCAAATGAAATTCAAATGCATTCAAAATAGCGATTTGAATCAAGTGAAAGTCAAACAAAGCTTTTTGAATCAAATGATTGTCAAATCCATTCAACGATGCTAATTGAATCATATGAAAGTCAAGCACATTCAAACAAATCTTTTTGAATCATTTGAAAGTCAAATGCAATTAAAAAAAGTAATTATATCAAGTGAAAGTCAAACACATTTAAACAAAGCTTTTTAAATCAAATGAAAGTTAAATGCATTCAACAAAGCTTATTGAATCAAATGAAAGTCAAACACATTCAAACAAAGCTAATTGCATCAAATGAAAGTCAAACACATTCGGACAAGGCATTTTTAAGTAAATAAATGTTAAATGCATTCAAAAAAGCTAATTTAATCAAGTGAAAGTCAAACACATTCAAACAAAGCTTTTTTAATTAAGTGATTGTCAAGTGCATTCCCACAAAGCTAATTGAATCAAATGAATGTCAAACACATTCGAACAAAGTTTTTTGAATCAAATAAAAGTTAAATGCATTCAAAAAAGCTAATTGAATCAAGTGAAAGTCAAACACATTCAAACAAAGTTTATTTAATTAAGTTATTGTCAAGTGCATTCCCACAAAGCTAATTGAATCAAATGAAAGTCAAACACATTCGAACAAAGCTTTTTGAATCAAATAAAAGTTAAATGCATTCAAAAAAGCTAATTGAATCAAGTGAAAGTCTAAGTAATTCAAACAAACCTTTTTGAATAAAATGACCGTTAAATGCGTTCAACGATGCTAATTGAATCAAATGAAAGTCAAACACATTCAAACAAAGCTTTTTGAATCAAATGAAAGTAATATGCATTCAACAAAGCTAATTGAATCAAATGAAAGTCAATGGCATTCTTACAAAGCTAATTGAATCAAATGAAAGTCAATGGCATTCTAACAAACCTAATTGAATCAAATGAAAGTCAAT
Source organism: Chenopodium quinoa (assembly GCF_001683475.1). Classification (NCBI taxonomy): domain Eukaryota; kingdom Viridiplantae; phylum Streptophyta; class Magnoliopsida; order Caryophyllales; family Amaranthaceae; genus Chenopodium; species Chenopodium quinoa. Next base: position 320,848 of record NW_018744883.1, read on the forward strand.
GGCATTCTAACAAACCTAATTGAATCAAATGAAAGTCAACCACATTCAAACAAAGCTAATTGAATCAAATGAAAGTTAACCACATTCAAACAAAGCTAATTAAATCAAGTTAAAATCAAACACATTCAAACAAAGCTTTTTGAATCAAAAGAAAGTCAAATGATGTCAAAAAAGCTAATTGAAACAAGTGAAAGTCAAACAAATTCAAACATAGCTTTTTGAATTAAATGATTGTCAAATGCATTCAACGATACTAATTGAATCATATGAAAGTCAAACACATTCAAACAAATCTTTTTGAATAAAATGAAAGTCAAATGCATTCAACAGATCAAATTGAATCAATTAAAAGTCAACCACATTCAAACAAAGCTAATTAAATCCAATGGAAGGCAAACACATTCAAACAAAGCTATTTGAATCAAATGAAAGTCAAACACATTCAAACAATGCTATCTGAATCAAATGAAAGTCAAATGCATTCAAAAAAGATAATTAAATCAAACGAAAGTCAAACACATTCAGACAAAGCTAATTGCATCAAATGAAAGTCAAAAACATTCAAACAAAGCTAATTAAATCATATGAAAGTCAAATGCTTTCAAAAAAGCTAATTGAATCAAGTAAAAGTCCAAAGAATTCAAACAAAGCTTTTTGAATCAAATGATTGTGAAATGCATTCAACGAGGCTAATTGAATCATATGACAGTCAAACAAAACTTTTTGAATCAAATGAAAGTCAAATGCATTCAACAAAGCAAATTGACTCAATTGAAAGTTAACCACATTCAAGCAAAGCTAATTGAATCAAATGAAAGTCAAACACATTTAAACAAAGCTATTTGAACCAAATGAAAGTCAAACACATTCAAGAAATGCTATTTGAATCAAATGAAAGTCAAACGCATTCAAAAAAGGTATTTAAATCAAGTGAAAGTCAAAATCATTCAAACAAAGCTATTTGAATCAAATTAAAGTCAAACACATTCAAACAAAGGTTTTTGAATTAAATGAAAGTCAAATGCATTAAACAAAGCTAATTGATTCAAATGAAAGTCAATCACATTCAAACAAAGCAAATTTAATCAAATGAAAATCAAACACATTTAAACAAAGCTTTTTGAACAAAGCTTTTTAAACAAAGCTTTTTAAATCAAATCAAAGTTAAATGCATTCAAAAAAGCTAATTGAATCAAGTGAAATTCTAGGTAATTCAAACAAAGCTTTTTAAATCAAATGACGGTCAAATGCGTTCAACGATGGTAATTGAATCAAATGAAAGTCAAACACATTCAAACAAAGCTTTTTGAATCAAATGAAAGTCATATGCATTAAACTAAGCTAATTGATTCAAATGAAAGTCAATCACATTCGAACAAAGCAAATTTAATCAAATAAAAATCAAACACATTCAAACAAAGCTTTTTCAATCAATTGAAATTCAAATGCATTCAAAATAGCGATTTGAATCAAGTGAAAGAGAAACAAAGCTTTTTGAATCAAATGATTGTCAAATCCATTCAACGATGCTAATTGATTTATATGAAAGTCAACCACATTCAAACAAATCTTTTTGAATCATTTAAAAGTCAAATGCAATTAAAAAAAAGTAATTATATCAAGTGAAAGTCAAACACATTTAAACAAAGCTTTTTAAATCAAATGAAAGTTAAATGCATTCAACAAAGCTTATTGAATCAAATGAAAGTCAAACACATTCAAAAAAAGCTAATTGCATCAAATGAAAGTCAAACACATTCGGACAAGGCTTTTTTAAGTAAATAAAAGTTAAATGCATTCAAAAAAGCTAATTTAATCAAGTGAAAGTCAAACACATTCAAACAAAGCTTTTTTAATTAAGTGATTGTCAAGTGCATTCCCACAAAGCTAATTGAATCAAATGAAAGTCAAACACATTCGAACAAAGTTTTTTGAATCAAATAAAAGTTAAATGCATTCAAAAAAGCTAATTGAATCAAGTGAAAGTCAAACACATTCAAACAAAGTTTATTTAATTAAGTGATTGTCAAGTGCATTCCCACAAAGCTAATTGAGTCAAATGAAAGTCAAACACATTCGAACAAAGCTTTTTGAATCAAATAAAAGTTAAATGCATTCAAAAAAGCTAATTGAATCAAGTGAAAGTCTAAGTAATTCAAACAAACCTTTTTGAATAAAATGACCGTTAAATGTGTTCAACGATGCTAATTGAATCAAATGAAAGTCAAACACATTCAAACAAAGCTTTTTGAATCAAATGAAAGTAATATGCATTCAACAAAGCTAATTGAATCAAATGAAAGTCAATGGCATTCTTACAAAGCTAATTGAATCAAATGAAAGTCAATGGCATGCTAACAAACCTAATTGAATCAAATGAAAGTCAATGGCATTCTAACAAACCTAATTGAATCAAATGAAAGTCAACCACATTCAAACAAAGCTAATTGAATCAAATGAAAGTTAAGCACATTCAAACAAAGCTAATTAATTCAAGTGAAAATCAAACACATTCAAACAAAGCTTTTTGAATCAAAAGAAAGTCAAATGATTTCAAAAAAGCTAATTGAATCAAGTGAAAGTCAAACAAATTCAAACATAGCTTTTTGAATTAAATGATTGTCAAATGCATTCAACGATACTAATTGAATCATATGAAAGTCAAACACATTCAAACAAATCTTTTTGAATCAAATGAAAGTCAAATGCATTCAACAGATCAAATTGAATCAATTAAAAGTCAACCACATTCAAACAAAGCTAATTAAATCTAATGGAAGGAAAACACATTCAAACAAAGCTATTTGAATCAAATGAAAGTCAAACACATTCAAACAATGCTATCTGAATCAAATGAAAGTCAAATGTATTCAAAAAAGATAATTAAATCAAACGAAAGTCAAACACATTCAGACAAAGCTAATTGCATCAAATGAAAGTCAAAAACATTCAAACAAAGCTAATTAAATCATATGAAAGTCAAATGCTTTCAAAAAAGCTAATTGAATCAAGTAAAACTCCAAAGAATTCAAACAAAGCTTTTTGAGTCAAATGATTGTCAAATGCATTCAACGAGGCTAATTGAATCATAAGACAGTCAAACAAAACTTTTTGAATCAAATGAAAGTCAAATGCATTCAACAAACCAAATTGACTCAATTGAAAGTTAACCATATTCAAGCAAAGCTAATTGAACAAATGAAAGTCAAACACATTTAAACAAAGCTATTTAAACCAAATGAAAGTCAAACACATTCAACAAATGCTATTTGAATCAAATGAAAGTCAAACGCATTCAAAAAAGGTATTTAAATCAAGTGAAAGTCAAAATCATTCAAACAAAGCTATTTGAATCAAATTAAAGTCAAACACATTCAAACAAAGCTTTTTGAATTAAATGAAAGTCAAATGCATTAAACAAAGCTAATTGATTCAAATGAAAGTCAATCACATTCAAACAAAGCAAATTTAATCAAATGAAAATCAAACACATTTAAACAAAGCTTTTTGAACAAAGCTTTTTAAACAAAGCTTTTTAAATCAAATCAAAGTTAAATGCATTCAAAAAAGCTAATTGAATCAAGTGAAATTCTAGGTAATTCAAACAAAGCTTTTTAAATCAAATGACGGTCAAATGCGTTCAACGATGGTAATTGAATCAAATGAAAGTCAAACACATTCAAACAAAGCTTTTTGAATCAAATGAAAGTCATATGCATTAAACTAAGCTAATTGATTCAAATGAAAGTCAATCACATTCGAACAAAGCAAATTTAATCAAATAAAAATCAAACACATTCAAACAAAGCTTTTTCAATCAATTGAAATTCAAATGCATTCAAAATAGCGATTTGAATCAAGTGAAAGAGAAACAAAGCTTTTTGAATCAAATGATTGTCAAATCCATTCAACGATGCTAATTGATTTATATGAAAGTCAACCACATTCAAACAAATCTTTTTGAATCATTTAAAAGTCAAATGCAATTAAAAAAAAGTAATTATATCAAGTGAAAGTCAAACACATTTAAACAAAGCTTTTTAAATCAAATGAAAGTTAAATGCATTCAACAAAGCTTATTGAATCAAATGAAAGTCAAACACATTCAAAAAAAGCTAATTGCATCAAATGAAAGTCAAACACATTCGGACAAGGCTTTTTTAAGTAAATAAAAGTTAAATGCATTCAAAAAAGCTAATTTAATCAAGTGAAAGTCAAACACATTCAAACAAAGCTTTTTTAATTAAGTGATTGTCAAGTGCATTCCCACAAAGCTAATTGAATCAAATGAAAGTCAAACACATTCGAACAAAGTTTTTTGAATCAAATAAAAGTTAAATGCATTCAAAAAAGCTAATTGAATCAAGTGAAAGTCAAACACATTCAAACAAAGTTTATTTAATTAAGTGATTGTCAAGTGCATTCCCACAAAGCTAATTGAGTCAAATGAAAGTCAAACACATTCGAACAAAGCTTTTTGAATCAAATAAAAGTTAAATGCATTCAAAAAAGCTAATTGAATCAAGTGAAAGTCTAAGTAATTCAAACAAACCTTTTTGAATAAAATGACCGTTAAATGCGTTCAACGATGCTAATTGAATCAAATGAAAGTCAAACACATTCAAACAAAGCTTTTTGAATCAAATGAAAGTAATATGCATTCAACAAAGCTAATTGAATCAAATGAAAGTCAATGGCATTCTTACAAAGCTAATTGAATCAAATGAAAGTCAATGGCATGCTAACAAACCTAATTGAATCAAATGAAAGTCAATGGCATTCTAACAAACCTAATTGAATCAAATGAAAGTCAACCACATTCAAACAAAGCTAATTGAATCAAATGAAAGTTAAGCACATTCAAACAAAGCTAATTAATTCAAGTGAAAATCAAACACATTCAAACAAACCTTTTTGGATCAAAAGAAAGTCAAATGATTTCAAAAAAGCTAATTGAATCAAGTGAAAGTCAAACAAATTCAAACATAGCTTTTTGAATTAAATGATTGTCAAATGCATTCAACGATACTAATTGAATCATATGAAAGTCAAACACATTCAAACAAATCTTTTTGAATCAAATGAAAGTCAAATGCATTCAACAGATCAAATTGAATCAATTAAAAGTCAACCACATTCAAACAAAGCTAATTAAATCTAATGGAAGGAAAACACATTCAAACAAAGCTATTTGAATCAAATGAAAGTCAAACACATTCAAACAATGCTATCTGAATCAAATGAAAGTCAAATGTATTCAAAAAAGATAATTAAATCAAACGAAAGTCAAAACACATTCAGACAAAGCTAATTGTATCAAATGAAAGTCAAAAACATTCAAACAAAGCTAATTAAATCATATGAAAGTCAAATGCTTTCAAAAAAGCTAATTGAATCAAGTAAAACTCCAAAGAATTCAAACAAAGCTTTTTGAGTCAAATGATTGTCAAATGCATTCAACGAGGCTAATTGAATCATAAGACAGTCAAACAAAACTTTTTGAATCAAATGAAAGTCAAATGCATTCAACAAACCAAATTGACTCAATTGAAAGTTAACCATATTCAAGCAAAGCTAATTGAACAAATGAAAGTCAAACACATTTAAACAAAGCTATTTAAACCAAATGAAAGTCAAACACATTCAACAAATGCTATTTGAATCAAATGAAAGTCAAACGCATTCAAAAAAGGTATTTAAATCAAGTGAAAGTCAAAATCATTCAAACAAAGCTATTTGAATCAAATTAAAGTCAAACACATTCAAACAAAGCTTTTTGAATTAAATGAAAGTCAAATGCATTAAACAAAGCTAATTGATTCAAATGAAAGTCAATCACATTCAAACAAAGCTAATTTAATCAAATGAAAATCAAACACATTCAAACAAAGCTTTTTCAATCAAATGAAATTCAAATGCATTCAAAATAGCGATTTAAATCAACTGAAAGTCAAACAAAGCTTTTTGAATCAAATGATTGTCAAATCCGTTCAACGATGCTAATTGAATCATATGAAAGTCAAGCACATTCAAACAAATCTTTTTGAATCAACTGAAAGTCAAATGCAATAAAAAAAAAAGTAATTAAATCAAGTGAAAGTCAATTACATTTAAACAAAGCTTTTTAAATCAAATGAAAGTTAAATGCATTCAAAAAACGCTAATTGAATCAAGTGAAAGTCTAGGTAATTCAAACAAAGCTTTTTGAATCAAATGACTGTCAAATGTGTTCAACGATGCTAATTGAATCAAATGAAAGTCACACATTCAAACAAAGCTTTTTGAATCAAATGAAAGTCATATGCATTCAACAAAGGTAATTGAATCAAATGAAAGTCAATGGCATTCAAACAAAGCAAATTGAATCAAACGAAAGTCAATGGCATTCTAACCAAACCTAATTGAATCAAATGAAAGTCAACCACATTCAAACAAAGCTAATTGAATCAAATGAAAGTTAACCACATTCAAACAAAGCTAATTTAAATCAAGTGAAATTCAAACACATTCAAACAAAGCTTTTTGAATCCAAAGAAAGTCAAATGAGTTCAAAAAAGCTAATTGAATCAAGTGAAAGTCAAACAAATTCAAACATAGGTTTTTGAATCAAATGATTGTCAAATGCATTCAACGATACTAATTGAATCATATGAAAGTCAAACACATTCAAACAAATCTTTTTGAATCAAATGAAAGTCAAATGCATTCAACATATCAAATTGAATCAATTAAAAGTCAACCACATTCAAACAAAGCTAATTAAATCCAATGGAAGGCAAACACATTCAAACAAAGCTATTTGAATCAAATTAAAGTCAAACACATTCAAACAAAGCTTTTTGAATTAAATGAAAGTCAAATGCATTAAACAAAGCTAATTGATTCAAATGAAAGTCAATCACATTCAAACAAAGCTAATTTAATCAAATGAAAATCAAACACATTCAAACAAAGCTTTTTCAATCAAATGAAATTCAAATGCATTCAAAATAGCGATTTGAATCAAGTGAAAGTCAAACAAAGCTTTTTGAATCAAATGATTGTCAAATCCATTCAACGATGCTAATTGAATCATATGAAAGTCAAGCACATTCAAACAAATCTTTTTGAATCAACTGAAAGTCAAATGCAATTAAAAAAAAGTAATTAAATCAAGTGAAAGTCAATTACATTTAAAAAAAGCTTTTTAAATCAAATGAAAGTTAAATGCATTCAAAAAAGCTAATTGAATCAAGTGAAAGTCTAGGTAATTCAAACAAAGCTTTTTAAATCAAATGACTGTCAAATGTGTTCAACGATGCTAATTGAATCAAATGAAAGTCAAACACATTCAAACAAAGCTTTCTGAATCAAATGAAAGTCATATGCATTCAACAAAGCTAATTGAATCAAATGAAAGTCAATGGCATTCTAACAAACCTAATTGAATCAAAAGAAAGTCAATGGCATTCTAACAAACCTAATTAAATCAAATTAAAGTCAACCACATTCAAACAAAGCTAATTGAATCAAATGAAAGTTTAACCACATTCAAACAAAGCTAATTTAAATCAAGTGAAATTCAAACACATTCAAACAAAGCTTTTTGAATCCAAAGAAAGTCAAATGAGTTCAAAAAAGCTAATTGAATCAAGTGAAAGTGTTGTAGCCAAGCCTAACAACTTGGTTATGGACATTTCTTTGGTTCAAGACGTAGCATCATGTATTGGTGCTATGCATTCTATCCTTGGGCAGCAAGATATTCAACCCCTTGAATTTCTTGTTGTTCTTATTAACTAGTTTATTTTAGTTCTTTTTATGCTTTGAATAAATTGTAAACTTTAGTCATTTTAAGTTTGCAAATTAGTTATATTTGTTTCTTAGTTCTTTTTATCTGATTTTAGTTCAAAAACTATTGTCACATTCACACAAAAGTACAAGTACAAAGATACATCAATATGGCAGCCATTTAAGCTTGGAATCCGAAATTCTTTTACAAGGAATTTCAAAGCTTTGACTTGGGAGTTACAATTAGTTTTCAAAGAGGAATTACAAGCCATTACAAGCCTTAACTTCAGTCTTCAAGTGGCCGTTGATATCAGTCAACATTGGAGCATCTTAAGCCTTAATTTCAGCCTTCAATTGGCTGTTTAATTCAGTCAGCTTTTGGAACAACTAAAGGGCGTCCAAGTACACCCTTGTCCACATACATTCAAGCTAATTTCAAGGCTTGAACCAAGGAGGAGTTACACTTCTTTGCTGTTTGAATTTGGGCGTGAAAATTGGAGGAAATACATCTCCAACTTGCTGCTTGGATGGGCGTGAATTAAGGGGAGTTACACTCTCTTAATTCTGATTTTATTTCAGCCTTAATTTGGAGGTTATAAGCCACCATTTTCTCTTTGATGTATCTAGTTAAATAAGGCTTCTTTTATTAATGTATCTAGACAACAAAAGCTGATTTGTACTTAGCTTTAGCTTAGGCGTGTAACAAGTGAGCTGAACAACCACTTAAGTTAGCTTGTACTTAAGGATGCTTGTTTACTATAAATAGCAAGCAAATGTGAATGAAAAAATCAGATTATTAAAACAAAAAAACTTGTCTTACATTCGTTTCTTGGATTAGAAGCAAAAACCTGAAATTCTTGGATTTGGAATTTCGTTTCCTTTGCTTAGTTAGCTAGTTTAGGTTACTAGTTGGCTTGTGATCTTAGGAATCCAAAACGTTTCTTAGTGGTGTGACTTTATCTAAGAAGCCTTTGGTTCTTTAGCCTTATCTATCCCTTGGTTTATCCCTTGTGTATTTCGAGTGTTACTCCAAATATACAACATTTGGCGCTAGAAGGAGGGGGATCTAGCAAACAAATACCCAAACACATACCCCAAACACATACCCAAACACAAACCATGTCCGACATCCCACCCCCTAATTGGCAAGAATATGTCAATAAGGTTGCACAAGAGAAAGAAGATATGGAGCAACGAATGTAATATTTGCAAGGTCAGTTAAAAGATCTTTCTACTAAGTTGCGCCATCAAAAAGAGGGTGCACCCAATCATAGTGATGAAGAAGTGAGTGAATCTAATTTCAATCACAATGATAGACCTTTTCATGAAAGAGAAAGGTCACGGCCTAATAATGACATTAAGGCTGACATCCCGGAGTATGATGGCAAACTCGATGCTGATGAGTTTGTAGAATGGCTTAGAACGGTGGAGAGAGTGTTTGATTACAAGCAAACACCGGAAGAAAAAAAGGTGAAGATTGTAGCCTTGAAGTTAAGAAAATATGCCTCAACTTGGTGGGCTAGTGTGTGTGCCAAAAGGGAAAGGCAAGACAAAGAGAAAGTGAGATCGTGGACCAAGATGAAAAAGATGCTGAAACAAAAGTTTCTTCCCACATACTATGTGCAAGAAAACTTTTCCAAGTTCCACAACCTCAAACAAGGTACAAAATCAGTAGAAGAATATGCTAGGGAATTTGAAGGATTTGTCATGAAATGTGGAGTAGAGGAAGATGAACCTCAAACATTGGTGCGCTTTTTGGGAGGACTTGACCCAAAAATAGCCAATGTGGCCGAACTACACCCTTACACCACCCTTGAAGAGCTCATTATCTTAGCACATAAGATTGAGCAGCAACAAAAAGCAAGAGGCAAAAGTGAATCATCACGTTTTGCATCTCAAACCTCATTTCCCCAAAAAAAGCAAACATCAAATTTCCCACCTTTCAAACCCACATCCAATTAGCCTACTTCTAAACCACCTTCACAAAACACCCAAAATTCCAACCCAAAACCAGCCCCAAGAAGATGTTTTCGGTGTCAAGGCCTTGGACATTTGGCTAGTGATTGTCCAAATAAAAGGATTGTCACTTTGATTGAGCATGAAGAGGAGGACGAATTAGAAATTGAAGTGGACAGCAACCTTGAGGAGCATGATGATTATGCGTGTCTTGGACCCGATGAAGGAGAATGCTTGGTGGTTCGACGTACACTAAGCAATATGATTGGCAAAGCAGGGAGTTTGCAACGTGAGGCAATCTTTCACACTCGTTGCACCATTGGTAGTAAGGTATGTACCTTGATTATTGATGGAGGTAGTTGTACCAATGTAGCTTCACAAGTAATGATAGACAAACTGAAAATAAAAACCGTCCCTCACCCTAAACCTTATGTGATTCAATGGCTAAATCATGGTAAAGGGATTCAAGTAACATAACAAGCCTTGTTATCATTTAGCATTGGTAAAACTTATGAGGAAGAATTATGGTGTGATGTTATACCTATGGATGCATGTCATATTTTACTTGGTAGACCTTGGCTATTTGATAGGCGTGTGATTCATGATGGGTATAAAAACACACATTCCTTCACTAAGGATGGACAGAAAATACTCCTTACCCCTCTAAACCTAAAAAACGGCCACCCCATATCCACACCCCCCACTTCCCTTACCACTCTCATAAAGTCAGAATTGCATGAGTATAAAGCTCACAAACAATTCATTTTAAGCCAACTTGATACCCCTTCCCAACCGACACAAAAAGAACCACACCCACTCCTCACCCCTCTTCTCAAAACCTTTTCCCATGTTTTCCCCGAAGACATTCCCCATGGCCTACCCCTAAAACGTGACATACAACACAAAATTGATCTTGTTCCCGGATCAATGCTCCCAAACAAACCAGCCTATAGAACCACTCCAAAAGAAACCGAAGAGATTAGGAGGCAAGTGGAAGAATTACTGTCCAAGGGTCTTATTCGTAAGTCTCTTAGTCCATGTGCTTGTCCTACTTTGATTGTGCCTAAGAAGAATGGAGAATGGAGAATGTGTGTTGATAGTAGGTCAATCAATAAAATCACTATCAAGTACCGGTTTCCTATTCCAAGGTTGAATGATTTACTTGATGATTTGCATGGTTCTAAAGTGTTCTCTAAAATTGATTTGAGAAGTGGCTATCATCAAATTCGAATTTTCGAAGGAGATGAATGGAAAACCGCTTTCAAGACAAAGGAGGGCCTCTATGAGTGGCTTGTGATGCCATTTGGTTTGTCTAATGCACCATCTACATTTATGCGCCTTATGAATCAGGTTATGCAACCTTTCATGGGTAAATTTGTTGTAGTTTATTTTGATGATATTTTGGTGTATAGTAGGGAGGAAAGAAGAGCATTCTATGCACTTGCAACAGGTTTTTGAAGCCCTTGAACGTGAGAAATTGTATGGTAACTTAGAGAAGTGTCATTTCTTCACTTCCCAAGTTATTTTTCTTGGCTTTAAAGTCTCATCACAAGGCATTGAAGTTGATGAAAAGAAAGTTGCTGCAATTCGTGAGTGGCCCACGCCACAAACCATGCAACAAGTTCGAAGCTTTCATGGACTTGCTTCTTTCTATAGAAGATTTGTGCGGAATTTTAGTACCCTCATGGCACCTATCACGGAGCTAACTAAAAATCAGAAGTTAGTTTGGAATGATAAGGCTCAAAAGGCCTTTGATGAGATAAAACATCAACTTACTAGTGCACCTATTCTTTCTTTGCCTAACTTTGATGAAGTTTTTGAAGTTGAATGTGATGCTAGTGGAGTTGGTATTGGTGCTGTCTTGTCACAAGTTGGGCGTCCTCTTGCCTACTTTAGTGAAAAACTCAATGAAGCACAACGGAAGTATAGCACCTATGATAAGGAGTTCTTTGCGCTTGTTCGTGCTTTGGACCATTGGAGACATTACCTCATTTCCAAGGAGTTCATCCTTCATTCAGATCATGAAGCCCTCAAATATCTTCAAAGCCAACAAAAACTCCAACCTCGCCATGCCAAATGGGTGGAGTATTTGCAAGCTTTTCATTTTGTGATCAAGCATAGGAGAGGCGCCATGAACAAAGGAGCTGATGCGCTTTCAAGGAGATACACACTCTTGAATTCTTTCAAAGCAAGGGTGATTAGCGTTGAAGATGTGAAAGCAAGTTACAAAAATGATCATGACTTTGGTGATTTATTTTTAAAATGTTCTAATCATGCTTACAAAGATTATTACATTTTAGATGGCTATTTGTTCAAAGGAAACAGGTTGTGCATTCCAAGATCAAGCCTAAGAGAATCTCTTATCAAAGAGTTTCATGAAGGAGGAATGGCGGGACACTTTGGCATAGAGAAAACTACTCTTCTTGTCCAAGAATACTTTCATTGGCCTAGGTTGGTCCGTGATGTGGAGTTCATTGTGAAGAGATGTGTGATATGTCAAAAGGCATAGAGTCATAGTCTACCACAAGGCTATCTTTTGCCCTTACCTATTCCACAAGCACCATGGGAGGATATTAGTCTTGATTTCGTTGTGGGACTTCTTATCACCCAACGAAAGAAAGATTCTATAATGGTTGTTGTGGATCGATTTTCTAAAATGGCTCATTTTATTGCTTGTCATTCAACTTATGATGCTACTCATGTTGCTAACTTGTTTTTCAACGAGATTGTTCGTTTGCATGGTGTACCTAAATCCATGGTGAGTGATCGTGATCCAAAATTTCTAAGTCATTTTTTGGCTTACATTATGGAGGAAGATGGGCACGAAATTGAACTTTAGCACTTCAAGTCATCCTCAAACAGATGGTCAAACCGAAGTGACATAGAACTTTGGGATCCTTGCTGCGGTCTTTGGCTACTAAACGTCCCAAGCAATGGGAAGAGATGATTCCTCATGCGGAGTTTGCTTACAATCGTGTGCCTAGCAAGACAACAGGTTTGAGTCCTTTTGAAGTGGTGTATGGATTCAATCCGTGCACTCCTATTGATCTCACTCCCATTCCCTCACCAAACAAGTTCAACAATGATGCCGAGGTGCGCGCAAAAGAAATCAAGTCTATGCATGAGCAAGTTCGTTCCAAAATTGAAAAAGCTAATGCAAAGACAAAGGCATACTATGACAAGACAAGAAAGGAGGTCCGTTTTCAGCCCGGTGACTTAGTTTGGATTCATCTTCGAAAGGAAAGATTTCCTTCCAAAAGGCGGTCCAAGGTTATTCCTCGTAGTGATGGTCCATTTGCTATTGTTGAAAAAGTGAATGATAATGCTTACAAAGTTGAGTTGCCCGGAGATTATGGTGTTTCTAGCACCTTTAATGTGGCTGATTTATCACCTTAGTATGATGAGTTTGAGGAGTTGCCGAGTTTGAGGGCAAACTCTTTTCAAGAAGGGGGGAATGTTGTAGCCAAGCCTAACAACTTGGTTATGGACATTTCTTTGGTTCAAGACGTAGCATCATGTATTGGTGCTATGCATTCTATCCTTGGGCAGCAAGATATTCAACCCCTTGAATTTCTTGTTGTTCTTATTAACTAGTTTATTTTAGTTCTTTTTATGCTTTGAATAAATTGTAAACTTTAATTATTTTAAGTTTTCAAATTAGTTATATTTTTTCTTAGTTCTTTTTATCTGATTTTAGTTCGAAAACTATTGTCACATTCACACAAAAGTACAAGTACAAAGATACATCAATATGGCAGCCATTTAAGCTTGGAATCCGAAATTCTTTTACAAGGAATTTCAAAGCTTTGACTTGGGAGTTACAATCAGTTTTCAAAGAGGAATTACAAGCCATTACAAGCCTTAACTTCAGCCTTCAAGTGGTCGTTGATATCAGTCAACATTGGAGCATCTTAAGCCTTAATTTCAGCCTTCAATTGGCTGTTTAATTCAGTCAGCTTTTGGAGCAACTAAAGGGCGTCCAAGTACACCCTTGTCCACATACATTCAAGCTAATTTCAAGGCTTGAACCAAGGAGGAGTTACACTTCTTTGCTGTTTGAATTTGGGCGTGAAAATTGGAGGAAATACATCTCCAACTTGCTGCTTGGATGGGCGTGAATTAAGGGGAGTTACACTCTCTTAATTCTGATTTTATTTCAGCCTTAATTTGGAGGTTATAAGCCACCATTTTTTCTTTGATGTATCTAGTTAAATAAGGCTTCTTTTATTAATGTATCTAGACAACAAAAAGCTGATTTGTACTTAGCTTTAGCTTAGGCGTGTAACAAGTGAGCTGAACAGCCACTTAAGTTAGCTTGTACTTAAGGATGCTTGTTTACTATAAATAGCAAGCAAATGTGAATGAAAAAATCAGATTATTAAAACAAAAAAAACTTGTCTTACATTCGTTTCTTGGATTAGAAACAAAAACCTGAAATTCTTGGATTTGGAATTTCGTTTCCTTTGCTTAGTTAGCTAGTTTAGGTTACTAGTTGGCTTGTGATCTTAGGAATCCAAAACGTTTCTTAGTGGTGTGACTTTATCTAAGAAGCCTTTGGTTCTTTAGCCTTATCTATCCCTTGGTTTATCCCTTGTGTATTTCGAGTGTTACTCCAAATATACAACAGAAAGTCAAACAAATTCAAACATAGCTTTTTGAATCAAATGATTGTCAAATGCATTCAACGATACTAATTGAATCATATGAAAGTCAAACACATTCAAACAAATCTTTTTGAATCAAATGAAAGTCAAATGCATTCAACAGATCAAATTGAATCAATTAAAAGTCAACCACATTCAAACAAAGCTAATTAAATCCAATGGAAGGCAAACACATTCAAACAAAGCTATTTGAATAAAATGAAAGTCAAACACATTCAAACAATGCTATCTGAATCAAATGAAAGTCAAATGCATTCAAAAAAGATAATTAAATCAAACGAAAGTCAAACACATCCAGACAAAGCTAATTGCATAAAATGAAAGTCAAAAACATTCAAACAAAGCTAATTAAATCATATGAAAGTCAAATGCTTTCAATAAAGCTAATTGAATCAATTAAAAGTCCAAAGAATTCAAACAAAGCTTTTTTAATCAAATGATTGTTAAATGCATTCAACGAGGCTAATTGAATCATATGACAGTCAAACAAAACTTTTTGAATCAAATGAAAGTCAAATGCATTCAACAAAGCAAATTGACTCAATTGAACCACATTCAAGCAAAGCTAATTGAATCAAATGAAAGTCAAACACATTTAAACAAAGCTATTTGAACCAAATGAAAGTCAAACACATTCAAGAAATGCTATTTGAATCAGATGAAAGTCATACGCATTCAAAAAAGGTATTTAAATCAAGTGAAAGTCAAAATCATTCAAACAAAGCTATTTGAATCAAATTAAAGTCAAACACATTCAAACAAAGCTTTTTGAATTAAATGAAAGTCAAATGCATTAAACAAAGCTAATTGATTCAAATGAAAGTCAATCACATTCAAACAAAGCTAATTTAATCAAATAAAAATCAAACACATTCAAACAAAGCTTTTTCAATCAAATGAAATTCAAATGCATTCAAAATAGCGATTTGAATCAAGTGAAAGTCAAACAAAGCTTTTTAAATCAAATGATTGTCAAATCCGTTCAACGATGCTAATTGAATCATATGAAAGTCAAGCACATTCAAACAAATCTTTTTGAATCTACTGAAAGTCAAATGCAATTAAAAAAAAGTAATTAAATCAAGTGAAAGTCAAACACATTTAAACAAAGCTTTTAAATCAAATGAAAGTTAAATCCATTCAAAAAAGCTAATTGAATCAAGTGAAAGTCTAGGTAATTCAAACAAAGCTTTTTGAATCAAATGACTGTCAAATGCGTTCAACAATGCTAATTGAATCAAATGAGAGTCAAACACATTCAAACAAAGCTTTTTGAATCAAATGAAAGTCATATGCATTCAACAAAGCTAATTGAATCAAATGAAAGTCAATGGCATTCTAACAAACCTAATTAAATCAAACGAAAGTCAATGGCATTCTAACAAACCTAATTGAATCAAATGAAAGTCAACCACATTCAAACAAAGCTAATTGAATCAAATGAAAGTTAACCACATTCAAACAAAGCATATTAAATCAAGTGAAAATCAAACACATTCAAACAAAGCTTTTTGAATCAAAAGAAAGTCAAATGATTTCAAAAAAGCTAATTGAATCAAGTGAAAGTCAAACAAATTCAAACATAGCTTTTTGAATCAAATGATTGTCAAATGCATTCAACGATACTAATTGAATCATATGAAAGTCAAACACATTCAAACAAATCTTTTTGAATCAAATGAAAGTCAAATGGCATTCTAACAAACCTAATTGAATCAAACGAAAGTCAATGGCATTCTAACAAACCTAATTAAATCAAATAAAAGTCAACCACATTCAAACAAAGCTAATTGAATCAAATGAAAGTAAACCACATTCAAACAAAGCTAATTTAAATCAAGTGAAATTCAAACACATTCAAACAAAGCTTTTTGAATCCAAAGACAGTCAAATGAGTTTAAAAAAGCTAATTGAATCAAGTGAAAGTCAAACAAATTCAAATATAGCTTTTTGAATCAAATGATTGTCAAATGCATTCAACGATACTAATTGAATCATATGAAAGTCAAACACATTCAAACAAATCTTTTTGAATCAAATGAAAGTCAAATGCATTCAACAGATCAAATTGAATCAATTAAAAGTCAACCACATTCAAACAAAGCTAATTAAATCCAATGGAAGGCAAACACATTCAAACAAAGCTATTTGAATCAAATGAAAGTCAAACACATTCAAACAATGCTATCTGAATCAAATGAAAGTCAAATGCATTCAAAAAAGATAATTAAATCAAACGAAAGTCAAACACATTCAGACGAAGCTAATTGCATCAAATGAAAGTCTAAAACATTCAAACAAAGCTAATTAAATCATATGAAAGTCAAATGCTTTCAAAAAAGCTAATTGAATCAAGTAAAAGTCCAAAGAATTCAAACAAAGCTTTTTTAATCAAATGATTGTTTAATGCATTAAACGAGGCTAATTGAATCATATGACAGTCAAACAAAACTTTTTGAATCAAATGAAAGTCAAATGCATTCAACAAAGCAAATTGACTCAATTGAAAGTTAACCACATTCAAGCAAAGCTAATTGAATCAAATGAAAGTCAAACACATTTAAACAAAGCTATTTGAACCAAATGAAAGTCAAACACATTCAAGAAATGCTATTTGAATCAGATGAAAGTCATACGCATTCAAAAAAGGTATTTAAATCAAGTGAAAGTCAAAATCATTCAAACAAAGCTATTTGAATCAAATTAAAGTCAAACACATTCAAACAAAGCTTTTTGAATTAAATGTAAGTCAAATGCATTAAACAAAGCTAATTGATTCAAATTAAAGTCAATCACATTCAAACAAAGCTAATTTAATCAAATAAAAATCAAACACATTCAAACAAAGCTTTTTCAATCAAATGAAATTCAAATGCATTCAAAATAGCGATTTGAATCAAGTGAAAGTCAAACAAAGCTTTTTTGAATCAAATGATTGTCAAATCCGTTCAACGATGCTAATTGAATCATATGAAAGTCAAGCACATTCAAACAAATCTTTTTGAATCAACTGAAAGTCAAATGCAATTAAAAAAAAGTAATTAAATCAAGTGAAAGTCAAACACATTTAAACAAAGCTTTTTAAATCAAATGAAAGTTAAATCCATTCAAAAAAGCTAATTGAATCAAGTGAAAGTCTAGGTAATTCAAACAAAGCTTTTTGAATCAAATGACTGTCAAATGCGTTCAACGATGCTAATTGAATCAAATGAGAGTCAAACATATTCAAACAAAGCTTTTTGAATCAAATGAAAGTCATATGCATTCAACAAAGCTAATTGAATCAAATGAAAGTCAATGGCATTCTAACAAACCTAACTAAATCAAACGAAAGTCAATGGCATTCTAACAAACCTAATTGAATCAAATGAAAGTCAACCACATTCAAACAAAGCTAATTGAATCAAATGAACGTTAACCACATTCAAACAAAGCTAATTTAAATCAAGTGAAATTCAAACACATTCAAACAAAGCTTTTTGAATCAAAAGAAAGTCAAATGAGTTCAAAAAAGCTAATTGAATCAAGTGAAAGTCAAACAAATTCAA
Source organism: Chenopodium quinoa (assembly GCF_001683475.1). NCBI lineage: Eukaryota > Viridiplantae > Streptophyta > Magnoliopsida > Caryophyllales > Amaranthaceae > Chenopodium > Chenopodium quinoa. The sequence goes on from NW_018744883.1 coordinate 338,783, forward strand.
ATATAGCTTTTTGAATCAAATGATTGTCAAATGCATTCAACGATACTAATTGAATCATATGAAAGTCAAACACATTCAAACAAATCTTTTTGAATCAAATGAAAGTCAAATGCATTCAACAGATCAAATTGAATCAATTAAAAGTCAACCACATTCAAACAAAGCTAATTAAATCCAATGGAAGGCAAACACATTCAAACAAAGCTATTTGAATCAAATGAAAGTTAAACACATTCAAACAATGCTATCTGAATCAAATGAAAGTCAAATGCATTCAAAAAAGATAATTAAATCAAACGAAAGTCAAACACATTCAGACGAAGCTAATTGCATCAAATGAAAGTCTAAAACATTCAAACAAAGCTAATTAAATCATATGAAAGTCAAATGCTTTCAAAAAAGCTAATTGAATCAAGTAAAAGTCCAAAGAATTCAAACAAAGCTTTTTTAATCAAATGATTGTTTAATGCATTAATCGAGGCTAATTGAATCATATGACAGTCAAACAAAACTTTTTGAATCAAATGAAAGTCAATGCATTCAACAAAGCAAATTGACTCAATTGAAAGTTAACCACATTCAAGCAAAGCTAATTGAATCAAATGAAAGTCAAACACATTTAAACAAAGCTATTTGAACCAAATGAAAGTCAAACACATTCAAGAAATGCTATTTGAATCAGATGAAAGTCATACGCATTCAAAAAAGGTATTTAAATCAAGTGAAAGTCCAAATCATTCAAACAAAGCTATTTGAATCAAATTAAAGTCAAACACATTCAAACAAAGCTTTTTGAATTAAATGTAAGTCAAATGCATTAAACAAAGCTAATTGATTCAAATGAAAGTCAATCACATTCAAACAAAGCTAATTTAATCAAATAAAAATCAAACACATTCAAACAAAGCTTTTTCAATCAAATGAAATTCAAATGCATTCAAAATAGCGATTTAAATCAAGTGAAAGTCAAACAAAGCTTTTTGAATCAAATGATTGTCAAATCCGTTCAACGATGCTAATTGAATCATATGAAAGTCAAGCACATTCAAACAAATCTTTTTGAATCAACTGAAAGTCAAATGCAATTAAAAAAAAGTAATTAAATCAAGTGAAAGTCAAACACATTTAAACAAAGCTTTTTAAATCAAATGAAAGTTAAATCCATTCAAAAAAGCTAATTGAATCAAGTGAAAGTCTAGGTAATTCAAACAAAGCTTTTTGAATCAAATGACTGTCAAATGCGTTCAACGATGCTAATTGAATCAAATGAGAGTCAAACATATTCAAACAAAGCTTTTTGAATCAAATGAAAGTCATATGCATTCAACAAAGCTAATTGAATCAAATGAAAGTCAATGGCATTCTAACAAACCTAATTAAATCAAACGAAAGTCAATGGCATTCTAACAAACCTAATTGAATCAAATGAAAGTCAACCACATTCAAACAAAGCTAATTGAATCAAATGAAAGTTAACCACATTCAAACAAAGCTAATTTAAATCAAGTGAAATTCAAACACATTCAAACAAAGCTTTTTGAATCCAAAGAAAGTCAAATGAGTTCGAAAAAGCTAATTGAATCAAGTGAAAGTCAAACAAATTCAAATATAGCTTTTTGAAACAAATGATTGTCAAATGCATTCAACGATACTAATTGAATCATATGAAAGTCAAACACATTCAAACAAATGTTTTTGAATCAAATGAAAGTCAAATGCATTCAAGAGATCAAATTGAATCAATTAAAAGTCAACCACATTCAAACAAAGCTAATTAAATGCCATGGAAGGCAAACACATTCAAACAAAGCTATTTGAATCAAATGAAAGTCAAACACATTCAAACAATGCTATCTGAATCAAATGAAAGTCAAATGCATTCAAAAAAGATAATTAAATCAAACGAAAGTCAAACACATTCAGACAAAGCTAATTGCATCAAATGAAAGTCAAAAAACATTCAAACAAAGCTAATTAAATCATATGAAAGTCAAATGCTTTCAAAAAAGCTTATTGAATCAAGTAAAAGTCCAAAGAATTCAAACAAAGCTTTTTGAATCAAATGATTGTCAAATGCATTCAACGAGGCTAATTGAATCATATGACAGTCAAACAAAACTTTTTGAATCGAATGAAAGTCAAATGCATTCAACAAAGCAAATTGACTCAATTGAAAGTTAACCACATTCAAGCAAAGCTAATTGAATCAAATGAAAGTCGAACACATTTAAACAAAGCTATTTGAACCAAATGAAAGTCAAACACATTCAAGAAATGCTATTTGAATCAGATGAAAGTCAAACGCATTCAAAAAAGGTATTTAAATCAAGTGAAAGTCAAAATCATTCAAACAAAGCTATTTGAATCAAATTAAAGTCAAACACATTCAAACAAAGCTTTTTGAATTAAATGAAAGTCAAATGCATTAAACAAAGCTAATTGATTCAAATGAAAGTCAATCACATTCAAACAAAGCTAATTCATCAAATGAAAATCAAACACATTCAAACAATGCTTTTTCAATCAAATGAAATTCAAATGCATTCAAAACAGCGATTTAAATCAAGTGAAAGTCAAACAAAGCTTTTTGAATCAAATGATTGTCAAATCCGTTCAACGATGCTAATTGAATCATATGAAAGTCTAGCACATTCAAACAAATCTTTTTGAATCACCTGAAAGTCAAATGCAATTAAAAAAAAGTAATTAAATCAAGTGAAAGTCAAACACATTTAAACAAAGCTTTTTAAATCAAATGGAAGTTAAATCCATTCAAAAAAGCTTATTGAATCAAGTGAAAGTCTAGGTAATTCAAACAAAGCTTTTTGAATCAAATGACTGTCAAATGCGTTCAACGATGCTAATTGAATCAAATGAGAGTCAAACACAAAGTCAAACAAAGCTTTTTGAATCAAATGAAAGTCATATGCATTCAACAAAGCTAATGGAATCAAATGAAAGTCAATGGCATTCAAACAAAGCAAATTGAATCAAACGAAAGTCAATGGCATTCTAACAAACCTAATTGAATCAAATGAAAGTCAACCACATTCAAACAAAGCTAATTGAATCAAATGATAGTTAACCACATTCAAACAAAGCTAATTTAAATCAAGTGAAATTCAAACACATTCAAACAAAGCTTTTTGAATCCAAAGAAAGTCAAATGAGTTCAAAAAAGCTAATTGAATCAAGTGAAAGTCAAACAAATTCAAACATAGCTTTTTGAATCAAATGATTGTGAAATGCATTCAACGATACTAATTGAATCATATGAAAGTCAAACACATTCAAACAAATCTTTTTTAATCAAATGAAAGTCAAATGCATTCAACATATCAAATTAAATCAATTAAAAGTCAACCACATTCAAACAAAGCTAATTAAATCCAATGGAAGGCAAACACATTCAAACAATGCTATCTGAATCAAATGAAAGTCAAATGCATTCAAAAAAGATAATTAAATCAAACGAAAGTCAAACACATTCAGATAAAGCTAATTGCTTCAAATGAAAGTATTAAACATTCAAACAAAGCTAATTAAATCATATGAAAGTCAAATGCTTTCAAAAAAGCTAATTAAATCAAGTAAAAGTCTAAAGAATTCAAACAATGCTTTTTGAATCAAATGATTGTCAAATGCATTCAACGAGGCTAATTGAATCATATGACAGTCAAACAAAAGTTTTTGAATCAAATGAAAGTCAAATGCATTTAACAAAGCAAATTGACTCAATTGAAAGTTAACCACATTCAAGCAAAGCTAATTGAATCAAATGAAAGTCAAACACATTTAAACAAAGCTATTTGAACCAAATAAAAGTCAAACACATTCAAGAAATGCTATTTGAATCAAATGAAAGTCAAACGCATTCAAAAAAGGTATTTAAATCAACTGAAAGTAAAAAAACATTCAAACAAAGCTATTTGAATCAAATTAAAGTCAAACACATTCAAACAAAGCTTTTTGAATTAAATGAAAGTCAAATGCATTAAACAAAGCTAATTGATTCAAATGAAAGTCAATCACATTCAAACAAAGCTAAATGAAAATCAAACACATTCAAACATAGCTTTTTCAATCAAATGATATTCAAATGCATTCAAAATAGCGATTTGAATCAAGTGAAAGTCAAACAAAGCTTTTTGAATCAAATGATTGTCAAATCCGTTCAACGATGCTAATTGAATCATATGAAAGTCAAGCACATTCAAACAAATCTTTTTGAATCAACTGAAAGTCAAATGCAATTAAAAAAAAGTTATTCAATCAAGTGAAAGTCAAACACATTTAAACAAAGCTTTTTAAATCAAATGAAAGTTAAATTCATTCAAAAAAGCTAATTGAATCAAGTGAAAGTCTAGGTAATTCAAACAAAGCTTTTTGAATCAAATGACTATCAAATGTGTTCAACGATGCTAATTGAATCAAATGAAAGTCAAACACATTCGAACAAAGCTTTTTGAATCAAATGAAAGTCATATGCATTCAACAAAGCTAATTGAATCAAATGAAAGTCAATGGCATTCTAACAAACCTAATTAAATCAAACGAAAGTCAATGGCATTCTAACAAACCTAATTGAATCAAATGAAAGTCAACCACATTCAAACAAAGCTAATTGAATCAAATGAAAGTTAACCACATTCAAACAAAGCTAATTTAAATCAAGTGAAATTCAAACACATTCAAACAAAGCTTTTTGAATCCAAAGAAAGTCAAATGAGTTCGAAAAAGCTAATTGAATCAAGTGAAAGTCAAACAAATTCAAATATAGCTTTTTGAATCAAATGATTGTCAAATGCATTCAACGATACTAATTGAATCATATGAAAGTCAAACACATTCAAACAAATGTTTTTGAATCAAATGAAAGTCAAATGCATTCAAGAGATCAAATTGAATCAATTAAAAGTCAACCACATTCAAACAAAGCTAATTAAATGCCATGGAAGGCAAACACATTCAAACAAAGCTATTTGAATCAAATGAAAGTCAAACACATTCAAACAATGCTATCTGAATCAAATGAAAGTCAAATGCATTCAAAAAAGATAATTAAATCAAACGAAAGTCAAACACATTCAGATAAAGCTAATTGCTTCAAATGAAAGTATTAAACATTCAAACAAAGCTAATTAAATCATATGAAAGTCAAATGCTTTCAAAAAAGCTAATTAAATCAAGTAAAAGTCTAAAGAATTCAAACAATGCTTTTTGAATCAAATGATTGTCAAATGCATTCAACGAGGCTAATTGAATCATATGACAGTCAAACAAAAGTTTTTGAATCAAATGAAAGTCAAATGCATTTAACAAAGCAAATTGACTCAATTGAAAGTTAACCACATTCAAGCAAAGCTAATTGAATCAAATGAAAGTCAAACACATTTAAACAAAGCTATTTGAACCAAATAAAAGTCAAACACATTCAAGAAATGCTATTTGAATCAAATGAAAGTCAAACGCATTCAAAAAAGGTATTTAAATCAACTGAAAGTAAAAAAACATTCAAACAAAGCTATTTGAATCAAATTAAAGTCAAACACATTCAAACAAAGCTTTTTGAATTAAATGAAAGTCAAATGCATTAAACAAAGCTAATTGATTCAAATGAAAGTCAATCACATTCAAACAAAGCTAAATGAAAATCAAACACATTCAAACATAGCTTTTTCAATCAAATGATATTCAAATGCATTCAAAATAGCGATTTGAATCAAGTGAAAGTCAAACAAAGCTTTTTGAATCAAATGATTGTCAAATCCGTTCAACGATGCTAATTGAATCATATGAAAAGTCAAGCACATTCAAACAAATCTTTTTGAATCAACTGAAAGTCAAATGCAATTAAAAAAAAGTTATTCAATCAAGTGAAAGTCAAACACATTTAAACAAAGCTTTTTAAATCAAATGAAAGTTAAATTCATTCAAAAAAAGCTAATTGAATCAAGTGAAAGTCTAGGTAATTCAAACAAAGCTTTTTGAATCAAATGACTATCAAATGTGTTCAACGATGCTAATTGAATCAAATGAAAGTCAAACACATTCGAACAAAGCTTTTTGAATCAAATGAAAGTCATATGCATTCAACAAAGCTAATTGAATCAAATGAAAGTCAATGGCATTCTAACAAACCTAATTAAATCAAACGAAAGTCAATGGCATTCTAACAAACCTAATTGAATCAAATGAAAGTCAACCACATTCAAACAAAGCTAATTGAATCAAATGAAAGTTAACCACATTCAAACAAAGCTAATTTAAATCAAGTGAAATTCAAACACATTCAAACAAAGCTTTTTGAATCCAAAGAAAGTCAAATGAGTTCGAAAAAGCTAATTGAATCAAGTGAAAGTCAAACAAATTCAAATATAGCTTTTTGAATCAAATGATTGTCAAATGCATTCAACGATACTAATTGAATCATATGAAAGTCAAACACATTCAAACAAATGTTTTTGAATCAAATGAAAGTCAAATGCATTCAAGAGATCAAATTGAATCAATTAAAAGTCAACCACATTCAAACAAAGCTAATTAAATGCCATGGAAGGCAAACACATTCAAACAAAGCTATTTGAATCAAATGAAAGTCAAACACATTCAAACAATGCTATCTGAATCAAATGAAAGTCAAATGCATTCAAAAAAGATAATTAAATCAAACGAAAGTCAAACACATTCAGATAAAGCTAATTGCTTCAAATGAAAGTATTAAACATTCAAACAAAGCTAATTAAATCATATGAAAGTCAAATGCTTTCAAAAAAGCTAATTAAATCAAGTAAAAGTCTAAAGAATTCAAACAATGCTTTTTGAATCAAATGATTGTCAAATGCATTCAACGAGGCTAATTGAATCATATGACAGTCAAACAAAAGTTTTTGAATCAAATGAAAGTCAAATGCATTTAACAAAGCAAATTGACTCAATTGAAAGTTAACCACATTCAAGCAAAGCTAATTGAATCAAATGAAAGTCAAACACATTTAAACAAAGCTATTTGAACCAAATAAAAGTCAAACACATTCAAGAAATGCTATTTGAATCAAATGAAAGTCAAACGCATTCAAAAAAGGTATTTAAATCAACTGAAAGTAAAAAAACATTCAAACAAAGCTATTTGAATCAAATTAAAGTCAAACACATTCAAACAAAGCTTTTTGAATTAAATGAAAGTCAAATGCATTAAACAAAGCTAATTGATTCAAATGAAAGTCAATCACATTCAAACAAAGCTAAAATGAAAATCAAACACATTCAAACATAGCTTTTTCAATCAAATGATATTCAAATGCATTCAAAATAGCGATTTGAATCAAGTGAAAGTCAAACAAAGCTTTTTGAATCAAATGATTGTCAAATCCGTTCAACGATGCTAATTGAATCATATGAAAGTCAAGCACATTCAAACAAATCTTTTTGAATCAACTGAAAGTCAAATGCAATTAAAAAAAAGTTATTCAATCAAGTGAAAGTCAATACACATTTAAACAAAGCTTTTTAAATCAAATGAAAGTTAAATTCATTCAAAAAAGCTAATTGAATCAAGTGAAAGTCTAGGTAATTCAAACAAAGCTTTTTGAATCAAATGACTATCAAATGTGTTCAACGATGCTAATTGAATCAAATGAAAGTCAAACACATTCGAACAAAGCTTTTTGAATCAAATGAAAGTCATATGCATTCAACAAAGCTAATTGAATCAAATGAAAGTCAATGACATTCTAATAAACCTAATTGAATCAAACGAAAGTCAATGGCATTCTAACAAACCTAATTGAATCAAATGAAAGTCAACCACATTCAAACAAAGCTAATTGAATCAAATGAAAGTTAACCACATTCAAACAAAGCTAATTTAAATCAAGTGAAAATCAAACACATTCAAACAAAGCTTTTTGAATCCAAAGAAAGTCAAATGAGTTCAAAAAAGCTAATTGAATCAAGTGAAAGTCAAACAAATTCAAAACATAGCTTTTTGAATCAAATGATTGTCAAATGCATTCAACGATACTAATTGAATCATATGAAAGTCAAACACATTCAAACAAATCTTTTTGAATCAAATGAAAGTCAAATGCATTCAACAGATCAAATTGAATCAATTAAAAGTCAACCACATTCAAACAAAGCTAATTAAATCCAATGGAAGGCAAACACATTCAAACAAAGCTATTTGAATCAAATGAAAGTCAAACACATTCAAACAATGCTATCTGAATCAAATGAAAGTCAAATGCATTCAAAAAAGATAATTAAATCAAACGAAAGTCAAACACATTCAGACAAAGCTAATTGCATCAAATGAAAGTCAAAAAACATTCAAACAAAGCTAATTAAATCATATGAAAGTCAAATGCTTTCAAAAAAGCTAATAGAATCAAGTAAAAAGTCCAAAGAATTCAAACAAAGCTTTTTGAATCAAATGATTGTACAAATGCATTCAACGAGGCTAATTGAATCATATGACAGTCAAACAAAAACTTTTTCAATCAAATGAAAGTCAAATGCATTCAACAAAGCAAATTGACTCAATTGAAAGTTAACCACATTCAAGCAAAGCTAATTGAATCAAATGAAAGTCGAACACATTTAAACAAAGCTATTTGAACCAAATGAAAGTCAAACACATTCAAGAAATGCTATTTGAATCAGAATGAAAGTCAAACGCATTCAAAAAAGGTATTTAAATCAAGTGAAAGTCAAAATCATTCAAACAAAGCTATTTGAATCAAATTAAAGTCAAACACATTAAACAAAGCTTTTTGAATTAAATGAAAGTCAAATGCATTAAACAAAGCTAATTGATTCAAATGAAAGTCAATCACATTCAAACAAAGCTAATTTAATCAAATGAAAATCAAACACATTCAAACAAAGCTTTTTCAATCAAATGAAATTCAAATGCATTCAAAATAGCGATTAAATCAAGTGAAAGTCAAACAAAGCTTTTTGAATCAAATGATTGTCAAATCCGTTCAACGATGCTAATTGAATCATATGAAAGTCAAGCACATTCAAACAAATCTTTTGAATCAACTGAAAGTCAAATGCAATTAAAAAAAAGTAATTAAATCAAGTGAAAGTCAATTACATTTAAACAAAGCTTTTTAAATCAAATGAAAGTTAAATGCATTCAAAAAAAGCTAATTGAATCAAGTGAAAGTCTAGGTAATTCAAACAAAGCTTTTTGAATCAAATGACTGTCAAATGTGTTCAACGATGCTAATTGAATCAAATGAAAGTCAAACACATTCAAACAAAGCTTTTTAAATCAAATGAAAGTCATATGCATTCAACAAAGCTATTTGAATCAAATGAAAGTCAATGGCATTCTAATAAACCTAATTGAATCAAACGAAAAGTCAATGGCATTCTAACAAACCTAATTGAATCAAATGAAAGTCAACCACATTCAAACAAAGCTAATTGAATCAAATGAAAGTTAACCACATTCAAACAAAGCTAATTTAAATCAAGTGAAATTCAAACACATTCAAACAAAGCTTTTTGAATCCAAAGAAAGTCAAATGAGTTCAAAAAAGCTAATTGAATCAAGTGAAAGTCAAACAAATTCAAACATAGCTTTTTGAATCAAATGATTGTCAAATGCATTCAACGATACTAATTGAATCATATGAAAGTCAAACACAATCAAACAAATCTTTTTGAATCAAATGAAAGTCAAATGCATTCAACATATCAAATTGAATCAATTAAAAGTCAACCACTTTCAAACAAAGCTAATTAAATCCAATGGAAGGCAAACACATTCAAACAAAGCTATTTGAATCAAATGAAAGTCAAAACACATTCAAACAATGCTATCTGAATCAAATGAAAGTCAAATGCATTCAAAAAAGATAATTAAATCAAACGAAAGTCAAACACATTCAGACAAAGCTAATTGCATCAAATGAAAGTCAAAAACATTCAAACAAAGCTAATTAAATCATATGAAAGTCAAATGCTTTCAAAAAAGCTAATAGAATCAAGTAAAAGTCCAAAGAATTCAAACAAAGCTTTTTGAATCAAATGATTGTCAAATGCATTCAACGAGGTTAATTGAATCATATAACAGTGAAACAAAAAATTTTTCAATCAAATGAAAGTCAAATGCATTCAACAAAGCAAATTGACTCAATTGAAAGTTAACCACATTCAAGCAAAGCTAATTGAATCAAATGAAAGTCAAACACATTTAAACAAAGCTATTTGAACCAAATGAAAGTCAAACACATTCAAGAAATGCTATTTGAATCAAATGAAAGTCAAACGCATTCAAAAAAGGTATTTAAATCAAGTGAAAGTCAAAATCATTCAAACAAAGCTATTTGAATCAAATTAAAGTCAAACACATTCAAACAAAGCTTTTTGAATTAAATGAAAGTCAAATGCATTAAACAAAGCTAATTGATTCAAATGAAAGTCAATCACATTCAAACAAAGCTAATTTAATCAAATGAAAATCAAACACATTCAAACAAAGCTTTTTCAATCAAATAAATTCAAATGCATTCAAAATAGCGATTTAAATCAAGTGAAAGTCAAACAAAGCTTTTTGAATCAAATGATTGTCAAATCCGTTCAACGATGCTAATTGAATCATATGAAAGTCAAGCACATTCAAACAAATCTTTTTGAATCAACTGAAAGTCAAATGCAATTAAAAAAAGTAATTAAATCAAGTGAAAGTCAATTACATTTAAAACAAAGCTTTTTAAATCAAATGAAAGGTTAAATGCATTCAAAAAAGCTAATTGAATCAAGTGAAAGTCTAGGTAATTCAAACAAAGCTTTTTGAATCAAATGACTGTCAAATGTGTTCAACGATGCTAATTGAAATCAAATGAAAGTCAAACACATTCAAACAAAGCTTTTTGAATCAAATGAAAGTCAATGGCATTCTAACAAAGCTAATTGAATCAAATGAAAGTCAATGGCATTCTAAAAACCTAATTGAATCAAACGAAAGTCATGGCATTCTAACAAACCTAATTGAATCAAATGAAAGTCAACACATTCAAACAAAGCTAATTGAATCAAATGAAAGTTAACCACATTCAAACAAAGCTAATTTAAATCAAGTGAAATTCAAACACATTCAAACAAAGCTTTTTGAATCCAAAGAAAGTCAAATGAGTTCAAAAAAGCTAATTGAAATCAAGTGAAAGTCAAACAAATTCAAACATAGCTTTTTGAATCAAATGATTGTCAAATGCATTCAACGATACTAATTGAATCATATGAAAGTCAAACACATTCAAACAAATCTTTTGAATTAGAATGAAAGTCAAATGCATTCAACATATCAAATTGAATCAATTAAAAGTCAACCACTTTCAAACAAAGCTAATTAAATCCAATGGAAGGCAAACACATTCAAACAAAGCTATTTGAATCAAATGAAAGTCAAACACATTCAAACAATGCTATCTGAATCAAATGAAAGTCAAATGCATTCAAAAAAGATAATTAAATCAAACGAAAGTCAAACACATTCAGACAAAGCTAATTGCATCAAATGAAAGTCAAAAAACATTCAAACAAAGCTAATTAAATCATATGAAAGTCAAATGCTTTCAAAAAAGCTAATTGAATCAAGTAAAAGTCCAAAGAATTCAAACAAAGCTTTTTGAATCAAATGATTGTCAAATGCATTCAACGAGGCTAATTGAATCATATGACAGTCAAACAAAACTTTTTCAATCAAATGAAAGTCAAATGCATTCAACAAAGCAAATTGACTCAATTGAAAGTTAACCACATTCAAGCAAAGCTAATTGAATCAAATGAAAGTCAAACACATTTAAACAAAGCTATTTGAACCAAATGAAAGTCAAACACATTCAAGAAATGCTATTTGAATCAAATGAAAGTCAAACGCATTCAAAAAAGGTATTTAAATCAAGTGAAAGTCAAAATCATTCAAACAAAGCTATTTGAATCAAATTAAAGTCAAACACATTCAAACAAAGCTTTTTGAATTAAATGAAAGTCAAATGCATTAAACAAAGCTAATTGATTCAAATGAAAGTCAATCACATTCAAACAAAGCTAATTTAATCAAATGAAAATCAAACACATTCAAACAAAGCTTTTTCAATCAAATGAAATTCAAATGCATTCAAAATAGCGATTTAAATCAAGTGAAAGTCAAACAAAGCTTTTTGAATCAAATGATTGTCAAATCCGTTCAACGATGCTAATTGAATCATATGAAAGTCAAGCACATTCAAACAAATCTTTTTGAATCAACTGAAAGTCAAATGCAATTAAAAAAAAGTAATTAAATCAAGTGAAAGTCAATTACATTTAAACAAAGCTTTTTAAATCAAATGAAAGTTAAATGCATTCAAAAAAGCTAATTGAATCAAGTGAAAGTCTAGGTAATTCAAACAAAGCTTTTTGAATCAAATGACTGTCAAATGTGTTCAACGATGCTAATTGAATCAAATGAAAGTCAAACACATTCAAACAAAGCTTTTTGAATCAAATGAAAGTCATATGCATTCAACAAAGCTAATTGAATCAAATGAAAGTCAATGCATTCTAACAAACCTAATTGAATCAAACGAAAGTCAATGGCATTCTAACAAACCTAATTGAATCAAATGAAAGTCAACCACATTCAAACAAAGCTAATTGAATCAAATGAAAGTTAACCACATTCAAACAAAGCTAATTTAAATCAAGTGAAATTCAAACACATTCAAACAAAGCTTTTTGAATCCAAAGAAAGTCAAATGAGTTCAAAAAAGCTAATTGAATCAAGTGAAAGTCAAACAAATTCAAACATAGCTTTTTGAATCAAATGATTGTCAAATGCATTCAACGATACTAATTGAATCATATGAAAGTCAAACACATTCAAACAAATCTTTTTGAATCAAATGAAAGTCAAATGCATTCAACAGATCAAATTGAATCAATTAAAAGTCAACCACTTTCAAACAAAGCTAATTAAATCCAATGGAAGGCAAACACATTCAAACAAAGCTATTTGAATCAAATGAAAGTCAAACACATTCAAACAATGCTATCTGAATCAAATGAAAGTCAAATGCATTCAAAAAAGATAATTAAATCAAACGAAAGTCAAACACATTCAGACAAAGCTAATTGCATCAAATGAAAGTCAAAAACATTCAAACAAAGCTAATTAAATCATATGAAAGTCAAATGCTTTCAAAAAAGCTAATTGAATCAAGTAAAAGTCCAAAGAATTCAAACAAAGCTTTTTGAATCAAATGATTGTCAAATGCATTCAACGAGGCTAATTGAATCATATGACAGTCAAACAAAACTTTTTGAATCAAATGAAAGTCAAATGCATTCAACAAAGCAAATTGACTCAATTGAAAGTTAACCACATTCAAGCAAAGCTAATTGAATCAAATGAAAGTCAAACACATTTAAACAAAGCTATTTGAACCAAATGAAAGTCAAACACATTCAAGAAATGCTATTTGAATCAAATGAAAGTCAAACGCATTCAAAAAAGGTATTTAAATCAAGTGAAAGTCAAAATCATTCAAACAAAGCTATTTGAATCAAATTAAAGTCAAACACATTCAAACAAAGCTTTTTGAATTAAATGAAAGTCAAATGCATTAAACAAAGCTAATTGATTCAAATGAAAGTCAATCACATTCAAACAAAGCTAATTTAATCAAATGAAAATCAAACACATTCAAACAAAGCTTTTTCAATCAAATGAAATTCAAATGCATTCAAAATAGCGATTTAAAATCAAGTGAAAGTCAAACAAAGCTTTTTGAATCAAATGATTGTCAAATCCGTTCAACGATGCTAATTGAATCATATGAAAGTCAAGCACATTCAAACAAATCTTTTTGAATCAACTGAAAGTCAAATGCAATTAAAAAAAAGTAATTAAATCAAGTGAAAGTCAATTACATTTAAACAAAGCTTTTTAAATCAAATGAAAGTTAAATGCATTCAAAAAAGCTAATTGAATCAAGTGAAAGTCTAGGTAATTCAAACAAAGCTTTTTGAATCAAATGACTGTCAAATGCGTTCAACGATGCTAATTGAATCAAATGAAAGTCAAACACATTCAAACAAAGCTTTTTGAATCAAATGAAAGTCATATGCATTCAAAGCTAATTGAATCAAATGAAAGTCAATGCAATTGAATCAACGAAAGTCAATGGCATTCTAACAAACCTAATTGAATCAAATGAAAGTCAACCACATTCAAACAAAGCTAATTGAATCAAATGAAAGTTAACCACATTCAAACAAAGCTAATTTAAATCAAGTGAAATTCAAACACATTCAAACAAAGCTTTTTGAATCCAAAGAAAGTCAAATGAGTTCAAAAAAGCTAATTAAATCAAGTGAAAGTCAAACAAATTCAAAACATAGCTTTTTGAATCAAATGATTGTCAAATGCATTCAACGATACTAATTGAATCATATGAAAGTCAAACACATTCAAACAAATCTTTTTGAATCAAATGAAAGTCAAATGCATTCAACAGATCAAATTGAATCAATTAAAAGTCAACCACATTCAAACAAAGCTAATTAAATCCAATGGAAGGCAAACACATTCAAACAAAGCTATTTGAATCAAATGAAAGTCAAACACATTCAAACAATGCTATCTGAATCAAATGAAAGTCAAATGCATTCAAAAAAGATAATTAAATCAAACGAAAGTCAAACACATTCAGACAAAGCTAATTGCATCAAATGAAAGTCAAAAACATTCAAACAAAGCTAATTAAATCATATGAAAGTCAAATGCTTTCAAAAAAGCTAATTGAATCAAGTAAAAGTCCAAAGAATTCAAACAAAGCTTTTTGAATCAAATGATTGTCAAATGCATTCAACGAGGCTAATTGAATCATATGACAGTCAAACAAAACTTTTTGAATCAAATGAAAGTCAAATGCATTCAACAAAGCAAATTGACTCAATTGAAAGTTAACCACATTCAAGCAAAGCTAATTGAATCAAATGAAAGTCAAACACATTTAAACAAAGCTATTTGAACCAAATGAAAGTCAAACACATTCAAGAAATGCTATTTGAATCAAATGAAAGTCAAACGCATTCAAAAAAGGTATTTAAATCAAGTGAAAGTCAAAATCATTCAAACAAAGCTATTTGAATCAAATTAAAGTCAAACACATTCAAACAAAGCTTTTTGAATTAAATGAAAGTCAAATGCATTAAACAAAGCTAATTGATTCAAATAAAGTCAATCACATTCAAACAAAGCTAATTTAATCAAATGAAAATCAAACACATTCAAACAAAGCTTTTTCAATCAAATGAAATTCAAATGCATTCAAAATAGCGATTTAAATCAAGTGAAAGTCAAACAAAGCTTTTTGAATCAAATGATTGTCAAATCCGTTCAACGATGCTAATTGAATCATATGAAAGTCAAGCACATTCAAACAAATCTTTTTGAATCAACTGAAAGTCAAATGCAATTAAAAAAAAGTAATTAAATCAAGTGAAAGTCAATTACATTTAAACAAAGCTTTTTAAATCAAATGAAAGTTAAATGCATTCAAAAAAGCTAATTGAATCAAGTGAAAGTCTAGGTAATTCAACAAAGCTTTTTGAATCAAATGACTGTCAAATGCGTTCAACGATGCTAATTGAATCAAATGAAAGTCAAACACATTCAAACAAAGCTTTTTGAATCAAATGAAAGTCATATGCATTAAACAAAGCTAATTGAATCAAATGAAAGTCAATCACATTCAAACAAAAAAATTGAATCAAACGAAAGTCAATGGCATTCTAACAAACCTAATTGAATCAAATGAAAGTCAACCACATTCAAACAAAGCTAATTGAATCAAATGAAAGTTAACCACATTCAAACAAAGCTAATTTAAATCAAGTGAAATTCAAACACATTCAAACAAAGCTTTTTGAATCCAAAGAAAGTCAAATGAGTTCAAAAAAGCTAATTGAATCAAGTGAAAGTCAAACAAATTCAAACATAGCTTTTTGAATCAAATGATTGTCAAATGCATTCAACGATACTAATTGAATCATATGAAAGTCAAACACATTCAAACAAATCTTTTTGAATCAAATGAAAGTCAAATGCATTCAACAGATCAAATTGAATCAATTAAAAGTCAACCACATTCAAACAAAGCTAATTAAATCCAATGGAAGGCAAACACATTCAAACAAAGCTATTTGAATCAAATGAAAGTCAAAACATTCAAACAATGCTATCTGAATCAAATGAAAGTCAAATGCATTCAAAAAAGATAATTAAATCAAACGAAAGTCAAACACATTCAGACAAAGCTAATTGCATCAAATGAAAGTCAAAAAACATTCAAACAAAGCTAATTAAATCATATGAAAGTCAAATGCTTTCAAAAAAGCTAATTGAATCAAGTAAAAGTCCAAAGAATTCAAACAAAGCTTTTTGAATCAAATGATTGTCAAAATGCATTCAACGAGGCTAATTGAATCATATGACAGTCAAACAAAACTTTTTGAATCAAATGAAAGTCAAATGCATTCAACAAAGCAAATTGACTCAATTGAAAGTTAACCACATTCAAGCAAAGCTAATTGAATCAAATGAAAGTCAAACACATTTAAACAAAGCTATTTGAACCAAATGAAAGTCAAACACATTCAAGAAATGCTATTTGAATCAATGAAAGTCAAACGCATTCAAAAAAGGTATTTAAATCAAGTGAAAGTCAAAAATCATTCAAACAAAGCTATTTGAATCAAATTAAAGTCAAACACATTCAAACAAAGCTTTTTGAATTAAATGAAAGTCAAATGCATTAAACAAAGCTAATTGATTCAAATGAAAGTCAATCACATTCAAACAAAGCTAATTTAATCAAATGAAAATCAAACACATTCAAAAAAAGCTTTTTCAATCAAATGAAATTCAAATGCATTCAAAATAGCGATTTGAATCAAGTGAAAGTCAAACAAAGCTTTTTGAATCAAATGATTGTCAAATCCGTTCAACGATGCTAATTGAATCATATGAAAGTCAAGCACATTCAAACAAATCTTTTTGAATCAACTGAAAGTCAAATGCAATTAAAAAAAAGTAATTAAATCAAGTGAAAGTCAATTACATTTAAACAAAGCTTTTTAAATCAAATGAAAGTTAAATGCATTCAAAAAAGCTAATTGAATCAAGTGAAAGTCTAGGTAATTCAAACAAAGCTTTTTGAATCAAATGACTGTCAAATGCGTTCAACGATGCTAATTGAATCAAATGAAAGTCAAACACATTCAAACAAAGCTTTTTGAATCAAATGAAAGTCATATGCATTCAACAAAGCTAATTGAATCAAATGAAAGTCAATGGCATTCTAACAAACCTAATTAAATCAAACGAAAGTCAATGGCATTCTAACAAACCTAATTGAATCAAATGAAAGTCAACCACATTCAAACAAAGCTAATTGAATCAAATGAAAGTTAACCACATTCAAACAAAGCTAATTAAATCAAGTGAAATTCAAACACATTCAAACAAAGCTTTTTGAATCCAAAGAAAGTCAAATGAGTTCAAAAAGCTAATTGAATCAAGTGAAAGTCAAACAAATTCAAATAGCTTTTTGAATCAAATGATTGTCAAATGCATTCAACGATACTAATTGAATCATATGAAAGTCAAACACATTCAAACAAATCTTTTTGAATCAAATGAAAGTCAAATGCATTCAACAGATCAAATTGAATCAATTAAAAGTCAACCACATTCAAACAAAGCTAATTAAATCCAATGGAAGGCAAACACATTCAAACAAAGCTATTTGAATCAAATGAAAGTCAAACACATTCAAACAATGCTATCTGAATCAAATGAAAGTCAAATGCATTCAAAAAAGATAATTAAATCAAACGAAAGTCAAACACATTCAGACAAAGCTAATTGCATCAAATGAAAGTCAAAACATTCAAACAAAGCTAATTAAATCATATGAAAGTCAAATGCTTTCAAAAAAGCTAATTGAATCAAGTAAAAGTCCAAAGAATTCAAACAAAGCTTTTTGAATCAAATGATTGTCAAATGCATTCAACGAGGCTAATTGAATCATATGACAGTCAAACAAAACTTTTTGAATCAAATGAAAGTCAAATGCATTCAACAAAAGCAAATTGACTCAATTGAAAGTTAACCACATTCAAGCAAAGCTAATTGAATCAAATGAAAGTCAAACACATTTAAACAAAGCTATTTGAACCAAATGAAAGTCAAACACATTCAAGAAATGCTATTTGAATCAAATGAAAGTCAAACGCATTCAAAAAAGGTATTTAAATCAAGTGAAAGTCAAAATCATTCAAACAAAGCTATTTGAATCAAATTAAAGTCAAACACATTCAAACAAAGCTTTTTGAATTAAATGAAAGTCAAATGCATTAAACAAAGCTAATTGATTCAAATGAAAGTCAATCACATTCAAACAAAGCTAATTTAATCAAATGAAAATCAAACACATTCAAACAAAGCTTTTTCAATCAAATGAAATTCAAATGCATTCAAAATAGCGATTT